>NC_138314.1:50822500-51030000 GCF_965601325.2 Salmo salar | reverse complement strand
ACTACACCTAAATATAATAACATCATCAGAAGGAGAGGGATGAACAGGAGATAGGCCTGTGCACCGTAAAACAAGCTAGTTGATATGAAACACAATTATATTCAAAACCTAACCCTAACCCCTAACCCCCTAACCCTAACCCTAACCCCCTAACCCCTAACCCTAACCCTAACCCCCTAACCCTAACCCCAACACCTAACCCCTAACCTAACCCCTAACCCTAACCCTACCCTAACCCCAACCCCAACCCCTAACCCTAACCCTAACCCCTAACCCTAACCTCTAACCCTAACCTCTAACCCTCTAACCCTAACCCTCTAACCCTAACCCTCTAACCCTAACCCTTCTTATCTAACCCTAACCCTTATACCCCCTTATCTAACCTTCATACCCCCTCATCTAATTCTAACCCTTATACCCTCTTGACCCTTATATCACCCCGTTTGGCCCTAACTCTTGGAGCTGGTGTGCCGAACTTCAACCCCTGTATGTCTATGACCATCCTAATTTCAGGTTGGTGGTCTTGACCTTGGGTTTTGGCTTCTATCCCTTAGGGATTGCATCTTGGGTTGCAAACCTAGGTTTTATCTTCCGGGTAATCTGTTTATAAATATTTTTTTCTTTCTTTCCACCCCCCCTCTTTTTCTTTTTTCCCTCCCCTGTTCTTAATTAAGGTATTTTATACTAGGTTTTTACCATTTATTTAAAGTTTTGCCAGTGCATATCAGATTCGTCTGGTTTTTTTTTCAAACCTAACCTAGCCCGCGCCTGGCATTTTATACATTATTTTGGTATTTAAAAACTTCTTAGACCTGATTATTTCAGTGTGTTTGTTGTCTTAATTCGTTTGGAGTAGCCCACAACGACTGAACACTTGATTGGAGGAGAATGAGCAGATTGATGGAGGACCAAGTAATTGACATGTTTTGGGAAGGATGGTCCCGCCCCCTTAAAGCTTCCCAGACTAACACAGGTGTCAGTGACTGCTCATTAACTGGTTTGTTGAGCAGGGCACAATGATGGAACATTAACCCTGATTAGGACGGTGGATTGGAGGAGAATGGGAAGATTGACGCAGGACTGGGCAAAACACATGTCTTGGGAGGTATGGATCCGCCCTCTCAGCTCCCTATATCAACACAGATGTAAGCGTTTACTCATTACCTCTGATGAAAGCGATCTAGCTGAAACGTCAGGTCTTTGTTTGTTTCTTGTTTTTAACTTTGAGGGTTCCCTTATTGGGTTCTTAAAGCCGTTTTAATTCCTTTTTGGATTGAAGGATTCTTTTAGAATTGTTTTGGAACCCTTTTTTAACCCCCCCCCTTTTTTTTGGTTGACTGACTGTTTGAATGCAATTTTAACTCCATTGATTTTAGCATACGAAAGCATCTTGGACTAAACTCACTCAAGAGGAAGCTCCAACGAGAACAGGAGGCTTGGAAAGAGACTAAGGTGAAAGAGTTTTTTTTCTTACCTCTAAATATGGCTGCTTTAAATGGAGAAAATCGTTCCGGTCAGTGAACCATTACCAAAGAATTCTTTGGTAGGAAAATATTGAGGGACCTTCATGATTTTAAAATGTTTTTATGTTTTGTCTTTTAAAATGTTGTGATTTGTATTTTTTTCCCCCCTTTTCTTCCCCCCCCCCCCTTTTGTTTTGCTTTTGCTTTGTTTTTAACCTTTAAAAACGATTGTGGTATGGTAGAGACTTAGTTGGGGGAATATAGTGTATTGTTTTTTTTCCCCCCTCCCCTTCCTTTCTTGGTAGGAGAAAACGATGTTTCCCAGGAGAAATCGGTCTGAGCCCTTGGTAAAGCCGATGGCCCTGGGGGGGAATATACCTACTTTAGGCTCAGATGGCCCCAAAACCTCCCTGGATCTTAAACTAACGAAACAGTATTTCAAATTGTTGCAGGCCATTCACCATGCAGAGATTCTAGCAGAATTACAGATTAAAAGGTCTTTCCCGCCTGGCATGATGAAGCAGGTGGTGAGACTTACGGCTTTTATCAAACCTTCCTCACCCAATCCCACCGTTTTGGAGCTGGTAAGAGAGAATACGGACCACTGGATGGACACTAATATGTGCATCTTAGTGGACCACTATGATTCAGTTCTGGCAGCAGGGCTACAGGAGGTAGGGAGATTTGATATTAACTGCTTTGATCGAGCTGTTGCTTGGGCAAGGGTAAGATATAGACGTAAGTTTACCGAGTCCTCAGTGGCAACATTACAGGCTATGCTCCCAAAGGCAAATGCTAGCGAGGTAGTAGGCCCAGGCAAATTGACTATGGAGGCCTTTCCGCCCTTGTCGGGTGTCCTGTCTCCAGCCCCCAGTAATGTGGTAGGAGTGGGAAATGGTAGTGGAGCAAGTGGCTTAGTTAAGGGTGGGGTAAAAAATAGACTAAAGAGGAGAAACTCTAGGATGCCCCCAAGTATACCAGCCTTAGAGCTGGATTTAGGTCCCCGGGGGGGGAAAACCATCTCGGTTATGGCTGAAACATATTCCCCTAAACCCCAAGTATTGGCGGGAGATCAATTGACAATAGGGCTGGCTCCAGGGGGGGTGGAGATTGGGAAACACACACAGGTGAGGCAGGCTCTTGTTAATGGCCCTGAGAGGGTATTATATAGCAATGTTGTTGTAAAATGTAGTAATACTATTGCCTCTTTGTCTGACTCTGGCCGGGAGGGACCTGGAGTTGGAGGGGAGCGGGACCCGTGTGAGGTTGCGATTGGGAACCGAGAGGGGGAGGAACAGATGATGATAAGTGACGACAAAACGGAATTTTTCCTGAATACGTCCTTGTCTGAGCCCCCAGGGTGGTCCCAATTTACCGCCGCTCCGGTTTCCCCGCTGCCACTCTCCTCGGGGACTTCTCCTCTTGGCCGAGGTAAGAGTAAAATAGTGGGACTCATATCGGCCGCAGCCTACCCAGCGGTCTCTTCCTCTTCCTCCTCCATCCCAGTGATTAATTTACCTGTTAGGAGGCCGGGATCAATTAGCCTTGAGCCAGTTAGACACCCAAATTCTACCAGGAAAATTTTGGAATGGGAACTTACAATTAGAAAACCAATTGTTATAATTGGAGACTCCAATATTTCACGGATACCTGGGTTTACCGATTCTAGAGTGCAAGCAGATAGCTTCCCTGGCGCTACGTTCCACCATCTAAAAGGAGTAGTAGAAAAACTAGAACAACATCCAACAGTGGAGAAGGTGGTGTTATCAGGAGGGCTAAACAACTGCCTGTTGAAACAGCTGGCGTTGACCTCCTGGAAGCAACTACAACAACTGCTGAAAGTGGCAGAAAGTAAATTTCCTAATGCTACACTCTATGTGCCTATTATTAACTACTCAGATAGATTGGAAAAACAGCAACAGTCACTCTTGGATCAACTTAATCGAAAGATTTTAGAGCAATGTAATTACTTACCTGAGATCAGTAAACTTAGGTTTCACACATTGCCACGGGACCCAGTACATTGGACACCTGAAACAGGAAATACCATCTTAAACTTTTGGTTGGATAATTTAAACATGTAAGGGGAGAACAGTGCTTTGATACAGCTCCATATTCAAATATTACTAATCTCTCACACTCATATATGCTTTCTGAGATAGAAAGAAATGTATTGGAACGGGGATTGTCTTTTATCCCCACTCCCGGAATTTTAGACCGGATGGAGCTTCGTAGGGACCTACACACATATCATAGAAGGCTGAAATTGTTGGATCATTTTAATTATGATACTGACATTCCTTTTGTACCGTTTACAGATCCCTCAGTTTGGGAACCCAGAATACAATCAATATCTCAATCCATCCAAACATTGATTAGGAAGGATCTCGAGGCATTTAGGTGCTTCCGACCTGGGCAGGTAACTGGGGGGAATATGACGGTATTGGAGTCAGAAACCATCAAATTGTTGGGGTCAAACCGGAATATAGTTATTAAGCCGGCAGATAAAGGATCACAGATTGTAATCATGGATAGAGTACAGTACTTATTGGAGGCTAATAGACAACTGAATAACCCCAAAAATTATGTCGCATTAGATCACTCTATTCAATCTGAGACCAAAAACATGATTAAGATGATATTGTTGGAATTGCTTGAAAAAAAGTTTATTATTCCAAAGCAATATACCTATCTTCTGGGCCCAGATGTACCAAGACCGCGACAATTCTATCTCCTCCCAAAAATCCATAAACCTTTGGAAGAGTGGTCGGTGCCATTTCAGATCCCGAGTGGACGCCCAATTGTTAGTGACTGTGGATCGGAATCATACCGAATTGCTGAATATATTGATTATTTCATCAATCCACTATCACAGAAGCATGCTTCCTATGTAAAAGACACATATGATTTTGTTGGTAAACTTAAAGGTCTTGAACTACCATTGGGGGCGTTCTTATTTTCAATAGACATCAACTCACTATATACAAATATTGATACCCCTTTGGGACTGCGGGCAGTTAAACGGGCCTTTGATAGGTTTCCTGACCCTCAGCGCCCGGATAAAGAAATCTTAGAGTTGCTGGAGTTGAGTTTATTGAGGAATGATTTTAATTTTAATGATAAGTTTTACCTTCAGATCCATGGAACGGCCATGGGGAAGAAGTTTGCCCCAGCCTTTGCCAACCTATATATGTGTTTTTGGGAAGAGACAGTGTTTGTGAAGTGTCAGACCCTTCCCTCTTTGTATCTTAGGTATTTGGATGACATCTTTGGGATTTGGGTGAATTCTATGAGGGAGTTTGAGTGTTTCTTGGAATCCCTAAATACACATCATCCTGCAATTACAATATCCCACAATATACAAAGAGAAAAACTAGAGTTTTTAGACACTCAGGTTTTCTTTGTACCTTCGGAGGGGCAGACTAAATCATTGGCTACTAAAGTCTTCTTTAAGGAGACAGATAGGCATGCTTTGCTACATAAGGCAAGTTATCATCCAAAACATACCTTTAGAGGGATAATTAAATCCCAGTTGATCCGGTTCAACAGAATTTGTACATTGGGTGAGCATGTGGAGGAGGCAACAACCATTCTCTTTGGAGCTTTGGGGCCACGGGGATATTCAAAACGTTTCCTTAGGGAGATAAAAGCAGAGGTAGGAAAATTATTTGGAAGGGAAGAGGGTTACAACAAAACAGCAGAAACACATAATCTGATACCATTTGTTGCTACATACTCTGGGAGTCTGGGTGGACTTAGCAGGACGTTGAGGTCTAACTTCCGGGAAGCGCAACAAGCGTTGGAGGGGCTGTTGAATTGTAGAATAATCTCAGCATATAGGAAAAATAAAAACCTTGGGGATAAATTAGTCCACTCTGCCTTCCGGCAGAAAGAGGTACCTAACAAATTGGAAAAATACCTGGAGAGACCAAAATATATTACTAATGCCTTCTCGGGTTTGGGGTTTCCTATAAGACAGAGAATCGAATTGTCAACGACAAACTTGATTTATGTAATCAAGTGCAAATTGTGCCAAAAAATGTATATAGGAGAAACCAAGAATGCACTACAGGCTAGACTAAAACAACACCTATACAATATGGCAAAAGGTAATAAGAGCACGGGGTTGTATTTACATTTTAGCCTTCATGCCAGTGATAATTTGAAAATCTTTGGTCTGGAGACAAACGGGGGCTGGTCTAGGAAACAACGACAGGGGATGGAAAGAATTTGGATTGGGCGCCTCCAAACAATAGATCCCAAGGGCCTGAATGAAAAATATTAAATTTATTCTGGCTTACTTACCTGATGAGAGGTGCCATCTCCAGTGGGATTGGATGAGTGGGGTTTCGCTTAGGGATAGGATGGTGGGGGGCTGTGGGAGAACCGCCCAAGATAAATGTTCGTTTATCAAATAATTTAATTATTTATTTATTTTTACATATATTTTCTAGCACTTATGATCAATATTATGGCACTTATTTTATTTATAGGATTATATTTATGTTATTATTATTTATTTAGTGTGGTGTGGTTTTATCTTTCTATATATACCCCCATAGCACTTATTTTGAGTTTAAAGCACTTGCATATTTAGTGGGGTATGTTTGTTTATTTATTTATCAAAGCACTTATTTTTATATGTACGTCTTTTTTTAATTGTTTATCTACGATTTACGTTTATGTTTTTTTAACATTTATGATGATATTTATTTTATGTACATAAATTTTCTGCATCTTTTAGTGTGGCGTGGTTTTATTTGACTTTCTTTGGTATATATTTTTTGAGCACTTATCTTAATTCAATAGCACTTATTTTTACACTCAGTGTGGGACGTTGATCCGTCTATTGTGGTCTTGCCTTTGTGTAGTAGCACTTATTATTGCCCTGTATCGGTACTTTTTATTTGTGTGTTTGTCGGGCGGTTCCCCACTCCTGAAATTCTACTCCTCGAAATCCTGATTCCCTATCCTAGACCCTTATATTCAACCCTAATTCTAAAATCCTAATTATCTACCCTAATTTCTAGATCCTCATGCCTAACCTTAACCCCTAGACCCTAGATCTAAACCTGATTCTTGGATTGATCCTAATTTTAACCCCAACCCCTGGTTATTAGGTCCCAACCCTTATTTTTCCATTTTCACCTCAATCTCTGCACCTTTCTTACCTAACCCCTACCCGAACCCTCATATCCCTTTATCTAATCCTCATACCCCTCTAGTTCTAATCTTAACCTTTATATCCCCTTATCTAACCCTAACCTTTTGTATCCCTTTATGTAACCTTTATATCCCCTTAGCTCTAACCTTAACCTTATACCCCTTATCTAACCCTAACCCTTAAACCTGCTTATCTAACCCTAACCTTGATACCCCCTTACCTACCCAAACCTTTACATCCCCTTATCTAACCCTCAGTTTACCCTTTATATTTCTTTATTAAACCTTTACATCCCCTTAGCTCTAACCTTAACCCTTATATCCTTTTATCTAACCTTAACCTTTTTATCTAACCCTAACCTTTATATCCCCTTATCTAACTTTCATACCCCCTCATCTAATTCTAACCCTTATACCCCCTTGACCCTTATATCACCCTGTTTGGCCCTAACTCTTGGAGCTGGTGTGCCGAACTCTAACCCCTGTATGTCTATGACCATCCTAATTTCAGGTTGGTGGTCTTGACCTTGGGTTTTGGCTTCTATCCCTTAGGGATTGCATCTTGGGTTGCAAACCTAGGTTTTATCTTCCGGGTAATCTGTTTATAAATATTTTTTCTTTTCCTTCTTTCCCCCCCCCCCCTCTTTTTTTCTATTTTCCCTCCCCTGTTCTTAATTAAGGTATTTTATACTAGGTTTTTACCATTTATTTAAAGTTTTGCCTGTGCCAGTGCATATCAGATTCGTCTGTTTTTTTTCAAACCTAACCCTAACCCTCTAACCCTAACCCTAACCCCCAACCCCTGACCCTAACCCCTAACCCCTGACCCTAACCCCTAACCCCTAACCCCCAGATAAGGACATTTTAGATCTGTTGAAGTTGAGTCTTAAGGGATGATTTTAATGATACGTTTTATCTTCAGATCCATGGCACTGCCATGGGTAAGAAGTTTGCTCCAGCCTTTGCCAACTTGTTTTTGGGAAGAGACAGTGTTTCCTAAGTGTAAGACCCTTGCTTTTTTCTATCTCAGGTATTTGGATGACATCTTTGGTATCTGGGTGAGTTCTATGAAGGACTTTGAGTGTTTTTTTAGAAACCCTCAATACACATCCTGCCATTACAACATCCCACAATATACAAAGGGAAAAACTAGAGTTTTTGGACACTCAGGTTCTTTGTATTTTCTGAGGGGTTAACTAAATCATTGGCCACTAAAGTCTTCTTCAAGCAGACAGATAGGCATGCTCTGCTACATAAGGCAAGTTATCTTCCAAAACATAAATTTAGAGGGATAATCAAATCTCAGCTGATCTGGTTTAATAGAATTTGTACATTATGTGAGCACGTGGAGGCAACCATTATTTTTAGAGCCTTGGTGCCATGGGGATATTCCAAACATTTCCTTAGGGGGATAAAAGCAGAGGTAGGCCAATTATTTGGCAGGGACGGGGGTTACAATAAAACAGCAGAAACACACAATTTGATACCATCTGTTACTACATACTCTGGGAGCTTGGGTGGATTTAGTAGGACCTTGAGGTCTAACTTCCGGGAAGCTCAACAAGCTGTGGATGGGCTGGTAGATTGTAGAGTAATCTCAGCCTATAGAAAAAATAAAAACCTCGGGGACATGTTAGTCCACTCCGCCTTCCAGACGAAAGATGTACCTAAAATTGGATAAATATTTGGGGAGACCTAAAATACATTGTTAATGCCTTCTCAGGTTTGGGGTTCCTTGTAAGACAGAATTGAATTGTCCACTGTAAACATGATTTATGGAATTAAGTGCAAATTGTGCCAAAACATTTATATAGGAGAAACAAATGCACTACAGGTCAGACTCAAACAACATCTATACCATATGGCTAAAGGTAAGAGTACTGTATTGTATTTGCATTTCGGCTTACATGCAGTGGAAAATTTGAGTATTTTTGGTCTGGAGACAAATGGGAGCTGGTCCAGGACACAGACAGGGGATGGACAGAACTTGGATTGGGTGCCTCCAAACAATAGATCCTAAGGGCTTGAATGAAAAATATGAAACTTTTGTTTATCTACCTGATGGGAGGCTCCATCTCCGGTGAGGTTAAATTAGTATATTTTTTAGGGGCTAGGAACGGGTGGGGGGGCCGTGGGAGAGCCGCTCATGATAAATGTTTGTTATTTAATTTATGAATTCATTCTTATGTTTTTCAAGCACTTCCCATGAATGATGGCACTTTTATTTATATACTTTTTTTATTCGTTAGTGTGGCGTGGTTTTACCTTATTTCTTGTATACTTTTATAGCGCTTATTTTGAGTTGAAAGCACTTATTTTTACACTTAGTGTGGTATGTTGATTCGTCTACTGTGGATTTGTCTTTGTTTAATAGCACTTGTCCTTAATGCATACTTTTTATTTGTTGGGCGGTTCCCCTATTTGGTCCTCTCCTTTTCCCTTATTTTTTCCTTGGATCCCGAATCTAACCCCTAGTTCCCAATCCCAGTTCCTATACCTAAACTTAGCCCCTAGACCCTAATACTCACCCCTAGTCCCGAAATCCTAAATCCCAGTCCCTATACCCTACTTTAACCCCTAGATCTGAACACTTAACTCCTAGTTCCCAAATCCTGATTCCCTATCCTAACCCCTAGACCCTTATACCTAACCCCCAGTTCCTAAAATCCTAATCCCCCACCCCAATCCCTAGATCCTCATGCCTAACCCTAATTCCCCATCCTAACCTTAACCCCTTATCTAACCCTAACTCTTGGAGCTCATATACCTAACTCTAACCCCTAGACACTCATACCCAACCCTAACTCCTGGACTATTGTTCTGACCTTGGCCCCTGGTCTCTAATCCTTAGGATTGTATTCCTGGTTCTTAACCCAGGTTTTATTTTAAATTATGATCCTGGTCCTCTTATTATTCTCCCCCCCCCCCCCCCTTTTTTTGTAATTAAAGTATCTCTATACAATAGTTTTACCATTTATTTTAAAAGGTTTGCCAGTGCACATCAGATTCATCTGTCATTAAACCTAACCCCAACCCTTAGATCTCTGGCTCCACTTGGATTAAATGGCAAAATGTAAGTAGGTAAACTATTCTCACATTCACACACAACCCTCCCAATAAACCCAGAATGGAAACAATAACAGATCAATAGGCCAGTGCAACGCAAGGTGAAAAAAAAAAAAAAAAAAGAATTTATCATAACCCCTAACCCTAACCCCCTGACCCTAACAGAATTCATTGACACATGGAATGAGTACCGTATTTATACAGAAGTTATTTTCATAAATGCCTTATTTTTTAAATTCGAATACATGCAATGAATATCAGTAAAATTCGGTTTACTCCTTGCATATAATTCAAGCAGTTTCTGTAGTGCAGTGGTTATCACGTTCGCTTCACACAACCCTTTTTGGATGTTCAGGAAGTGGATGAGCAGCAGGTGTCAGTACTTGAGAGAATATCGTTTATTTGACATACGTTTGAAAGTTTTGTTATTATCCCCCATCAGCATGAGCTGTTTGGGGGATATTGCTTAAAATAACCGGACGGACAACATGGCTTCGACATCAAGAATACAAACTATGGGAAAGGACAACAGTGAAATCAGAATTTTAAAGGAAGAACTGAAAAAATAACATGAGAAGGAACTGACGGTGAACGTGGAAATAAGTGACGAGATAATAACAACGATGGAATTGCTGAGAGGAATAAGGGAAGTTTGCGGAACAATACTTGGATGTCGAATGAAAGACGGAAATAAGTATGAAATAACAATGTCTCATGTAAATGGAAAAGAAAGACTAATAGACGGGCTAAAGATAAAGAACTGTCAAATCATGGCTAAAGAACTAGGGAACGATGAGCTGGTGGTGTCCTTTTTGAACTTGCCCGCATACATTACGGATGAGGAGATAGAAGAGAAACTAAAAGGCTGGAAGGTGAAGGCGACCACGCCAATCAAGAGGAGGATGTGGCCAGGAACGGACATTGTAGATGGGACGAGATTTTGCAAGGTAAAGTTTACAGACAATGTGCAATCCTTGCCATATTCTACCAAATTTAACACTGTCGAGGGATTTGAATATTTTCGTGTAATCCACGACAATCAAGTGAAGGTATGTCGATTATGTATTCAGCCGGGGCACATACTTAAGGAATGTCCGGAATTCACATGGCACAAATGTAGTGAAGGGCATTATGCCAGAGAATGTTGGAACATAGGAAATGTGTGCAAAATGTGTGACAGACCCAAAGTTAGCTGTAATAAGGGAGAAGATCACTTACTTTTGCAAACAATGGACCTCACGTCTGAGGAAGGGGAGGGGAGTGTGCCTATGGAGAGAGGATGAGAGTGACATGGAGAGTGATTCCAGAGACAGTGGCAGATAAGCTTGAAGAGCCTGTAATGTCTTCTGGCAAAGCACGAGACGCGGTTTTAGTCTCTGCTGCTGACAAGGTGGAACAGCAGCACATGATCGGTGAAATACATACACAGGTAGAGATGGTGCAAGGTGCTTCTCAGGTGCCTGAGCCAGCTTTAAGCCTGTGTAAAAATTACACCAAAGAGTGGGCTGGGTCATGGGCACTGTTAAAGCGCACTTTTCAAAAGGCTTCCCCGCCGCTCACCCCAAAAATCCAAATCAGGAGACGGATGATGAAATAGATAGTGAGGATCTTCAGTTGTTTGTAAAAAATAAGGTCATTGTTGAAAACCAGGGAGATGATGGGAGTTGGAAAAAAGAAAAAGTAGGTCTTGAAAGGACTTGTTTGGCTCTGATTATACTTCTGCACACATTCATAATGATTACAGTCGCATCCCTAAACGGTAACAGTTTGAGAAACATGAGCAAATTTGAGCAGGTATTAGTGTCTAAGGCAGACATGTTGTGTTTTCAAGAGACCAATTGGACAGATTCCAAAATGCAGGAGATTAAGAGTAAATGGTCTGATTTAATTTTTTGTAGTCATGGAGGGGATAAAACATGAGATGTGGCTATTTTGATAAACGATGTGGTGCAAAATGTAAAACAAATATATGCTGACAATGATGGCAGACTTATTGTAATTGAATTTGAAGTTCAAAATGTAGTTTGTTTAACGTTTGTTTCAAACATTGAATCTGAAAAGAGAGAAATGTTTCAAATTAAAAACACTGCTCAGAAAACTATACTGATAGATTTTAATGTGAGGTGTAGTAGAATGATGCCTCTAGTTGTGCTAAATTCAGATATGACTCTTCTAGAAATGCATTATGGAAACTTATGAATGAGGAGAATCTAGTAGATATATGGAGGGCTGAAAATCCAAACAGAAGAGTATTCTCTAGAAGGCAGGTGGTTCTAAAGGAATTAAAACAAAGCAGAATTGATTTATGTCTAGCAAAACAAGAATTGGTGCAGCATGTTAAGGTGTCATATACCTTTACAGCATATAGTGATCATGCAGTAATGTCATTTCAAATGGGTTTTGGTGTGGAGAGGAGAGGGGGATGTGTCTGGTGTTTAAATGCCAGTCTGTTAAAGGAGGAAGGATATAGAAATGAAATTGTTGAATGTATTAAGGATGAAATGTCTAATGTACTGTTAAAAGAGAATGTGTGTTTATGGTGGGAGGAAGTGAAAGTAAAAGGAAAAAAATAGGAGTATTAGGTACGTTAAAAATCATAACCGTTTAGATAAGCAGAAAGAAATAATGCTTAGGAATAGGATGTTGCATGAACTTGAAAAGGCTGATACGGATCCAGACTATGATGTTGTGAATTATTTGAAAATCCATGCAGAGCTGGGTCGTTATGAAAAAAGTAAATGTTTGGGTGCTATTGTTAGGAGTAGCGCACAGTACGTTTGGAGGGAGAGAATGTACATCCTTTTTTTGGGGTCTGGAAAAAAGAAAACAAACTAAGAGTTACATTGTAGAGTTGGAAGATAAAAGGTGTAAAGGTAAACGATTTTGTTGGGATCTTAGACAGTTGAAACCTTTTACAGAAATCTTTACAAAAAGAATGATATAGATAAAGTGTGTGTTGTAAAAGTGTTGGATACAATTAGTGCCAAAGTATCACAGGCAGATAGAGTGATGTGTGATGAAGAGATTTTGATTATGGAAATCAAGGAAGCAATTGTTAGCACGCAAGGTAATAAAAGTCTGGGTTTGGATGGTTTAACAAATGAGTTCTATAAAGTCTTTGTAGATATTTTGGGACCCATTTTAGTGAGGGTGTTTCATTATATGGAAGAGAATAAGGAAATCCCTGAGTCTGTCAACTGGAATGTTAACAATCTTATTCAAAAATAGGGGCAGTAGATTAAAGTTAAATTATAGGCCTATTAGCCTTCTAAATTCAGACTAAGATACTGACTAAAGTGTTGGCGAATAGGATGAAAAAGGCGAATAGGATGAAAAAGGTGATTGGGAGTATTATTGAATCAACACAAGCCTACGGCATACCTGGAAGAGATATTGCAGATGTAATTTGTACAATTAGGGATGTTGTTAATCAAATGAAAAATGAAGGTGGTATAGTTTTAAGTTTGGATTTTAACAAAGCTTTCGATAGAGTGGAGCACAGCTTTTTATTACAGACTTGGGAGAGGTTTGGGCCAAAGTTTGTATCTTGGATCAACCTGTTGTATAGTGGGGCTAAAAGTTGTGTTAAATGTAACGGAGTGTTAACAGATACTTTCCCTGTAGAGAGGTCAGTAAGGCAGGGCTGTCCTTTGTCAGCTCTGCTGTACAGTGTTTCTACAGAACCGTTAGCTACATTGATAAATAGTAATAAAGAGTTAAGGGGTGTTGGAATCCCAGGTGGTGGTGTCAGTGTTGTACATCAGTATGCTGATGACACTACTTGTACTGTGAAGGATATAGAAAGCATTGGAAGCATTATGGGAATCATAGATATATGGCAAGGCAGCAGGTGCTAAAGTTAATAGAGAAGACAAATAATGTTTGTTGGGGATATCAATGTAAATGAGTGAGATTCCACTCATGATTGCAAAGGATTTTATTAAAGTGCTGGGAGTATACATTGGTGTAAAGGAGAAAGAGGCAAAATATATAACTTGGACTGGGATCCTTAATAAAGTCAAGCTAATGTTGAATTTCTGGAAAAATAGAACTAAAGTTACAAGGGAAAGCAATTGTTGCAAATGCTTTGGTATTATCTAAATGTATCTAAATTTGTATGTTTTGGGAGTCCTGGACATGCCTGTGTGGGTTCTAAATGAATTGAATAATGTCTAATTTTATATGGGATGGAAAGGAGTGAGAATATCAGAAAACATTGATAGCTGACTATGTGGATGGAGGTTTAAAACTTGTAGATTTAGGTGTCAAAAGAAAAGCTATTAGGATAAAAACAGTAAAGAAATATTTGTATGACAGTGAAGATTATGGCTGGAAACACTTCTTTAGAGTCTACTTAGAGGAGAGTGGTGGTTGTGAGGATAATGGTTTATTGATGGGGCTTAAAAGGGCAATGTTTGAAAAGGTACCAGATTTTTATAAAGAGGTGCTAAATGCATGGGCAGAGTTGTTGCCTAATGTATATTATGAATGTGGACATATTGACCTGATTATGAGTCAACCTATATTTTTGAATGATAAAATCAAAAACAAAGAACAAGTTTGTTATAATAAAGTATTTATGAGTGCAGGTCTATGGCAAATAAAAGATAATACATACGAGGTAATTCCAGGGTTTTTACCTGGGGAAGCTATGACATGATCAGTGAATGGGATGAAGAGGTGGGAAGGGTAACCGTGAATAATATGTATGACAAGATAAAGAATAGTATACCAAGAGCATGGGTTGATTTAATAAATAGTGAAGTTGAAAGAGAAGATTTATTTGTATTTCCTAATTTGTTCATTGGTAGACGTAAGAAGAAAGTACATTTATCTACTATACCAGTGAAAAGATTATTCTATACAATGGTAGGAAAGTTTGTAGAAGGCCGGCTGCTGAGAAATTTTGGAAAGTAGTTTTTCCGGAATTGGATGAAAAAAAGATATGGGAAAATGTAAAATAATAGTAAGGAGTGTGAAAATAATGATTTCAAATTAAGACATAATATTTACAAAGGTGGTGTTAAAGAAAATTAATTGTGAGATAGAAAGGGAATGCGACGTATGTGGACGTTTCCCGGAAACTCTTATGCATTTGTTTATAGAATGTGAGGATTTAACAATTCCTTAACTTTACCAAAAAATTAAGTAAAAACTGGGGGGGGATTGTGAAAAAGTATGCGTGGGAGGAACTTTTGTTATTTGGAGTGTCTGGTAAATGTGAGGGTGCTAATGTGTGTTTGTTGAATATTGTTGAGTTTTGTGAGGTATGCTATTTTTTGTAGGAGGAATTATGGTATTTTGACAGGAAGAGGGTTCAGGTGTGGGGTCTATATCACTGTTCAGTAAACACATAGATATGTTGTTTAATTATGGGATGGAACATTTTGATGAATCTTTTGTTGAAGGGAGTGGGTTAATTTCACGAGAGGAGGTATCACTTGTAATTTTTGAAAGCACTGTTTTGATATTTTCTTTGATTGTTATTTGATAGGGGGTGTTTTTAATTTGCCTATTTTGTGTGTGGTTTTTGTTATGTCTTAATCATGTCTGTTTTTGTATAATCGTTTTTGTATTTTTCTTTGGGTTCTTTGATTTGATAGGGGTGAATGTTCACCTGTCTGTTAGTCTAGTGTCTTCTGTATTGTTCTCTGTAGATTGTACTGTACACATTGTAAAAATAATAATTTTTTTTGATAATAAAAAATTAAACAAATCATGTTCGCTTCACACACGAAAGGTCCCCGGTTTGAAACTGGGCGGAAACAGAGCTCATTGACACATGCAATGAGTACCGTATTTATACAGAGAATAGTTGTCTTCATAAATGCCTTATTTTGGAAATTTGAATACGTGCCATGAATCTGTAAAACTCAGTTTACTCCTTGCAGAAAAATCAAGCAGCAGTTTCTGTAGTGTCACAGGCCGGCTCATAGCCTGGAGGAGCAGGGAGAGGGAGAGAGTGGTTGGTGAAGCAGTTTAAATACCTTGAGCCCAGGTGGCTCCAATCACTAACGACCCTCCTCTGCCTGCAGGAGGACCTGCCCCTGCACTGTAGAGGGGCCATGACACCCCCCTCCTTAAAATGAGGGTCCCACCCTCAACCCAAATTATGACCCAACATATTTAAAATAACCCACCCCCAAAAAACAGATACCAGTCCCGGCTCCTAGCAGTAGCCCCATGTCCCCTAGCTGACTGTCCCTGTCAAGCTCAGCAGCCCTGGTACCTGGGGAGCAATTTAAGAGGAAAGAGGCGCAGACAGCCCACAGGGGTCAGCAGAGAGAAAATACAAACTAGGCTAAAGGAGCACGGGACAGAGCATCAGCAATGATATTATCCTTACCCCTAATGTGTCTAATATCCAGGTTGAATGGTTTCAAGAACAAAGCCCTACGCATCAGGCGCTGGTTGGGATTTTGCAGGGACTTCAGAAAAATAAGGGGGTTGTGGTCAGTGAACACAGTTAGAGGGCAAACCAGAACCAACAGACTTCGAAGTGCTGTAATGCCCAAATGAGACCTAAAGCCTAACTGACCTTGTAAGACCTCATCCGAAACCCTAACTACCTCTTCTCCCCCCTCCACAAAGTTAAAGCCACAAGATGCAGTGACTGGAGCAGCAGTCAACGCTGACCTCACCGCTGGAGTGCCTTCCACTTTGCTTAGATCACAGGAGTGATAACATTTTAACAGGTTCACATGGCATAATTTAGAGGACTTCCTATGACCAGGGGTTTCAATAAGATAGTTCAAATCTGACACTTTGCGCAACACAGTGAAAGGACCACAGTATTTTGCCTGAAAAGGTGAACTTACAAGAGGCAGAAGAGCAAGTACACGATCACCGGGACTAAACTCACGCAGCTCAGCCTGTCCGTTATATTTCAGTTTCATTTTCTGTTGAGAACATTTTAGTTTCTTATGCCAGTTCACCAGTCCTATACAACTTCAACCTAAAACCATTTACATAGTCAATAAGGTTCTGAGATGGTTCCTCAGGCAAACAACCATCCTGCAGCACTGCTAAAGGCCCACGCACCTTATGACCAAACACTAAGTCATTTGGGCTAAACCCTGTGCTTTCCTGCACTACTTCACGAGCAGCTAGTAACAGCCATGGTAACCCCTCCTCCCAATCTGCAGACAGTTCTGTACAGTATGCACGAAGCAAGGATTTTAAAGTTTGAAAACATTCCAAAGCTCCCTGACTCTGGAACGCAGTAGACTTATTGTGTTTAACTTTAAGCTGTTTGAGAACCTGAACAAATAAATGGGAGGTTAAGTTAAACCCCTGATCTGACGGGATGATTTTTGGAATCCCAAATGTTGAAATAAATTGAGTTAACGCTTTAACTACTGATTTTGAAGTGATGGAACGCAAGGAAAAAGCTAGTTGCTTGACACAACAGTTCATAAGTAGCTATGACCTGACTTGGACCGTGGTAAAGACCCAACACAAATCGATAATAAGATGCTCAAAAGGTTGCCCTACAGCTGGTATTGGATACAAAAATGCTGGCTTTACAACCTGGTTTGGCTTGCTTGTGCGCTGACACGTATGACAAGTTTTAATAAACTGAGCTACATCCCGCTTTAAACGTGGCCAGACAAAATAACAGATTATGCGATTATAAGTTTCACGAACACCCATATGACCTGCCACATCACCATGTGAAGTTTGCAACACTTTATTTCGCAAAGTAGTAGGTGCAACTATTTGAAAGACTGGTTATCCTAGACCCTGATCGTAGTGTGGAACCCATTTCCTAACCAACAGCCCATCAAGAAGAAAATAACACTGAGCACTATTCCTCACCACTGAATCAGGAACAACTTTATCAAACAGATCAGCCTTTTGCTCAGCCATCAATGAATCTCTAGAACTAGTCAACTGTTCTGTCTGGAGCTTGACTGGCAACTCAAGACTTTCTGGCTTACTCTCAACCTTATTACAAGAGGCAGCGCGGTTAACAGCACGAACTGGAAATAACTCAGGAGACACAGTTGCGATCTGGAGATACCCTTGCTGGGGACACTGAAGGTTGCTTCGTAAAGATGTTTAGTTTGCCATCTGCCCACACCTTACTACCTGCCAAATCATTCCCCAAAATCATGTGGACTCCCTCTACTGGCATCTAACCACAACATCTACATCACCCTCTACCAGACCTCATTTTAGGGTAACTTCATGTAAAGGAGAAGAGAATGGAACTAAACGCACAACACGTACCATTACACAACTGCCAGTATCAGACTCCTTAGAGAACGGCAAAACAGATTCCAGAACGGCAAAACAGATTCCAGAATAAAATAATCTAAAGCTCAAGTGTCTCTTAAGATCTTGATTGAAACATTTTGGTTGCCATCTACCAGGGACACTACACCATCTGAAATAAAGGCTGAAAAATCTGTGGGAAGACTGAGAATCAAACTCAACTAGTGGCTGAAAAAGCTCACCCTGGTGGTCAGAGGCTGTAACAGGAGCTGCCATCACAGCAGGTTTAACTTGACCTGACTTTTTTGATTTAAGTACGGGACAGTCTTTCTTCCAATGTCCTTCAACTAAACAGTAGCGACAGGTATTAGCATTAACCGGTGCTTTAAGTCCTCCAGACCCAAACTTCTGCTGAGGCCTTTAGAAAGAAGCTCCAAAAAAAGGTGACCTACTATTCCTAGAAGTAAGGTATTTATGGTACATGTCACTGTTTGACTCAAAATGGCTTTTATGTGTTAACCTGTACTCCTCTGCAAGGACTGCTGCATCACTTGGAGACTTAACTTCACGGTCATTCATGTATGCCGCAACCTGGTCACAGAATTTAACTGTTCTAACACAATCAAATAAGACAGACCCTCAAAAGTACTAACTTCAGAAGCTGTACCCCAACGATTAAATGCAGAAGTCAAATCACGAACAAACTCAGAATAGGTTTGTGAATTTAACTTCTTCCTGTAACGAAAACGTTGATGATATGCCTTTGGCACAAGCTCGTAGACCTTCAGAACTGCTGATTTAACTCTAGCATACACTTTACTGTCAGCTACACTCAGTGCTGCAAAAGCCTCACGTGCTTTACCTGTAAGTAGACATTGCAACAACATAGTCATGTTCAAATCTGACCAAGCTCTAGCTTCTGCAATACGCTCAAATAAAACAAAGTATGTGTCTGGATCTGACTCATCACATTTAGGCAACAAACGAAGATTCCGTGAAACATCAAACTGTGGTAGTCCTTCTGGTCTATTAGCATTTCTCAATCACGCTGTCTCCAACTGCATTTGCAACAGCTACCTCTGCTGCTCAAAAGTTAATGACGGACTAGACTGAACTTGTACCCTCACTACTAGTAGACTGACCCCGAAAAACACCCATTTCCCTAAGACCCTGCTTTAATTTAACTTTAACAGTAATTTTTTTTATCAACAATCTCAATCTGATAATGTTCAGCAATTTCAATTAACTGCTCCTTAGTACACAACTCTAAGACTACCTCTGAAGGAGCTTGAACAAAACTGCTCAGAATGGAAGACATTTTCCTCAACAAATACAACTATTACAAATGCTCTAAAAAAAAACACAATTCACCTGCAGTCAGTCTGGGTTCAAGGACAGGAGCCACACCCCACTATCCTCCAAAAAATAACTAACTGGCCCTGGTCTTCGTGCAGTCACATGTGCTGGGGTTTTATGCACACAAAACCAGTGGAGTGGAAAAGACAACCAGAACTGGCGGCCCCCCCATAACCACGGAGGTGCTCCCGAGCCGATGTAGGGGAAAGGAAAAGGGAAGCTCTACCCACGTTCACTGCCACCTAAAACAAAAACACCACGAGCCTCCTATTGACACTCGCTGATAAGCCTGAACAGGAGAGGACTCCCACTTGAACAAAAACCCAGAAAAACCCAGAAAGAATTGCTAACCAAACTTAGCTACCAAGCTAACTGAACCAAAAGAACACATGGCTCTCAACGCTCTCTTCAACAATATTCGCCCAACCAAAACATCCCCTTAAACAAAAAAAAATTGCAAACTTAACTAACCCAAGTTAACTATAAAATAGTCAAATAAGCCAAATTACAAATAAACAAACATATCAATAATAAAGCAAAGACAATCTAGACAAAACCTTAACTATGACAAAATGTTAAAGTAAAGTACTAAAGTAAGACTAAAGTACAATTAACTTTAACTTACAGACAAGCTCCCACTTGTCACAGGCCGGCTCATAGCCTGGAGGAGCAGAGAGAGAGAAATAGAGAGTGTGGTTAGTGAAGCAGTTTAAATACCCTGAGCCAAGGTGGCTCCAATCACACCAGTTCCAATCACTAACGACCCTCCTCTGCCTAAAGGAGGAACCGCCCCTGCACTGCAGAGGAGGGGCCGTGACAGTGGTGTAGTGGTTATCACGTTCGCTTCGCACGCGAAAGGTCCCCGGTGTGAAACCGGGCGGAAACAGAGTTCGTTGACACATGCAATGAGTACCGTATTTATATAGAGAATAGTTGTTTTCATAAATGCCTTATTTTGGAAATTCAAATACCTGCAATGAATATCTGTAAAATTAAGTTTACTCCTTGCAGAAAAGTCAAGCAGCAGTTTCTGTAGTGGAGTGGTTATCACATTCGCTTCACACGCGAAAGGTCCCTGGTTCGACACTGGGCGGAAACAGAGTTCATTGACACATTCAGTAAGTACCAGAGAATTTCATTAATGCCTTATTTTGGAAATTCGAATACATTTATTTATATAGCCCTTCGTACATCAGCTGATATCTCAAAGTGCTGTACAGAAACCCAGCCTAAACCCCCAAACAGCAAGCAATGCATGTGAAAGAAGCACGGTGGCTAGGAAAAACTCCCTAGAAAGGCCAAAAACCTAGGAAGAAACCTAGAGAGGAACCAGGCTATGAGGGGTGGCCAGTCCTCTTCTGGCTGTGCCGGGTGGATATTATAACAGAACATGGTCAAGATGTTAAAATGTTCATAAATGACCAGCGTGGTCAAATAATAATAATCATAGTAGTTGTCGAGGGTGCAACAAGCACGTCCGGTGAACAGGTCAGGGTTCCATAGCCGCAGGCAGAACAGTTGAAACTGGAGCAGCAGCACGGCCAGGTGGACTGGGGACAGCAAGGAGTCGTCATGCCAGGTAATCCTGAGGCATGGTCCTAGGGCTCAGGTCCTCCGAGAGAAAGAAAGAAAGAGAGAATTAGAGAGAGCATATTTAAATTCACACAGGACACCGGTTAAGACAAGAGAAATACTCCAGATGTAACAGACTGACCCTAGCCCCCCGACACATAAACTACTGCAGCATAAATACTGGAGGTTGAGACAGGAGGGATCAGAAGACACTGTGGCCCCATCCGATGATACCCCCGGACAGGGCCAAACAGGCAGGATATAACCCCACCCACTTTGCCAAAGCAAAGCCCCCACACCACTAGAGGGATGTCTCCAACCACCAACTTACCGTCCTAAGACAAGGCCGAGTATAGCCCACAAAGATCTCCGCCATGGCACAACCCAAGGGGGGGGGGGGGCGCCAACCCAGACAGGAAGACCACGTCAGTGACTCAACCCACTCAAGTGACTCACCCCTCCCATGGACGGCATGGAAGAACACCAGTGACTCAGCCCCTGTAATAGGGTTAGAGGCAGAGAATCCCAGTGGAGAGGGGGGAACCGGCAAGGCAGAGACAGCAAGGGCGGTTCGTTGCTCCAGCCTTTCCGTTCACCTTCACACTCCTAGGCCAGACTAGACTTAATCATAGGACCTACTGAAGAGATAAGTCTTCAGTAAAGACTTAAAGGTTGAGACTGAGTCTGCGTCTCTCACATGGGTAGGCAGACCATTCCATAAAAATGTAGCTCTATAGGAGAAAGCCCTACCTCCAGCCGTTTGCTTAGAAATTCTAGGGACAATTAGGAGGCCTGCGTCTTGTGACCGTAGCGTACGTGTAGGTATGTACGGCAGGACCAAATCGGAAAGATAGGTAGGAGCAAGCCCATGTAATGCTTTGTAGGTTAGCAGTAAAACCTTGAAATCAGCCCTTGCCTTAACAGGAAGCCAGTGAAGGGAGGCTAGCACTGGAGTAATATGATCAAATCTTTTGGTTCTAGTCAGGATTCTAGCAGCCGTATTTAGCACTAACTGAAGTTTGTTTAGTGCTTTATCCGGGTAGCCGGAAAGTAGAGCATTGCAGTAGTCCAGCCTAGAAGTAACAAAAGCATGGATTAATTTTTCTGCATCATTTTTGGACAGAAAGTTTCTGATTTTTGCAATGTTACGTAGATGGAAAAAAGCTGTCCTTGAAACAGTCTTGATATGTTCTTCAAAAGAGAGATCAGGGTCCAGAGTAACGCCGAGGTCCTTCACAGTTTTATTTGAGACAACTGTACAACCATCCAGATTAATTGTCAGATTCAACAGAAGATCTCTTTGTTTCTTGGGACCTAGAACAAGCATCTCTGTTTTGTCCGAGTTTAAAAGTAGAAAGTTTGCAGCCATCCACTTCTTTATGTCTGAAACACAGGCTTCTAGCGAGGGCAATTTTGGGGCTTCACCATGTTTCATTGAAATGTACAGCTGTGTGTCGTCCGCATAGCAGTGAAATTTAACATAATTTTTTCGAATGACATCCCCAAGAGGTAAAATATAGAGTGAAAACAATAGTGGTCCTAAAACGGAACCTTGAGGAACACCGAAATGTACAATTGATTTGTCAGAGGACAAACCATTCACAGAGACAAACTGATATCTTTCCGACAGATAAGATCTAAACCAGGCCAGAACTTGTCCATGTAGACCAATTTGGGTTTCCAATCTCTCCAAAAGAATGTGGTGATCGATGGTATCAAAAGCAGCACTAAGATCTAGGAGCACAAGGACAGATGCAGAGCCTCGGTCTGACGTCATTAAAAGGTCATTTACCACCTTCACAAGTGCAGTCTTAGTGCTATGATGGGGTCTAAAACCAGACTGAAGCGTTTCGTATACATTGTTTGTCTTCAGGAAGGCAGTGAGTTGCTGCGCAACAGCTTTTTCCATTTTTTTTGAGAGGAATGGAAGATTCGATATAGGCCGATAGTTTTTTATAATTTCTGGGTCAAGATTCGGCTTTTTCAAGAGAGGCTTTATTACTGCCACTTTTAGTGAGCTTGGTACACATCCGGTGGATAGAGAGCCGTTTATTATGTTCAACATAGGAGGGCCAAGCACAGGAAGCAGCTCTTTCAGTAGTTTAGTTGGAATAGGGTCTAGTATGCAGCTTGAGGGTTTAGAGGCCATGATTATTTTCATCATTGTGTCAAGAGATATAGTACTAAAACACTTTAGTATGTCCCTTGATCCTAGGTCCTGGCAGAGTTGTGCAGACTCAGGACAATGGAGCTTTGGAGGAATACGCAGATTTAAAGAGGAGTCCGTAATTTGCTTTCTAATGATCATGATCTTTTCCTCAAAGAAGTTCATAAATGTATTACTGCTGAAGTGAAAGCCATCCTCCATTTGCGAATGCTGCTTTTTAGTTAGCTTTGCGACAGTATCAAAAAGAAATTTCGCATTGTTCTTATTTTCCTCAATTAAGTTGGAAAAATAGGATGATCGAGCAGCAGTGAGGGCTCTTCGATACTGCACGGTACTGTCTTTCCAAGCTAGTCGGAAGACTTCCAGTTTGGTGTGGCGCCATTTCCGTTCCAATTTTCTGGAAGCTTGCTTCAGAGCTCGTGTATTTTCTGTATACCAGGGAGCTAGTTTCTTATGACAGATGTTTTTAGTTTTTAGGGGTGCAACTGCATCTAGGGTATTGCGCAAGGTTAAATTGAGTTCCTCAGTTAGGTGGTTAACTGATTTTTGTCCTCTGACGTCCTTGGGTAGGCAGAGGGAATCTGGAAGGGCACCAAGGAATCTTTGGGATGTCTGAGAATTTATAGCACGACTTTTAATGCTCCTTGGTTGGGGTCTGAGCAGCTTATTTGTTGCAATTGCAAACGCAATAAAATGGTGCTCCGATAATCCAGGATTATGAGGAAAAACATTTAGATCCACAACATTTATTCCATGGGACAAAACTAGGTCCAGAGTATTACTGTGGCAGTGAGTAGGTCCAGAGACATGTTGGACAAAACCCACTGAGTCGATGATGGCTCCGAAAGCCTTTTGGAGTGGGTCTGTGGACTTTTCCATGTGAATGTTAAAGTCACCAAAAATTTGAATATTATCTGCTATGACTACAAGATCCGATAGGAATTCAGGGAACTCAGTGAAGAACACTGCATATGGCCCAGGAGGCCTGTAAACAGTAGCTATAAAAAGTGATTGAGTAGGCTGCATAGATTTCATGTCTAGAAGCTCAAAAGACGAAAACGTCATAGTTTTTTTTTTTGTAAATTGAAATTTGCTATCATAAATGTTAGCAACACCTCCGCCTTTGCCGGATGCACGGGGGGTATGGTCACTAGTGTAACCAGGGGGTGAGGCCTCATTTAACACAGTAAATTCATCAGGTTATCACATTCGTTTTACACGCGAAAGGTCCTCGGTTCGAAACAGGGTGGAAACAGTGCTCATTGACATGTGCAGTAGGTACTGTACTTTCAACAAAGAATAGTTATTTTGGGAATTCCAAAACGTGCCATGAATATCGGTAAAATTCGGCTTATTCCTTGCAGCTAATTGTAGCAGCAGTGTAGTGGTTATCACGTTTGCTTCACACGCGAAACGTCCCCTTTTCGAAACCGGGCGGAAACAACGCTCATTGACACATTCAAGAAGTACTATAGTGGTAACAGAGAATTTCATTAATGCCTTATTTTGGAAATTCGAATACGTGCCATGAATATCTGTAAAATTCAGTTTACTCCTTGCAGCTAATTTTAGCAGCAGTTTCTGTAGTGTAGTGGTTATCACGTTTGCTTCACACGCGAAAGGTCCTCGGTTCGAAACGGGGCGTTAACAGTGCTCTTTGACACATGCAGTAGGTACTGTACTTTTAACAGAGAATAGTTATTTTCATAAATGCCTAATTTTGGAAATTTCAATACGTGCCATGAATATCAGTAAAATTCGGTTTACTCCTTGCAGCTAATTGTAGCAGTAGTTTCTGTGGTGAAGTGGTTTTCACGTTCGCTTCACATGCGAAAGGTCCCTGGTTTGAAACCGGGCGGAAACAATGCTCATTGACACATTCAAGAAGTACCATAGTGGTAACAGAGAATTTCATTAATGCCTTGTTTTGTAAATTCGAACACGTGCCATGAATATCAGTAAAATTCGGTTTACTCCTTGCAGCAGTTTCTGTAGTGTAGTGGTTATCACGTTCGCTTCACACGCGAAAGGTCCCTGGTTCAAAACCGCTCGGAAACAACGCTCATTGACACATTCAAGAAGTACCATAGTGGTAACAGAAAATGTCATTAATTCTTTATTTTGGAAATTCGAATACGTGCCATGAATATCGGTAAAATTCGGTTTACTCCTTGCAGATAATTGTAGCAGCAGTTTCTGTAGTGTAGTGTTTATCACCTTTGCTTCACACGCGAAAGGTCCCTTTTTCGAAAACAGGCGGAAACAATGCTCATTGACACATTCAAGAAGTACCGTAGTGGTAACAGAGAATTTCATTAGTGCCTTATTTTGGAAATTCAAATACGTGCCATGAATATCTTTAAAATTTGGTTTACTCCTTGCAGCTAATTGTAGCAGTAGTTTCTGTGGTGACGTGGTTATCACGTTTTCTTCACATGCGAAAGGTCCCTGGTTTGAAACCGGGCGGAAACAACACTCATTGACACGTTCAAGAAGTACTATAGTGGTAACAGAGAATTTCATTAATCCATTATTTTGGAAATTAGAATACGTGCCATGAATGTCTGTAAAATTTGGTTTACTCCTTGCAGATAATTGCAGCAGCAGTTTCTGTAGTGTAGTGGTTATCACGTTCGCATTACACAGGAAAGTTCCTCGGTTTGAATCCAGGCGGAAACAGTGCTCTTTGACACGTGCAGTAGGTACTGTAGTTTTAACAGAGAATAGTTATTTTCATAAATGCCAAATTTTGGAAATTTGAACACTACAATGAAATGATAGCAGCAATTCTTAACCTCTTACATCTAGATGTTCCGCTAGCGGAACACCTGCTCCAATATCCAATGATGGGCGTGGCGCGAAATACAAATTCCTCTAAAATCCGAAAACTTCAATTTTTCAAACATATGACTATTTTACAGCATTTTAAAGACAAGACTCTCGTTAATCTAACCACACTGTCCGATTTCAAAAAGGCTTTACAGCGAAAGCAAAACATTAGATTATGTCAGCAGAGTACCCAGCCAGAAATATTCAGACTACCCATTTTTCAAGCTAGCATATAATGTCACAAAAAACAAAACCACAGCTAAATGCAGCACTAACCTTTGATGATCTTCATCAGATGACAACCCTAGGACATTATGTTATACAATGCATGCATGTTTTGTTCAATCAAGTTCATATTTATATCAAAAAACAGCTTTTTTACATTAGCATGTGACGTTCAGAACTAGCATACCCCCCGCAAACCTCCGGTGAATTTACTAAATTACTCATCTCCTTAATCTAACCACGTTGTCCGATTTCAAAAAGGTTTTACGGCGAAAGCATAAAGTTAGATTATGTTAGGAGAGTACATTGACAATAGCTGTGTGTAATGTTTTGTCAATTCAAAGACAGGGTCACCAAAACCATAAAACCAGCTAAAATGATGCACTAACCTTTTACAATCTCCATCAGATGACACTCCTAGGACATTATGTTAGACAATGCATGCATTTTTAGTTCTATCAAGTTCATATTTATATCCAAAAACAGCGTTTTACTATGGCATTGATGTTGAGGAAATCGTTTCCCTCCAATAACCGGCAGTCAAGTCAGCACCACAAATTAAATAATTAAAATTAGAAAACATTGGTAAAATATTATATTGTCATTTAAAGAATTATAGATTTACATCTCTTGAACGCAATCAACTTGCCAGATTTAAAAATAACCTTACTGGGAAATCACACTTTGCAATAATCTGAGCACTGCGCCCAGAAAAATATGCTTTGCTATACAGACAAACGGCCATGTTGGAGAGATCTAAAATCGAAAATACTATGTAAATAATCCATTGCCAAGCTAGCATATAATGTCACAAAAACTCAGAAGACAGCTAAATGCAGCACTAACCTTTGATGATCTTCATCAGATGACACACCTAGGACATTATGTTATACAATACATGCATGTTTTGTTCAATCAAGTTCATATTTATATCAAAAACCAGCTTTTTACATTAGCATGTGACGTTCAGAACTAGCATACCCCCCGCAAACTTCCGGTGAATTTACTAAATTACTCACGATAAACGTTCACAAAAAGCATAACAATTATTTTAAGAATTATAGATACAGAACTCCTCTATGCACTCGATATGTCCGATTTTAAAATAGCTTTTCGGTGAAAGCACATTTTGCAATATTCTCAGTAGATAGCCTGGCATCACAGGGCTAGCTATTTAGACACCCAGCAAGTTTAGCACTCACCAAAGTCAGATTTACTATAAGAACATTTTTATTACCTTTGGTGTTCTTCGTCAGAATGCACTACCAGGACTTCTACTTCAATAACAAATGTAGGTTTGGTCCAAAATAATCCATAGTTATGTTCCAACAGCGACGTTTTGTTCGTGCGTTCTAGACACTATCCCAATGGTAAATAACGGTCGCGCGCACGGCGCATTTCATTACCGTACTTCGAAGCATGTCAACCGCTGTTTAAAATCCATTTTTATGCCATTTTTCTCGTAAAAAAGCGATAATATTCCGACCGGGAATCTGCAATTAGATAAACAGCCGAAGGAAAATATATCACTGGGTCGAATCGGGCACGCGCCTAATTCCATTGTCCTCTGATGGGCCACTTGGCAAAGGCGATTATGTGTTTCAGCCTGAGGCTGCCTCGTCATCGTTCAGGTTTTTCCCGGGCTCTGAGAGCCTATTGGAGCCTAGGAAATGTCACGTTACAGCTAAGATCCTGACTCTTCAATAAACAGAAGCAAGAACAACAACACCTTGTCAGGCAGGCCACTTCCTGCATGAAACCTTCTCAGGTTTTTGCCTGCTATAGGAGTTCTGTTATACTCACAGACACCATTCAAACAGTTTTAGAAACTTTAGGGTGTTTTCTATCCATATGTAATAAGTATATGCATATTTTAGTTACTGGGTAGGAGTGGTAACCAGATTAAATCGGGTACGTTTTTTATCTGGCGGTGTAAATACTGCCCCCTAGCCCTAACAGCTTAAAAGTGGAACGATGCGACACTAAACATCGAGGGGTCACTCAGACTACCTCGCCTCACATTGAGAGTCATGCTGAAACTACACTTCCAGGACGTATCGCTCGTTCACCCTGTGTATGTTACCAGCCTCGAAACTGTACCCCTGCTACTTGGAGCAGACTTGATGGATCGGTTACTCCCATTGATGGATTGGAAAATCAACCAGGTATGGTCACAGGCCACAGTGCCTTCTCCACTGACCACACTGTCTCCCCCTAACGCTAGCTGCAACACAGTCCTTCACGAGGGGTATCTGTCGAAAGCACCCCTTGAGAAAAAGACGTTTAGAAACCTCTTGGTACAGAATCCGATCCACGGAGATAGTACGATATCTCGACACATTCCATCAGCCGACCATTCTTTTCATGATTTCGAGCCAGCTGTCTCTGTGAATAAGCAACTTCCCTCCTCCTTGCAGTCGTGCAATACGATAGTTGAGATGAACTTCTCTTGCCCTTTGGACACTTCCGCAAGCACTGCGGCCGTCTCAGCAAGAAAAACATTGATGCGCAGAGTATACTCTGTTTCCGATGATACACCTGCCGCTTTGTTGGGGACTGTCACCCCTTACAATGACACTAATGGCGTCAGTCCAGCAACTGACCCGATGACTCCCACTGGTGAAACACTTTGCGATATCACAGACCGATATCCTCGTCTCAGTTCGCAGGTAACGAAGAGGTTGCCACACGCGAAGGTGGTGGTGACTGACATGCCTCGACAGCCACTGAGCGTTTTGAAGCTCAAACACCAGGAGATTTGGTTGAAAGGTTACAGCCATTCTCATAAAAAAGCGGCCGCTGAAAACTCGTACGTAGGGTCCAATCTTCTCGTTTGCGCATCGGACACTAACACCACCCGCTGGTGGGGGGGTCCCGAGGCACAAAGGGGGGGAATATTAGCCCAGACCGATGATGAGCCTCATTGAGGCCGGTGGGGGGGGTCGAGACTACGGACAACACCGTACGAGGCCACCAGAGCATAAATCAAATCTAGTTGTAAACTCCCCTATGAGAACAGTGAGGAGCAGACAGGCCCCTAGGCGGGGATTATCTTAGAAGACATCTAAGATAGTACTGAGGTGTACCACACTGGTCGTAAAGGAAGTCCAGTGGACTTGTCCACCTCCAAAACAAATGGCATCAATAATCATTCTTTGCCATGTGTAGGTTCAACTACAATACAACTAGTAAAATGCTCCAATCATGTGTTCCGGTAGATAATATTTCAGAATAAATCGGTAGGACAACTGGTCCCCTTGAGTACCCGTACCAATACTAGCAACAGTCAGTCCAGCTACAATCAGTAAGAATGTTAGAGACCTAACCAATCAAATTACCATTGACAACAGCGACATAGGAGTCACTCAGAGTGCAACACGTGGAGGGGAATCTCCAGTGCACTCTTCCAATGGTTAACACACATGTCACTAATAAACAGGACCCTCCATTCAGGAGTAAAATTATTAGAAGTCATGAACCATGATCACACCACATATGACTGGTCCAATACTTAAAGAGTACTTCCGTCGTGAGGTTAGCTCCTCCGTGAATAACATAGCTATGAAATAGACTTCATACCTATCGCCACTACAGTAGTGGAAGACACAGTGACTTGTAGAAAAACTACTACAGACTCCCTTGACACCAATTCTGACTGACCTCCAGGCATTGACCTGAAAATTAGCTGACTACGTCAGACTCATTCTGAACAAGTTGTTTTCTTCCCTTGACATATGCGATTGTGTAAGCATAAACGCACATACACAACGGAACATCCAATTAGGATTTATGCTAGGACCACTTAAGGGCCCAAGCAATATACCAGCCTTAGTAAAGTTGAACATTTACTTCTAGGGCTTTGACTCTACAGCACTCACCAGTTTTCTTCCCAGAAGTCCATAGGTCATCCCTGTAGACTGCCCAAAACTAGTGCATTACAGCTGTAGACTTATCATATAGTTATCAACTTAGGATAGCGCCTAAGCAGCACACCAAGTAGGAAAAACCCTAGATATGGCATTAGAGACAATGCCATGATAATCATTTTGCCAGAACATTGGACGTATATAGAATACAGTCCAATTAGATGATTTTTTTGTGTGAGAACTATATTTTGTATATTTTTTTTGTTTTGTTTATGCTTTCATTCCTTTTCGGTTCAGTTTCTTTGACACTTAGGAAGTGATAGAGCCATAAACAAAGTCCCCATACAATCATCACTTAGTGCCACAACGCCGCTCATTGGGGAATGAATGTAATTATATATATTTCATGAGTGTGTGTGCGTTGTTAACATCTGCCTAAGTTACTGCCAGATCTTCCAGTCTGGACGACGGGTCCGGAACGGCGACCCCAAATCCGGACACCCACGGCCTAACCTTGTGGCGGCATGCCCGCTGTCAGAGAGCCTACCAAGGTAAACCACCAGAGGGGGGGACAGCAACGGCGATCACCAACCAGGACATCCCCTGGCCCTTCCTGGGGTACTTTGCAGCTTCCAGGGAACCTACCAAGGTACACCACTAGAGGAGACCGCAACAGCGATCACCAACCGGACATCAACTGCCCCTCCTTGTGGTGGACTGCTCCGCTTCCAGAGAGCCTATAAAAGTTCAACCACCAGAGGGGACTGCAACGATGATCTACCAACGGGACATCACGTGGTCATGACTTTATGTTGATTTGTAACTTGCAGGATAAACAAGATCCAAACCACCAGGGGGGGTATGTCATGACGTTGGCCTCTGAGTACAGGGAGGACAGTTGACCCCCTCCCCCTTGCACCATCCCCCAACCTACCTCCCCCCACCCAGGCCCTGTGTGAAGGGGTGGTAAAATTCCAGAGGAGAATCTCTTGCCACATGGCCCATAGAGAGACACAGGAAATTATTCCAACTCACAGAATTGGGGAACCGAACAACATTTATGTTCTGGAGAAGGTATGGAAGATTGGTGAAGAATACAGCTACGAACTGGTCCGCTTGGTACAATTTTGTGATACTCAGAAGAGACAATATAGCCATATTACCATAAAACTGTTTATATAATAGCCTCAGCTATGGGACTTGCATCCAAATGGTTGTATAGAATGTATTAATAAGGATAAAGCTATTTGTGATACATTGAGATGCTGTGTACTGATGTTAATGTGATAGAATGTATTTATGTTCAAAGATTAAATCAGTCATCGGCACGCCCCCAGGGACACAGACAGGACAAGGCGTCATGTGACAAGCCTGTTCTACGTTCACATATAAACCCCCACCTAGAAGTTATTTCTTGAGACCAGGCCTCCACTCCATTGCGAGTTGGCCAATAGGTTTGACCATCCAATTCCTCTACTGAAAGTGAAGTATACCACGTGGTTAACTTAGACTATCGATACCGACAGAATAAGAACAAGTCTTTGATATTAATTAATAGTCTGCAGCTAGAAATTATATCATTGAACGCGAAGACCGACGAAACATTCATTCTATGACGACATTAATGAATGTCGCTTTGAAAGATCCATTCTAACCGAGAGAGAGAGAGAGAGAGAACTCTCCAACAGAACGACTCTCCAACAAGGATCCCGACGACACACTGAGCGTAAATATATATTGATTGCAATTGTTCCCGAATGAGTGAGCGTTCATGTGCAAAGGCTTAGCATATCAATTGTTAATATTAATGAACCCTGTGTGCCTCCTCAGCTGACCTTTTATGACGCTTTGTGTAACAGGCCGCCATGCCTGTTTAGCCCACTAGGGCACTTTACTCTACCAATTCTTTGTGACGATAATTACTGTTTGTATGCTTTCTGTGAATTACTTAGTTTAGTAAATAAATGATTTTAAGACAATTGATGTATGGATGACTCTTAGTAAAGGCTGGGTTCGTGCAGATACAACAATTTACGACGTTTGGAATGAGACTGGACGTGAGGTAAAATACACCATTTAAACCAGAAGATAATCTGCCTATACTATAATATAATATTATAATATAGGAAAGTTATATTAGGAAAATTATAACTTTGTAATCTGAATATTTTCCTTGGTGCCCCGATCTCCTAGGTATTTACAATTAAACGATTAATCATTTTAATCGCGTGATAATAATTACAGGGAGTTAATTGATAAACATGTATTCAGTTTAATGGTACCCCAAAGACACGACACTAGTCTTTCCTGCCTTTTTAATAGGATCAAAGTTCCTTGTGTTGTCAGTTAGCATCTGCCTTGTACAGTATTTATAAGACAAATAAGAATATTGTTGCTGAATGCTGCTTGTGTGTGCTTTGTGCTCCCTTGCCCTGTTCAAATGATGAAAGGAAATAAAGCTGGTGAGTGGAACTGGACTGGTGTCTGATGGCCGTGTGTTTTCCATGGTGGAATTAAAACCCTTTGTCCGTTTATTTGCCACAAGGCTCAAATATTTGGCCTCGCTTTGAAATGTAAGCAAGGTTTGTTTGTATTTTATCCAACTACCTGTGCTAAAAAGTGATGGCTACAGTGTTTGTAATTTCTTCTACTTTTTCAGTGACACAAAGTTCAAGCTGCTTATCTAATTGGTGAAAATGCAATGTCTGTTTATCAGACTCACTTTGACTATATATGTTATAGCAAGAGATGGTTTCTCGCAAATAAGAATATTGTTGCTGAATGCAGCTTGTGTGTGCTTTGTGCTCCCTTGCAATTATTGGGGACTTCACCCGAGCGTCGGGAGTGGTTCTTAACCACGCAAAGTCTTCCGTTAACCTCTTACATCTAGACGTTCCGCTAGCGGAACACCTGCTCCAATATCCAATGATAGGTGTGGTGCGAATTACAAATTCCTCAAAAATCCCAAAACTTCAATTTTTCAAACATATGACTATTTTACACCATTTTAAAGACAAGACTCTCCTTTATCTAACCACACTGTCCGATTTCAAAAAGGCTTTACAGCGAAAGCAAAACATTAGATTATGTCAGCAGAGTACCCAGCCAGAAATAATCAGACACCCATTTTTCAAGCTAGCATATAATGCCACAAAAAACAAAACCACAGCTAAATGCAGCACTAACCTTTGATGATCTTCATCAGATGACATTATGTTATACAATACATGCATGTTTTGTTCAATCAAGTTCATATTTATATCAAAAACCAGCTTTTTACATAAGCATGTGACGTTCAGAACTAGCATTCCCACCGAACACTTCTGGTGAATTTAATAAATTACTAACGATAAACGTTCACAAAAAACACAACAATTATTTTAAGAATTATAGATGCAGAACTCCTTTATGCCCTCGCTATGTCCGATTTTAAAATAGCTTTTCGGTGAAAGCACATTTTGCAATATTCTGAGTAGATAGCCCGGCCATCACAGGCTAGCTATTTTGACACCCACCAAGTGTGGTACTCACCAAACTCCGATTTACTATTAGAAAAGTTTGATTACCTTTGCTGTTCTTCGTCAGAATGCACTCCCAGGACTTCTACTTCAATAGAATGTTGGTTTGGTTCAAAATAATCCATAGTTATATCCAAATAGCGGCGTTTTGTTCGTGCGTTCAAGACACTATCCGAAGGGTAAATAAGGGTGACGCGGCCGACGCGTTTCGTGACAAAAAAAATCTAATCTACTATTCCATTACCGTACTTCGAAGCATGTCAACTGCTGTTTAAAATCAATTTTTATTTTATTTTTCTCGTAAAAAAGCGATAATATTTTCCGACCGGGAGTCGTTGTTTTCGTTCAAAGAGAGAGACAGTAAACATGGTGTCGGCTCGTGCACGCGCCTCCAGTCTCATTGTACTCTGATCAACCACTTTCCAAATGCGCTAATGTTTTTCAGCCAGGGGCTGCAAAGCCACCATTCAGCTTTTTCCCGCCTTCTGAGAGCCTATGGGAGCGTTAGAAAATGTCACGTTATGCCAGAGATCCCCTGTTTTGGTTAGAGATGGTCAGAGAGAGCGCTTCCTGTTTGGAATCTTCTCAGGTTTTGGCCTGCAAATGAGTTCTGTTATACTCACAGACACCATTCAAACAGTTTTAGAAACTTTAGGGTGTTTTCTATCCAAATCAAACAATTATATGCATATTCTAGTTACTGGGCAGGAGTAGTAACCAGATTAAATCGGGTACGTTTTTTATCCGGCAGTGCAAATACTGCCCCCTATCCCCAACAGGTTAAAAAGCTAGTGACTTAAAGACGCATTAGCGACTTAAAAAAAAAAACACCCACCTGTCACCAGGGAAGCATTGGGTGGGGAGGAGCCAACTTTTGCCAAACTGCTGAGGTCTGCCGAGACCCCCGGGTGCCCGGCGAGTGCAGGGGTCAATTTGTGGGTTATCACTTCTCGTCCTTTTGGCTCAGATCAAGCTCGGTACTGCGGTGCCTCAAAGCTCGCTGAGTTCAAAGCCGATGGCCGATGTACGGCTGAGTTTTACCTCGGTTTTGGGGTATGCTTGGACCGGTGGTCCTCGAAGTCCTGACGGCCGTCCTCGAGACTGGAGTCCCGGGCAGGTCGATGGCTGTAGGCGTGCTGTCCCTCCTCTACAAGAAAGGGGACGCCGCTGACCTTAGAAACTGGCGGCCGTTGACCATGCTGTGCTGATCAGGGACTCCATCGCCTGGCTTGAGGATATAAGGCTACCTCTGATGGTAGCGGCGCTTGATCAGGCCAAGGCTTTTGATCGCGTCAGTAGGGCTTTTCTTTTCAGAGTGTTAGGTAGGTTAGAGTTTAGTGATCGCTTTATAAAGTGGATCAAGATTTTGTATGTGGGAGCGGGGTGCCGGGTGAGCATAAACAGCCATCTGGGTGACGTGTTTGGCCTCTCCTCAGGGGTCAGGCAGGATGCCCGCTCTCGGCACTCCTTTTCATGCTCTGTATGGAGCCCCTGGCGGCTGCCATTAGGGCTGACGCAGGGGTGGAGGGCTTGCTGGTCCCTGGGAGCGGCGGTTTGCGTGTTAAGGTGACACAGTACGCCGATGACACCACCTTGCTTTTGTGCAAGGACTCGTGCCTGCTAAGGTCTCTGGCCATAATTGGAGACTTTACCCGCGCGTCGGGAGCGGTCCTTAACCTCGCCAACTCGTCTGTTAAGTATTTCGGCAGATGGCGGGGCAGGACGGACGTGCCCGGGGGACTCTCTCTCTGTAATGGGGCCCTGAGGATTCCTGGGGTCCATTTTGAGACCTCCGGCTCCGCGACACTGAACTGGAACACGAGAGTTGCTGTGGTACAGAGGAAGCTGGCAATGTGGAAGGCCAGATCCTTGTCTTTCTTGGGCAAGGTCCTGGTCCTGAAGGTGGATGTACTGCCTTCCCTTCTGTACTTGGCATACATCTATCCATTGCCAGCGAGCATGAGGAGGGGGCTAGTAAGGCTCGTGTTTCAGTTCATGTGGGGGGGCAGATATGAGTATGTCGCCAGGGCTCGCATGCTCTCAACCATCGGGGAGGGAGGGAGGGGAGTTCCACACTTCCCACTCAAGCTGGACTCGATTTTTGTTTTGTTTTTGTTGAATGAGCTCGCTAATCTAGTGATTCATCCCTCCGGTTATTTCCTGCGGGTGTTTTTCTCGTACCAGGCGAGAAGCATAATGGTGTGGTCCAACACGGGTCCTCGGGCTGAACAGCTGCCGTGGCACTTCAGCCATGCGGCGAAGTGGCTACGTGCGCATCCCGAGGTTGAAGTTGCCCGAGTAGGTTTGGACCACAGACGCCTGTACGAGGAGGTCAGACGGACCGTTTGTGCACCCCCTGTGGTGGGTACCCCATACAGGTGCGGGGCCTAGACAATCGTCTTAAGGATCTAAATTGCTTAAGCCTCCACAAGTGCTTGCCGGTAAAATCCATCATGTACCGGCATAGCTTGGCACGGTCGCCCCAGTGCCCGAGACCAACTTGTGGTGGGGAGGAGACAATACGCCACATGTACTGGGACTGTGCTTTCGCAGGAGTAGTGTGGGCCAGGGCGAGGGTGGAGAGAGGGGTAGGGAGAGCAGGGGGGTAGGTAGTGATCGTTTTCTGTTGTGGCTGCTTATCAGTCTTTTTAAGAAAGGGCTGTGGGACGCCAGGCAGGGGCTGGTTAAGTCGGGGGCAGACTGGGGGGGTGGAGGGAATAGTGAGGAGAGTGGAGGGAGATTTGAGGGGAGGAGAGGAAGTGGGGTCACCATGCTGCCTTAGAGCGGTGGAAAGGGGGGTTGGGGCTGGTCAGGTAGTTAAGGTTTAGAATGTAGGTTGGCAGGTTTTTGGGGTTTTGGATTGCTTATGTTTATTGATGGCTTGTGTTTATATTTTATTTTAATTACATTTTTTGATTTTTTTGCTGCAGCCCCCTGGAAAAGATTGGGGGAGGGTGTTGGTTGCCCATCTCTTCCCAGAGAGAAAGGGTTTCAGGGTTTTTGAAAAATCGATGGGTTGTTTTTTGTTACAAGTTTTGTTTGGATATGGGCATCTAAAAGGTTAAAAGACGTGAATTGTTCACTGTGTAAATGTTTGAAAAGTTAGAATAAAAGCTTTGAATCATCATCTGTTCTTATCAGTTTAATATCTGATACGTCCCCCATCGGGGGACTACATATTAAATGGATTTTTTGAACAGGGAGTTGGAAATGGGGCTTGCTCCGTCCGCTCCACGCATCGACCCGGTATTGCAGTACCTCCGGGAACGGTGCAACACTTTTCTCCCATTGTCAAGGGAAAAAAATACACAAAGGTATGTAAACAGCTAGCAGAAGAAGAGAAGAGAAGGAAAGAAAAAAGAAGAAACATCCAAACTGAAAGAAGGGCGAAGCGCCCTTCATGGGGTCCCCCGTTTTCCCTCCATTTTACTTAAAAAAAAAAAAAACATTGGCCAGGATTGTGTGTGTGTGTGTGTGTCTCTGTGTGTGTCTGTGTTTTTGACCCCCCAAAAAATACAATCACTTCACCAGGATTGTTTGTCTGTCTGTCTCTGTCTGTCTGTATCTTTCTGTCTGTCTGTGACTTTTTACCTACAGCCCTCAAACTTGGAAGGTTCGGGGACCACCAGCGGGAACCCGGCCTATAGTGCACAGTGTGTGTCTCGGGCCCCGACCTCTGACTTCCATACAACTCTGGTTTCTCTTCATTAGGCACAAGCCTTTCGCCTTTTACTAAAGACTTCTGTGGAGAGAAACACTTATGAGTTCAACGTGTTTTTGGAAGGGCTTTGCTTCTGGCAGAGCCCGGTATCTTGTTTCAAGAGAAATTGACAGAGATGACACCCAGACTTTTTGCTCAGGCGTTTGACTTGAAGCCGGCTGACCGGCGTATTTTTCCACTCAAAGTAGTCGCTCGGCCAATTGAGTTCAAGCCCGACGACGACTGGCATATTTGCCGGGCTTTGAACAAATAGTCGCACTAGGCTTAAAGAGCTAGTGACTTAAAGACGCATTAGCGACTTTAAAAAAAAAACACCCGCCTGTCACCAGGGAAGCGTTGGGTGGGGAGGAGCCAACTTTTGCCAAACCGCTGAGGTCTGCCGAGGCCCGGCGGTGCAGGGGTCAATTTGTGGGTTATCGCTTCTTGTCCCTTTGGCTCAGATCAAGCTCGCTGGGTCAAAAGCCGAAGGCCGGAGGGCATAAGAGAGAATCCAGTTCTATTTGTTGCGGTGAGAACGTGGATTTACGGCCATTTTTCCATGAGGATATGGCCACTAATAGCAGCGCTGGGTCGGTCCCTAGGACTGGACTGAAGAACACTATTCGGTTTGCCTGGAAGAAGGAAGAAGTACGAATGCCAAGAGATACATTTGGGAGAACCGTGCATTTGGGAGAATCCCAGAGGTGATGTGTCTCCGGGGCAACGCTATGGAGGAGGCATAAGACATAACTCTTTACACAGAAGGTATGTGTGATGTGGTGATGGACAGAGCAAAAGCGGCGGTGGGGTAGAGGCCTTTGTCATTCTTTGACATAATGTTTGAGTTTGAGTTTATTTTATTTTTACAGGGACAGTGCACATTAATCAACGTTTCAGTAAAAGTGCCGGTTTTAGCCAGCCGGCTAATTTTCAACCGCAGTCCCTGGGCAGGTTATTAAAAACAATTACAATATAGACAATCATTGAACAGTGAGCACACGCAGAGTAACATATAGCATACAGACAGAGCAACATAGGACAAGCAAGATGTAGCATACAGACAGAGCAACATAGAACAAAAAGCAACAAGACAAAATCCATAAAAACAACAAAGTGTTTCCACACCTCACAAGCTACAGACAACAGACAACATGGAAAGCGGCAATACACAGCTAGGGATTATGTTCACAAGTCTGATTGACCTTTAGCCATGTCTTCATGTATTTTGTGAAAGTGTGATATGTGGTGCAGTTATGTGTGTCTGATGGCAGTGTATTCCAGACATGGGAAGCTCTCACAGAGAAAGCAGATTTACTAAAGGTGCTTTTCCTTAAGGGAACTATACAGTCACCTCTCATGGCAGACCTTGTGGATCTGCTGCCATATGTTTGGGTTTTCTGTTTTACAAAAATACTGAGTGGAGGGGGAGCCAGGCAATTTAGGATCTTGAATACAAGACATGCGTCAGTGTATTGCACAAGATTTTCCCAACTCAGGAGCTCATGCTTTCTGAGGATGTAACAGTGATGATGGCTATTGGGCTTTCTATCGAGCACTTTGAGAGCCTGTTTGTAGACAGACTGAATAGGTTTTAATGTTGTATAGCAAGCTTGGGTCCAACTAGTCAAGCAGTATGTTAAGTGGGGGAGTATCATCGATTTGAAATACAGTTTTGCTACCTCTGTGGTCAAACAATTTCGTATAAATCGGAAATTAGCTAGGTTGAATTTGGTTATTTGAATTACCTTTTTCACATGCTTTTTAAAAGAGGTTGGAATCAAGTATGATTCCAAGGTACTTAAAATCAGATACCACCTGGAGCTTCTCCCCTGACACATAGACATCTGGCTCAGTAGCATCTGTTGCCCTCTTTGTGAAGAACATGCAAACTGTTTTTTTCACATTGAGATGCAAACACGAGTCACTGAGCCACTTTGTAACCTGGACCATTACAGTAGTGAGTTCTTGTGCAGCTTGTTGTTTGCTCTTTGCATGCACATATATCACTGTATCATCTGCATACATTTGAACTTCAGACCCAGTGCAGACGGAAGGCAGATCATGTGCCTGGCAAAGACTAACTTTAGGACGATCAATGTACACATGTACAATCCTCACGTGGCGGACATTGCCATAGGAGCGTTCCTGGGCCGGTATTGTGATGTAACGTCGGGGGCAAGGTACATGAAGGACTCCTTGGGATTCTGGAATGGCCGCCGCCAGTTCCAGGTACTGCTGAGGCCAGATAAAGGAGGTTGACAGATTCCTCCATAGCCCGGCGGTCTTTCCACTGGGCTCAGACAGGGGGATGCTTTTCTACACACGTCAACCCCCTTTTTGTAAGAAGTGTAGGGAGTATGGACACGTCACGGCTGCCTGCAGTACGGGGAAATGCAGTTTTTGCAAATCGGGGGAGCATGAGGCAAAGGACTGTAGGGAGCCGAAGGAGTGCCACGGGTGTGGTAGTAGGCTGCACCTGTTCCGAGACTGCCCGTCCCGTCGGCAGTCATATGCAGAGGGGAGGAAGGAAGGAGAAGAATCTGCGGGGGAGCAACGGGAGCGAATGTACCCTGGGTCTAGGGAGAAGGACTCAGAGAGGAAGGAGCAGGAGAGACCGTCCTCACCAACGCCCACTCCACGTGCCAGGAACAGGAAGGAGTTGGCACCAGGTCCGCCAGAAGAAGGAAGGGAGGAGTCCGCTATCCGGAAGCCGGATGACCTTGAGGGCAGAACGGAGGAGCTGGGGTCTTCACTGGATGAGGTGGAGGGCTCGGGGCCCTAGTAGAGATGGAGAATCTGCCGGCCTTGGGATCAAGGGCAAGGGATGAGGCCACTGCCTCCATTATGTTGCTCCCACCTGGGCAGGATGGGGAGGAGCCATCAGGCAAGGGGACAATCATAGAGCTGAAGCCAGACACCTATGAAGGAAAGAAGAAAAGGGTGAAGCGGAAGGGTGAGAGGCCGAGTGGGGTGGGGGGCTTAGGGGAAGGGGCGGGCAAGCGAGTGTTGGGGGTTAAATTAAGTGACGCTGAGGTGGCCCCCCTGTTCTTGCACGACTCTTCTCTCCCTCTGCCACTAGGGGATATTAACAGTACGATCTCCACTCTGTCTATGCCCCTGGGGGAAGAGAGGTCACAGGGGTTTTCTGGGAAACCGGAGGACTGCGTCCCCAACCCAATCCCGGCGTCATGGGCAGGGGAAAGTATGGAGAGCCTAGTGGGTGGCGAGCAGGCGGCTTTTCCTGAAGACGACCTGTATTCGTCAGACGGGGGGAGCATTTTTGCACCTCTGTCGGAGGAGATGGAGCAGGGGAGCATCGGGTGAGCCTCCTGTTTTGTTAGTAGAATAATATTATTTGTTCCTTATGGATACAATCACTTTTGTTAGTGTAAATGTAAGGGGGTTGAAGGATAGGGTAAAAAGAAGGGCGGTTTTTAGTTATTTAGAGGGTGTGGGTTTTGATTTTTGTTTTTTACAGGAGGTTCACCTAAGGGATGGGGGGATGTTGTGATGTTTAACAGGGAGTGGGATAAGGGGGAATCAGTTTGGGGTATAGGGGGTGTCATGACGTTGGCCTCTTTTGGTACAGGGAGGACAGTTGACCCCTCCCTTTTGCACACAATCCACCCTGTGTGTAAAGGGTTGTAAAAACTCTAAAATTCCAGGAGAGTCTCTGGCCACATGGCCCATAGAGAGACACAGGAAATTCTTCCAACTCATAGAATTGGAAAGCCAAGCGACATTTTGTGTTCTGGAGAAGGTATGGAAGATTGGTGAAGAATCCAGCTACGAACTGATCCGCTTGGTACCATTTTGTGATACTCAGAAGAGACAATATAGCCATAGTACCATAAAACTGTTTATATAATAGACTCAGTTTAAGACTTGCATCATATGGGTGTATGGAATGTATTAATAAGGATAAAGCTTTTGTAAGACATTGAGATGCTATGTACTGATGTAATGTGATAGATTTGGTTACAGAAATACAATTCTAACTCAGTCATAGGCACGCCCCCAGGGACCCATACAGGACCAGGCGTCATTTGACAAGCTGTTCTATGGGCACTATGAAACACCCCCGGATTTACATTTCTTTAGACCAGGCCTACACTCCGTGGCCACATAGGTTCTACCATCTAATTCCTCTACTGAAAGTGAACCATACCACGTGGTTAACTTTTAGACTATTGATACCGACAGAATAAGAACAAGTCTTTGATATTAATTATTAGTCTGCAGCTAAGTAAATTATATCATCGAACGCGAAGACCAACGAAACAACCATTCTATGACGACATTAATGAATGTCGCTCTGAAAGATCCATTCTAACCGAGAGAGGGAGAACGCGGACAAAACTCCCCAACAGAACTACTCTCCAACAAGAATCAGAACGACACACTGAGCGTAAATATATATTGATTGCAATTGTTCCCGAATGAGTGAGCCTTCAATTGTCAATTGTTAATATTAATGAACCCTGTGTAACTTCTCAGCCGACCTTTTATGATCCATTGTTCAACAGGCCGACCTGCCTGTTTAGCCAGTAGGGCACATTCCGATACCAATCCTTTCTGACGATAATTACTGTTTGTATGTTTTTCTGTTAATTACTTAGTGTAGTAAATAAATGATTTTAAGACAATTGATGTATGGATGATTTTAGTAAAGACTGGGTACGTGCAGATACAACAATTTACGACGTTTTGGAATGAGACTGGACTAGAGGTAAATACACCATTTAAACTAGAAGATAATCGACCTATACTATAATAGAATATAATATTATAGTAAAGGAAAGTTATATTAGGAAAATTATAGCTTTGTAATCTGAATATTCTCCTTGGAGCCCCGATCTCCTAGTTAATTACAATTAAACGATTAATCAGTTTAATCGCGTGATAATAATTACAGGGAGCTAATTGATAAACATATCTTCAGTTTAATGGTAACCCAAAGACACGACAGGGGGTCCACTCTTAGGGGGTAGGGATTTTGTTTGGGAATAGGGAGGTAAAGGTTGAGGATACTTTTGTTGTTATGCAGGGGAGGGTTTTGGGGGTGGATGTCACATTAACCTCTCTAGGGTAGGTGGCACCAAATCGTCCCACCTACGCAACAGCCAGTCTAATCCCGTGGCGCGATATTCAAATACCTTAGAAATGCTATTACTTCAATTTCTCAAACATATGACTATTTTACACCATTTTAAAGACAAGACTCTCCTTTATCTAACCACACTGTCCGATTTCAAAAAGGCTTTACAACGAAAGCAAAACATTAGATTATGTCAGCAGAGTACCCAGCCAGAAATCATCAGACACCCATTTTTCAAGCTAGCATATAATGTCACATAAACCCAAACCACAGCTAAATGTAGCACTAACCTTTGATGATCTTCATCAGATGACAACCCTAGGACATTATGTTATACAATACATGCATGTTTTGTTCAATCAAGTTCATATTTATATCAAAAACCAGCTTTTTACATTAGCATGTGACGTTCAGAACTAGCATACCCCCGCAAACTTCCGGGGAATTTACTAACAATTTACTAAATTACTCACGATAAACGTTCACAAAAAGCATAACAATTATAGATACAGAACTCCTCTATGCACTCGATATGTACATAGCCCAGCCATCACGGGCTAGCTATTTAGACACCCAGCAAGTTTAGCCTTCACCAAAATCAGATTTACTATTACAAAAGTTTGATTACCTTTGATGTTCTTCGTCAGAATGCACTCCCAGGACTTCTACTTCAATAACAAATGTTGGTTTGGTCCCAAATAATCCATCGTTATATCCAAACAGCGGCGTTTTGTTCGTGCGTTCAAGAAACTATCCGAAATGGTAAATCAGGCTTACGAGCATGGCGCATTTCGTGACAAAAAAATTCGAAATATTCCATTACCGTACTTCGAAGCATGTCAACCGCTGTTTAAAATCAATTTTTATGCAATTTATCTCGTAAAAAAGCGATAATATTCAGACCGGGAATCTGCGTTTCGGTAAATAGAGGAAAAAAAAGAAAGACGGGGGCGACCAGTGCACGCGCCTAAGCCCACTGTCCCCTGATCGGCCACTTGACAAAGGCGATAATGTGTTTCAGCCTGGGGCTGGAATGACGACATTCAGCTTTTTCCCGGGCTCTGAGAGCCTATGGGAGCCGTGGGAAGTGTCACGTTACCGCAGAGATCCTTTGTTTTGGAAAGAGATGTCAAAGAAAGCCAATAAATGGTCAGACAGGCCACTTCCTGTAAAGGAATCTCAGGTTTTTGCCTGCCATATGAGTTCTGTTGTACTCACAGACACCATTCAAACAGTTTTAGAAACTTTAGGGTGTGTTCTATCCATATCTAATAAGTATATGCATATTCTAGTTACTGGGTAGGAGTAGTAACCAGATTAAATCGGGTACGTTTTTTATCCGGCCGTGTAAATACTGCCCCCTAGCCCTAAGAGGTTAAGAGATTGTAGGTATAGATTAGTTTGGGTGTACGGACCACAGGTGGCGGCAGACAGGAGGGAGATGGTGGACTGTCTGACGCCCCTGTGTGTCACAAATAGGCAGTTGGTGATGGGGGGTACTTTAACTTCTATGGGCTAGGTGGGACGTTAGCGTCCCACTCTATTCAACAGCCAGTGGAAGAGTGTGGCGCGAAATACAAAACCTCAAAAATGCTATAATTTCAATATTTCAAACATACGACTATTTTACACCATTTGAAAGATAAGACTCGTTAATCTAACCACATTGTCCGATTTCAAAAAGGCTTTACAGCGAAAGCAAAACATTAGATTATGTTAGGAGAGTACCCTCCCAAAAATAATCACACAGCCATTTTCAAAGCAAGCATATGTGTCACAAAAACCCAAAACACAGCTAAATGCAGCACTAACCTTTGATGATCTTCAGATGACACTCCTAGGACATTGTTATACAATACATGCATGTTTTGTTCAATCAAGTTCATATTTATATCAAAAAACGGCTTTTTACATTGGCATGTGATGTTCAGAAATTGTATTCCCACCGAAGACTTCCAGTGAATTAACTAAATTACTCATGATAAACGTTGACAAAATCAATAATTATTTTAAGAATTATAGATACAGAACTCCTTTATGCAATCGCTGTGTCAGATTTTAAAATAGCTTTTCAGCGAAAGCACATTTTGCAATATTCTGAGTACATAGCTCAGCCATCACGGCTAGCTAATTTGACACCCGCCAAGTTTGGCGCTCACTAAACTCAGAATTACTATTAGAAAAATTGGATTACCATTGCTGTTCTTCGTCAGAATGCACTCCCAGGACTTCTACTTCCACAACAAATGTTGTTTTTGTTCCAAATAATCCATAGTTATGTGCAAATACCTCCGTTTTGTTTGTGTGTTCAGGTCACTATCCAAAGGGTAACGCGCAAGCGTATTTCGAGACAAAAAAATTCAAAATGTTCCATTACCGTACTTAGAAGCATGTCAAACGCTGTTTAAAATCAATTTTTATGGTATTTTTCTCGTAAAATAGCGATAATATTCCAACCGGACAATGCTGTATTCATTCAAAGACTGAAAGAACAAAATGGAGTAGTCTCGTGGACGCACATCTCCAGTGTCCCCAGGCAGGCCAGTAACAAACAGAGCTGCTGTACTTAGCCCAGAGACTGCAGAGCTCTCATTCCACTTTCTGGTGCCTTCTGAGAGCCAATGGAAGCCTTAGAAAATGTCACGTTACAGCACAGATGCTGTATTTTCGATGAGAGGCTACAGAAGGACAATAAATTGTCAGACAGGGCACTTCCTGTATGGAATCTTCTCAGGTTTTGGCCTGCCATATGAGTTCTGTTATACTCACAGACACCATTCAAACAGTTTTAGAAACTTTAGAGTGGTTTCTATCCAAATCTACTAATTATATGCATATTCTCATTTCTGGGCAGGAGTAGTAACCAGATTAAATTGGGTATGTTTTTTATCTGGTCGTGAAAATACTGCCCCGTTAGATTAACGAGAGTCTTGTCTTTAAAATGGTGTAAAATAGTCATATGTTTGAGAAATTGAAGTAATAGCATTTCTAAGGTATTTGAATAACACGCCACAGGATTCGACTGGCTGTTGCGTAGGTGGGACGATTTCGTCCCGCCGACCCTAGAGAGGTTATACAACGTTTGACATGTTTGAACGAACCTAAATAAGAAAAAAAAGCATTTTGTTGAAAGAGTAGCCCCGCGCACGTCGGAACTTTTGGTGCAGGCTTCAGAACGCGCTAACAACAACAAGCTAAGTGTGATTACCCAGTAAAGTTATTTTTAAATCTGGCATTACAGGTGCTTTCAAGAGATATTCATCTATAAATCTTAGAATGACAATATTACATTTTAAAAATGTTTTCGAATAGTAATTTAGTAAATTGTAGCGCTGTTTCATCGGATGCATTTGAGGGAAAATAGTTAGTGAACGTTACGCACCGATGTAAAATGCTGTTTTGATATATAAATATGAACTTTATCGAACAAAAGAATGCATGTATTGTGTAACATGATGTCCTAGGTGTGTCATCTGATAAAGATTGTCAAAGGTTAGTGCTGCATTTAGCTGTGTTTTGGTTATTTGTGATGCATGTGGTTGGTCGGAAAATGGCTATGTGGCTACTTTTACGATATACTCCTCTAACATAATCTAATGTTTTGCTTTTGCTGTAAAGCCTTTTTGAAATCGGACAACGTGGTTCGATTCAGGAGAGGTGTATCTATAAAACGCTATAATTTGAAAAAAAAAATTGAAAAAAAAAAATATATTAAATGTTATGCTAATAGCGATAGGATTTTTCGCTGGATCCGTCCGCACAGGGGTTAATTATTAGTTGAGTTTCACCAGCTTATGGTGTTGGGGGAAAGGTCTCTTTGTGCAACCGGACGAATTACAATGGCTTCTACGACCATAACGAGGAAACTGAAAGACTGCAGAGAGAATAATCCACCGTTGAGGGAAAAGTTCTATGATAGGGCTTGTACTGTGGCTGTGGATATCACTGGGAATCATAAACTAACGATGGAATTGCTGCGAGGGATTAAGGAGGCGGTGACAGGGTGCAGATGCAAAGGGGATCAGGAGTACGAGATAACGATGTTGCATGTCCATGGGAAGGAGTGACTGATGGATGGACTGAAAATCAAATCGTGTACGGTAATGGCGTACCGTACACGGATGAACTGGTGGCGTCCTTCATGAATTTATCCGTGTATATTAGCGATGATGCTATTGTTGCCAAATTAGAAGTATGGGGTGTGTCGGCGGTTTCTGATTTAGAGGAGATTATGGCTGGTAACAGAGATCGCGGATGTCACAAGATTCTGCAAGGTCCGGTTCACAGACGTGATGCGCTCACTACCGTATTCTGCAAAGTTCGAGATGTTGGAGGGGCCTGAATACTTCCGTGTGATACACGACAGGCAAGTTAAAGTGTGCCGAATTTGTATTCAGCCTGGCCACGTAGTCCGGAACTGCCATGATTTTTTTATGCCGGCGATGCAGAATATAAGGGCATTATGCAAGAGTGCGCCACGAAAGCGGGAAGACCTTGCAATGGCTGTGGTGAGAGCGGCATCCACTGCACGTGTACTGGGCCAACAGACGGTGTTGACATGGAACAACAGGAGGAGGTGGTAGAAGAGAGTGTGACGGAGGAGAGGATGGGAGGGAGAAAAAGGAGGCCAGGATGGTGAAGGAGATGAATCTATTTTGGCAGATGGAATCGGGTATAGCATGGACGGAGAGTTGTTGGACGGCGTCGTCGAAGATGGAAAGGAGCCTGAGGGTGGAGGAGGAGTGTCGGCCAAGGATCCGTCTGAAGCTGCAGGGTGTGCTGATCATGAAGGTTTTATATCTGACACTAATCCTGAAAATTGAGGTGAAGGGTGAATCCTCGAAGAGGAAGGACTCTGTGCGTGACGTGCCCTCAGATGAAGTCCAAAGAGTGAGGAAAGAAGCGAAGGAAAGGACACTGGTCAAGATCAAGAAGAAGAAAAAGACTGGGTCTTGATGATGGAAACAATAAACATCATACTTCTACTCATGGTGAGCGTTATCTGTCAATATTAACTTCTTTGGGCTACGTGGGACCGTAGCGTCCCACCTGCCTAACATCCGGTGAAATAGCAGAGAGCAAAAATTCTAAATACACCATTCGTAATATTAAACATTCTTGTAAATACATGTATCTTACATCATTTAAAAGCTTAACATCTTGTTAATCCAGCCGCTGTGTGAGATTTCAAAAAGGCTTTACGGCGAAAGCATACATTATAATAATCTGACGACAGCGTCCCGCACACACAAGCATTAGCGTCACTAAAGTCAGAAATAGCAATAAAATATTCAATTACCTTTGAAGATCTTCTTTTTTTGGCAATACAAAAGGCCCAATCTTCACAATAAATGGTCGTTTTGTTCAATAAAATCTATTTTTATAGCATAACATGAAACATTTTGTAAACGGCTAGTGTCATCAATTCCATCTCCTTCAACGAAACATTCGATGTAATTACTCACACTAAACGTACGTTTATCCAGTCATGGTTGGTTTCATTGCAATCCTCTGTCTGTTAGTAACACAACCATACTTGGTTGTTTTTGCGGGACGTATTGACCGAAAATAACTGATTTTAACAGACCAAACAATGATCTCATTGCGCGCCAATGATATGACCAGTGCTTCGTTGATTGACTGTATTTCGGCCCAATGACCACTGATCGTCTTGAAATCTAGCTTGGTAGATAGACAATGAGCTGAGGTAAACAGCAATATCTAATGGTTATATCCGGGAAGACCAGCTAAACACAACCATTCACCATTGCAATTTCTACCTGAAGGAGCCACATTGTTTGCGCGTAGCAGTATTGAGTCGAGATCATTTTCCGCTATTTTATCGATAGAATTATGACGAGTAAATCTGGAAAATAAAAGGCAAAGTCCAGGTATACAGATCTACACGATATTATTGATGAAATTGATAGAGATAGTGACACAGAGTTACTTGAAGATGAGTCAGATAGTGAAACAAGTTTGGACTCTCAATTTGAAGAAATGTTTTTGCATGGAGAGGATGCAATTTTGGACTGTTAAGTACCTCTCATGCCGTTGTTTGAAATTAATAATATGAAATATTATTAATTTGAGTTGTTTTGGAGATATAAAATACATTAAAAAATATATATATTTTATTTGACATATATATAATCAGTAATGAAATGTGTGAAGTACATGGCTAAACATTATGAGTGTGTCTGTATATATTAGGTATTTTATCTAAACATGGAATGGAACAGCACCTCACCATAGTGATTGAGGTTCTCTACTCTATATATAATCTGTGTCTGTATCTTTATTTCACAGTCCCTCCGATTCTGATTGGGAGCCCCCACTGACAAGGTGCCCATCCCCCACAGGAGCTGGTTCATCTAGCCGGACCCCTGCTGTCTCCGGCTCCACACCTACCCCACGCCAGGCCAGGTGTGAAGTCTGTGACAAAGAAGCGGAGGTGGGGAAAAGATAAACCTGCAATCAGAGAGGAGGAGGGTCGTTGGCACTCTGTGCTGGAGGAAGATGTGGGCCCACCACCTCCAATATTCAGACCGAAAAGGCCACCAGGACCTCAGCTGGACATGACCTCCAACTACAGCCCCATGCAACTTTTTCAGCTGTTTTTCACCTCATCAGTTATTGATTCCCTTGTCTTAAACACTAACAAGTATGGTGCTAAGAAGCAGGCAGGCAAGAAAGAGGCATGGAAGCCCATTTCCATGTCAGATATTTTTTGTTACCTGTCAATGGTCATTTACATGGGTCTTGTGAAGCTGAAAACCCTGAAACACTACTGGAAAACTGCTCCCCTCTATCAACTGCCTTTCCCCTCCACTCCACTGTCATGTCATGCAAAAGGTTTCTGACAATCTCACGGGCGCTTCATATCAGTGACCCAGAAGTTGATGAGGACAACGAGAAGAAGCGAGGCACAGCAAGGTATGATAGGATCTGCAAAATAAAACCCCTCTACCACAGTGTGGTTGAGGCCTGCAAGACCTGTTTTCAGCCCGCCCAGAACCTTTCCATCGATGAGAGGATGCTAGCCTCAAAGGCCAGAATCGGCCTAAAACAATACATGCGTTACAAACTATTTGTTTTGGCTGATTCTGCGTGTGCATACACGTGCAATTTTTTTGTTCATGAGGGGAAGAGCAGTTTTGCGACCGGTAAGGGACTCAGTTATGATTCCGTCATGGAATTATTAGATTTTCAACTGCTGGGGAAGGGCTACAAACTTTTTGTGGACAACTTCTACACAAGCCTTACCCTGTTCACAGACCTGAGGAGGCTGGATGTGTGGGCTTGTGGCACCATTCGGACCAACAGAGTGGGCTTTCCAAAGACCAAGGTGAATGACATGCCTAAGCGGGCTGAGCGGGGTAGCATGAGATGGATTTCCCAAAATGGCCTGTTCTTTGTGAAGTGGATGGATACCAGAGAGGTGGTCATGTGCTCCAGTATCCACAAGTCTTTCAGTGGAGATCACGTCGTCAGGCGTGTGAAGGGCGCTACTGGGGCATGGACCACAAAAAATGTCCCCATTCCTGCATCTATCAAGGACTACAACAAGAGCATGGGAGGTGTGGACCTGTCAGATGCGCTGATGGGCTACTATAATGTTCTCCACAATACTTTTTTCCCATCATTTCATTGACATTGCTGTGGTGAATTCCTTCATCATCCAGAAGGAAATGGCCAAGAGCTGTGGAAAGACCCCCATCTCACAGCTAGCCTTCAGGGAGCTGCTCATCCAGGAGCTTGCTGGCTACAGCAAGTCCACTGCAGCACCTTCTGTCCCCTCTACCTCTGTCTCTTCTGCTCCTTCAACCAGTGGTGTTCACCTGCCCAAATTCATCTCTGCAGGCATGAATGTGCCTCAGGGCAAAAAGGGCACAGTGAGGAGGCGACGTTGTGCCCTTTGTCACAGGAAATGCCCCATCACATGTACCACCTGCTCAGTAACTCTATGCTTTACAGCAGAAAGAGACTGCTATGGGCCATGGCACCAGACTGAGGGTCTTCACAATATTTTACATTATACATTGAATGTGTGTAAATAGTTACCCTTGTTATTTAAAAAATAAATAAAAAATTGTATGTGTGTGTTAGAATAAATGTTTTGTATTTTGTATATAGTTATTTACATCAAAATGTATCACTGTACCAATTCGGCCACTTGGGTACATTTGTGTGGGACACCTGGGTGACTTCATGCTCAATGTCATGTAGCTCGCTCATTCCTGAAGATATGTGTCTGAAACTTTTCTCAAATACTGTTGCCCTCTTATGTTCTGCATCGAAATTATCCCCAGCATCCTATCTGAATGTTTGGCTGTTCCTGTTCAGTTGAAAGATGATGCAACAACAATAAAAAACAGAAAACGTATGTTTATTTCCTTGTATTTTCTTCTACCAGATCTATTGTGTTATATTCTCCTACATTCAATTCACATTTCCACAACATTCAGACTGTATCCTTTCAAATGATACCAAGAAAATGCATATCCTTGCTTCTGGGCCTGAGCAACAGACAGATTAGGGTATGTCTTCATGCGGAAATTGAGAGAAAGGGGGGGTATCCTTAAAAAGTGAATGAAACTACGACATATGGAAAAGTTAGACCAGACAGACAGTAAGCCTACTTCAGGCTGTTATTTTATGCCTTAAAGAGACACTAGACTGACAGTATGATGGATGGAGTAAGAAAGCAGTGGATGGATTTGCTTTATTTTAATAATGGTAGGGAGAGGATGTGTCGGGTTGATATTTTAATTAAGCGGGATAGTGTGCAGAATATTAGGGAAGTGCACACGGGTGAGGGTAGGCTTTTAAGTGTTACATTTTTTGAATGTTTATGCACCTAACAATGAGATTGACCGAGCTGTGTTTTTTCAGTCACTTGAGCAACATTGTGTGGGTAACTGTATATTGGTTGGGGGATTTTAACGTTCGTTTGACTACAATGGACATGTTAAGGAGTACATTGTTGTGCTCTGATCTGTCTAGGCTAGTCTTGCTGGGGGTAATGACGGATCATTGAGTGATGCATGTCGGGGTATGCATCCAGGTGAGAGAGCTTTCTCAAGGAGGCAGGTTGTTTTAAACGGTCTCAGGCAAAGCCGCATTGATTATTGTTTAGCAGCTGTAAATGTGGTGCAATAAGTTCACAAGATTAGGTATGATTTAAATGTATGTAATTATGCCTCTCTTGGGTTCCTGCTGGGTCATAGTGTGCCTACTAGAGGGGGTGGTGTACGGTGTTTGAATGCTGAGCTACTAAAAGAAGAAAAATATATTGATATGATTGCCGATTGTATTAAACAGAGAAATGTTGAGTGATTTTAAATGTGTTAATATTGGATTGTGGTGGGAGGGTCTAAAAGAGAAGTTTAGAGGGTTGAGTGTTGACTATGCAAGATGGAGGAATTTATTTTAAAGAGGGAGCGGATATCTTTGAATAAACGACTTGACATTGAGCTGGAAAAAGTTGATACGGTGGAGGGTTATGATGTGGCAGGCTTTATGGAAGCTCAGGCTGCTGTACACAACTTTGAAAAGAGTCCATGTATGGGGGCAATGGGGGAGGGGGGGTGGCGATCAAGGCTGTAGTGAGGAGGTTTTAGGTTTTATTGATGCTAAATTATCTGATGCTGAACGAAAAATGTATGACAAAGAAAATAGTAAAGGAGATACAGGAGGCTGTCTTGGCCAGTAATAGGGGAAAAAAGTCGGATCAGATGGGCTGAAAAGTGAGTTTTATCATCTGTATTGTTGGACGTGTATGTGTACATGGAACATGCACAGGTAGTTCCAGAATCATTGTCCACAAGATTGTTAAATATTATAAAACAAATGGAGAAGCTGGAAAATTTTAGGCCGTTAACCTGTTAGGGCTAGGGGGCAGCATTGACACGGCTGGATAAAAAACATACCCGATTTAATCTGGTTACCACTCCTACTCAGTAACTAGAATATGCATATACTTATTACATATGGATAGAAAACACCCTAAATTTTCTAAAACTGTTTGAATGGTGTCTGTGAGTATAACAGAACTCAAATGGCAGGTCAAAACCTGAGAGATTCCTTTACAGGAAGTGGCCTGTCTGACCATTTCTGGAACTTCTTTGCCATCTCTATCATTTACTAAGGATCTCTGCTCTAACGTGACACTTCCCACGTCGTCCATAGGCTCTCATAGCCCGGGAAAAAAGAGAATGTCGTCATTCCAGCCCCAGGCTGAAACACATTATCGCCTTTCTCAAGTGGCCCATCAAGAGACACTAGCTTATGCGCGTGACCCCGACCGCCCCCGCCTTTGGGATTTTTTCCTCTGTTTGCCGAAAAGGAGATTCCCTGTCGGAATTTTATCGCTTTTCTACGAGAAAAATGACGTAAAAATTGATTTTAAACAGCGGTTGACATGCTTCGACGTACGGCAATGGAATACTTTGAATTTTATTGTCAGGAATTGCGCCAAGCGCGCGACACTTCTTTACTATTTCGGATAGTGTCTGGAACGCACGAACAAAACGCCGCTATTCGGATATAACGATGGATTATTTTGGACCAAACCAACATTTGTTATTGAAGTAGACGTCCTGGGTGTGCATTCTGACGAAGACAACAAAAGGTAATGACATTTTTATAATAGTAAATATGATTATGGTGAGTGCTAAACTTGCCGGGTGTCTAAATAGCGAGCCCGTGATGCCTGGGCTATGTACTTAGAATATTGCAAAATGTGCTTTCACCAAAAAGCTATTTTAAAATCGGACATATCGAGTGCATAGAGGAGGTCTGTATCTATAATTCTTAAAATAATTGTTATGCTTTTTGTGAACGTTTATCGTGAGTAATTTAGTAAAATGTTAGCGAATTCCCCGTAAGTTTGCGGGGGGTATGCTAGTTCTGAACGTCACATGCTAATGTAAAAAGCTGGTTTTTGATATAAATATGAACTTGATTGAACAAAACATGCATGTATTGTATAACATAATGTCCTAGGGTTGTCATCTGATGAAGATCATCAAAGGTGAGTGCTGCATTTAGCTGTCTTCTGGGTTTTGGTGACATTATATGCTGGCTTGAAAAATGGGTGTCTGATTATTTCTGGCTTGGTACTCTGCTGACATAATCTAATGTTTTGCTTTCGTTGTAAAGCCTTTTTGAAATCGGACAGTGTGGTTAGATTAACGAGAGTCTTATCTTTAAATGGCTGTAAAATAGTCATATGTTTGAGAAATTGAAGTAATAGGATTTTGAAGATTTTGAAAATCGCGCCACAGGCTGGCAGTGGATGTTACGTAGGTGGGACGAATTCGTCCCGCCGGTCCCATAGAGGTTAAGTTTACGGAATACTGATAAGATTTTGGCAAGGGTTTTCACTAACCGTGTTAATAAAGCGATGGGGAGTATCATATCTGAGTCAGATGAACAGTGTTTCTGGGAGGGATATTACTTGTACAATAAGGGATGTTGTTCGACATATGACTGTTGAGGGAGGCATAGTTCTTGGCCTAGATTTGAACAAGAAAACTAACTTGTGAAGTGTGAATGTAGGCATGTGAGGGATGTAATGGAAATGCATGGATGAAGGTAAAATGTGTGTAAGTGTTAAAGGTGTACCTAATCAAAAACAATCAACCAGAACACAAAACAAAATGGTGCTTGTGGAGCGAGAGAGAGAGAGAGGGGCAGGACTGGGCATCAGGACCGTTTATCACCTAGTTGATCCCAAACCCAGGTGCAACTTGTCACCTTAACGACCCAATCAGCTCCACCTGTCCCCAATCTGCAAATATAAACACAGAAGAGGCAGGGAAACCGAGTGGGTGTAAAACCCCATCCTATGAAAATCAGGAACTAACAAAGCCCTGAAAACAAAACCCACAACCACACATACACCAATACAACTGGTCAAAAACCTTAACTAATAAAGGTTCAGACAAAAAATACTATACAAACCATAAAGGTAAGAGGCCCACCAGATGCCCATGGTACCAACCCAACCAAATCACCTGACCCCATTCATCCTCAGCAACCACGGTACCTGGAAGCAATTTAAAACAATTTAAGAGAAAGAAATGGAGACCAAGTGACAGGAGAGCAGAAGCCAGAGCAACAGGAAGGACAAAATAAACCCTGTACAGACCACCAACTAAAGATGAAAACAAACAGCGAAGGCTTCCGAAGAGCGACTAAATCGGTGCACGGGAAAGCGCATCAGCCACCACATTATCCACACTTTTTACATGTCGTACATCCAAATGGAACGCCTGCAGGAACAAACACTAGTGCAGCATGGTATGCAGGAAAGTAAAGGGGTTGTGGTCAGTGTAAACCACAGCAGGGACCACACATATGCTGCAACGCCCAGATGAAAGCAAGGGCCTCCTTCTCCCCCACTGAATAATTCAACTGATAGCTGTTAAACTTTCGGGAGAAATAACTAACAGGATGTTCAACACCCCCATCTGCTTGAAGCAACACTACACCTGCCCCTAAGTTACTGGCATCCACATATAGGCTGAAGGCAGTTCCAATCATGGGGCAGCCAACACAGGGTCAGAGCTAAGAAGCAATTTCACATTTTCAAAGCACTCTGACAGCAGGAAGACCAGATTAAATCATCCCTCTTCTTCAACAGATCAATCAGAGGTGCTACAACTGAGGAGAAGTTGAAGCAAAACCCCCGATAATACCCAACTATACCTAGGAAGCGTTGCAGCTCCTTCTTGGTGATGGGTGGTGGAAACAGATCGATAGTGTCCACTTTAGCCCCACCTGGGAGAACACGACCCGACCACTCTGCCGAGGTAGGTCACTGTTGCCTGGGCAAACTTGGCTAAGTTCATAGTGAGACAGGCCTCAGTCAAACGTTCAAACAGAGTCCGTATCTGCACCAGATCGCGCTCCCAAGTGTCACTATAAAACAACCACATCATCAAGATAAAAAGCACAGCCTTCAAGGCCAGAGATCACCCTATTCATAAGACGCTGAAACGTAGCAGGAGTGTTGCGTAGGCCTACACTCCTGACCGTATAGGAGAAAAGACCTGAAGGAATAATAAAAGCAGATATTTCACGAGCTCTTGATGACAAAGGCACCTGCCAGTAACCCTTCAGCAAATCAAACTTGCTGAAAAACCGGGCAGCCAACCTGGTAAACACAATCTTCCATCCGTGGGAGTGGATAACAGTCTGGTTGTGTCACACTAACCTTCCGGTAGTCAGTGCAAAATCTAAGAGAACCATCTGGCTTGCTCACCAAGAGACATGGGGAGGCCCAACTGGAGAATGATGGTACACCGATATCATTAACCAGCATGTACTTAAAACTTCAAGCTTGGCGTCCCGCTAGCGGGACAACATCCGCTGAAACGGAAGGGCTCACAATTCAAATAATCTTAAATTATGGATATTAAACATTTAGGTACATACAAGTGTCTTATATTGGTTGAAAGCTTAAATTCTTGTTAATCTAACTGCACTGTCTGATTTACAGTAGGCTTCACAGCGAAAGCATGCCATGCGATTGTTTGAGGACAATGCCCACAACATTTTCCACCATAACATGTTTCATAAAATCACAAATAGCGATTTAAATATTCACTTTTTGAAAATCTTCCTCTGATTTGACATCCAAAGGATCCCAGCTATAACATGTACTGTCATTCTGTTAGATAAAATCCTTCTTCATATCACAAAAAGTCGATTTAGTTGGCGCCATCGATTTGACTAATCCACTCGTTCAACACGTATAAATTTATTCCTCAGGTACCATAAAATGTAACTAAACTATCATTTTTCATACGGAAAGAAGTATGTTCGGGTGCTCTTCAAAGCATGTGTAAACAAGGATTTCCAAACTAGTGTAGTGGTACTAAAACTCATATTTATTACTCGTTATTCAAGTTACAAGCCTGAAGCCTTGAACAAAGACTGTTGACACCTAGCGGAAGCCATACGGGAGCTGGAATTGGATATGCCCCTATGCTTTCCATTGTAAGAGCATGGGCTCTCAAAAAAAAAATATTCAGGTTGGTTTTTCTTTGGATTTTCTCCTACCATTCTATGTGTCAGCAAAACAAGACTGAAAATCAGTTAACTCTGCTTGACAATCAGACGGGTGACCTAACAAACTCTCCAAGTTTGCAAGGGACTCTGAATTCAAAATACCACCGTCAGGGCCCGGCACCCCCTGTTCATCACACTGCATGTGAAGGTGAAGTGGCTGACCTCAGATCAACGGATTCCACCAAAAGAACAGGACTAACCACGTCAGTTTTAGCACATAGTTCTGCTTTAGTCAATTCAGAAGACAAATGAGCATTATAGGGCTTCAACAAATTGACATAGCAGAGCTGATACGCCTTTCTGCACTCAGGGGTAGCAATCAGATCGGACAATTGGCGAACCACAGTGTATGGGCCGCTGAATTTGGCCTGAAAAGGAGAACCAACAATGTGCAGCAGAGCCAGAACCTGGTCCCCTGGACTAACTGGACTAAATTGTCGCGGCTCAGCTCGCCGGTCAAAACCTTTTCATCCTCACCTGAGAGGAAGCTAGTTTTTCTTTAGCCATTTCACAAGCTACATACAACTGGTGTCAGAAACACTAACATATGACAACAAATTTGGGGGAGACTCAACCACCTTCCAATCCTTCTTTAATACAGCAAGAGGGCCATGCACAGTATGACCAAAAACAAGGTCATTAGGACTGGAACCAGTGCTCTCGTGATACTTTAACAGCGAGTAGCAACCAGCGTAACCCCTCTTCCCAGTCACGTTTTAATTCAGTGCAGTACACACGTAACAGTGACTTCAAAGTCTGATAAACACTCAAGGGCCCCTTGACTCTGCACAAGATAAGCACTGGCCTGATTATGTTTTAAACACAATTGTCACAAGACTTGTAAAAATATGTGCGAAGTGAAGTTGGAACCCTGATGGATCTGAGTCAACTGAGGTATTCCAAAAATGTAGATGAACGGTGACAAAGCCTTCACAACAGATTTAGTGGTAATGTTGTGAAGTCGATAGGCTGCATGACACCACAGTTAACATGTAGGTGCTACCAGCTTTAGAACGGAGTAAGGGTCCAACACAATCAATAAGCAAATGCTAAAATGGCTGGCCTGTAATAGTAATAGGTTGTAGCAGGACGGGCCTTAACATCTGATTAGGCTTCCCAGTCAGCTGACAAACATGGCATGTTTAAACGAAGCCAATAAAAATGACGTAAATTCGATCATAGGTTTTACTAACCCCTAAGTGATCAGAAACGTCATGAGATGTTTTCAAAACTAGATCAAAGCTTAGATGGAACCGCGATCTGAACAATAGCATCACCCACAACATTTGCTGTGAGGCGTCCATTTCCTCATCAACAACTGATCTTGAACGTTGTAACCCTGAGCAACACTCCTTACCTCAACCGGAAGTACTTGATCAAATAAACCTTAAGGTAGGATCAGCGGACTGCTCCATCACAAGATCACAGGACATAGATAATCCATGAAATTATTAACCTTCGCCTAACTGTTCGGTTATGTGTTGTGTAAATTCCGTTTTGACCGTAGTGTCAGCACCGCATGTAGAGAATACCTCCAGGATTCGCTGTACGTTTTCATCGATAATCCCTACATTGGTGGTTTCTCATACCCCATCCCGAGGTACATCACTACAGGCAAAGTTTTACCAAAATCACATGAACACCATTAATGGGCAGAAAGGGACACACACCAAGGGAAACTTCACCTTGCACTAGATCAAATATAAGTTTGAATTTGTGCAATGGTACAGACAATGTATTCAAACCTATCCCTTGAATCAGGACACTGGTTCCTGTATCTGTCTACAAACAATTCAGAGGCACCAATGTCTCACAGAATCTTTACTGGCACATCACTTCCCAATAGTGAAACATAACCCTCTGTGACAAACGGCGAATAATCAGTACTAAAAGGTTTGGACAATTCTTGAGCTTGCACAACAGGATTAACCTGTTATGGATAGGGGGCAGTATTTTCACAGCCGGATGAAAAACGTACCCGATTTAATCTGGTTATTACTCCTGCCCAGAAACTAGAATATGCATATAATTAGTAGCTTTGGATAGAACACTCCAAAGTTTCTAAAACTGTTTGAATGGTGTCTGTGAGTATAACAGAACTCAAATGGCAGGCCAAAACCTGAGAAGATTCTGAACAGGAAGTACCCTGTCTGACCATTTCTTGACCTTCTTGATTATCTCTATCCATTACAGAGGATCTCTGCTGTTACGTGACACTTCCTACGGCTCCCATGGGCTCTCAGAAGGCGGCAAAAAGCTGAATCGTGGCTTTGCAGGCTCTGGTTGAAAAAAAGTAGCGCGTTTGGGTAGTGGCTGGTTACAGTACTGTGAGACTCAGGCGCGTGCCCGCCTCGACCCCATGCTATGTTTTCTTTCGTCTGTTTACCTAAACGCAGATTCCCGGTCGGAATATTATCGCTTTTTACGAGAAAAATGGCATAAAAATTGATTTTAAACAGCGGTTGACATGCTTCGAAGTACGGTAATGGAATATTTAGAAATCTTTTGTCACGAATTGCGCCATGCTCGTGACCCTGATTTACACTTCGGATAGTGTCTTGAACGCACGAACAAAACGCCGCTATTTGGATATAACGGTGGATTATTTTGGACCAAACCAACATTTGTTATTGAAGTAGCAGTCCTGGGAGTGCATTCTGACGAAGACAAAGGTAATCAAACTTTTGTAATAGTAAATCGGAGTTTGGTCAGGGCTAAACTTGGTCGGTGTCTAAATGGCTAGCCGTGATGGCCGGGCTATCTACTCAGAATATTGTAAAATGTGCTTTCACCGAAAAGCTATTTTAAAATCGGACATAGAGTGCATAGAGGAGTTCTGTATCTATAATTCTTAAAATAATTGTTGTTTTTTGTGAACGTTTATCGTGAGTAATTTAGTAAATTCACCGGATGTTTGGGGGGGTATGCTAGTTCTGAACGTCACATGCTAATGTAAAAAAGCTGTTTTTTGATATAAATATGAACTTGATTGAACAAAACATGCATGCATTGTATAACATAATGTCCTAGGGTTGTCATCTGATGAAGATCATCAAAGGTTAGTGCTGCATTTAGCTGTCTTCTGGGTTTTTGTGACATTATATGCTAGCTTGAAAAATGGGTGTCTGATTATTTCTGGCTTGGTACTCTGCTGACATAATCTAATGTTTTGCTTTCGCTGTAAAGCCTTTTTGAAATCGGACAGTGTGGTTAGATAAGACTTTCCTTTATCTTTAAAATGCTGTGAAATAGTCATATGTTTGAAAAATTGAAGTTTTTGTATTTTTGAGGAATTTGTAATTCGCGCCACGCCCATCATTGGATATTGGAGCAGGTGTTCCGCTAGCGGAACGTCTTTAACAATCCTAGGACATTGTTAGACAATACATGCATTTTTTGTTCTATCAAATTCATATTTATATCCAAAAACAGCGTTTTACTATGGCGTTGATGTTGAGGAAATATTTTCCCTCCAATACCGCCAGTCAATCAGCACAACAAATTAAATAATACTATTCGAAAACATTGGTAAAAAATTATATTGTCATTCAAAGAAGTATAGATTAACATCTTGTGAACGAAACCGCATTGCCAGATTGGGAAATCACACTTTGCAATAATCTGAGCACTGCAATAATCTGAGCCCAGAAAAATAGGCTTTGCGATACAGACTAGGCGCCATCTTGGTGTCATCTAAAATACTATGTAAATAATCCCTTACCTTTGATTATCTTCATCAGAAAGCACTTCCAGGAATCCCAGGTCCATAACAAATGTAGTTTTGTTCGAAAAAGCTCATAATTTATGTCCAAAAAGCTCCGTGGTGTTAGCGCGTCCTGTAGGCTACTCAAAAACATGAACGACGCCCGCCGGACTTGTCTTCATCAAAGAGGGAAAAAAATATATTTACGTTCGTTCAAATGTTGTATAGCATAAATCATTAGGGCTTTTTTCAATCAGAACTTCAATAATATTCAAGGCAGACGATTGCATTCTCTTTTAAAACGTATTGGAACGAGAGTACCCAAACATGCACTCGCGCGCCAGAGCAGTATCGGCCATCCGCTTATGACCAACGTTCCAAGTCTCTTGTTCGGTCAGTTTTCACAGTAGAAGACTCAAACCACTTTGTAAAGACTGGTGACATCTAATGGATGGCGTAGGAAGTGCTCAATGATTAATACGTCCCTGTGTGTTTCAATGGCATAGGCTTAAAAGTAATTCAACACATCAGATACACACTTCCTGTTAGAAATTGTCTCAGGGTTTTGACTGCCATATGAGTTCTGTTATACTTACAGACACCATTTAAAATATTTTAGAAAATTCAGTGTTTTCTATCCAAATATGTTAATAATATGCATATCCTAGCTTCTGAGTTGGTGTGGGAGGCAGTTAAAAATGTGCACATTTTTTTCAAAATTCTCAATACTGCCCCCTATCCCCAACAGGTTGGGACATGGGGGATGTTCCTGTTTTTTCAAGGGGGTGGGCAAAGAGAGAGTCCAGATGGGGGATAGGCGGGTGCACTCCTCTGGTGTGGGGATTTTGTTTAGGGATAGGGACTTTTGTGTGGTGTTTTTTTCTTCTGTCATACAGGGGGGGTTTTAGTGGTTGATGCAGACTGGAGGGGGGGGGTGAAGTTTGGTTTTAACATTTATGCACCTGCTGAACCTCGAGGTAGAAAATATATATATTTTTGTCCCTACCAGATGTTTGCGTTACTAAATGAACTGTGATTTTGGGAGGGGATTTCAAAATCTCCTTCGAAGGCACTAGGGACTTTAGCCTACCCTATTTGGTTTCTGTGGTTCAATTTTTTTATTTTAGGGACTCTTTCAGAGTCAGCGACCCCAATGGGGAGGGTATGACATGGGCAAACTCAAGGGGTTCCCATAGTCGTATAGATTTCTTTTTTTTTTACCTGTATATGCGTCAGTCTCGCGAGTCACTGTTTCTCCAGCCCAGGTAGTGTTCTCGGTAGACGTGTCAATTTTTGGCAGAGGTTTTTGGAAATTAAACTCCAAAATTTTGTCGGATCTTTCTTTTAGGGAGGCTTTTAAATCCCATTATGAGATGTGGGGTGACCTCAAGCCCTTTTTTGGTTCCCTAGTCGAATGGTGGGAGTGCGTAAAGCGCAATGTGCGCACCGTTGCCATTTCACACTGTCGCAAACGCCCGTGCAGATAGGGAGGTTTTTCAGCGGCTTCAGGGGGGGGGGGGGCTGACTGACTTGGTGTCAGCTGAGAACAAGGGTGAGGGGAGGGATGTGGAGAGGATGGAGGTTTTAAAAAGTTAGTTGGAGCTGTATTTTCAGGGGAAGGCCAGGGACTTTCTCTTTAGGTGTCAAAGAGACAAGTTCGAGTTTGGGGTGGCTAGCAGCTCATATTTTTTAAAACAGGTTAAAGCTGACCGTGCCAACGCAGTTATTGCTCAGCTGCAAACAGATGGGGGGGAATGGTTTCTGACCCAAAGGGGATGGTGGAAGCAGCGTCCTCCTACCAAGAATCTTTTAGGGAGAAGGACGTAGCTGGTTTCGAAAGAACCTGTCTTCTTGGGGGTTTTGAGGGAAAAGGTTCCACCGGAGGCAGCCTCTGATCTTGACCACCCTTTTGAGCTTGTGGATGTTGAGGCTGCTTTGTGGGTTTTACCAACCAACAAGGTGCCAGGTTACGATGGGCATCCTTGGGAGTTTTATGTTACCTTTTGGTAATTAAAGCAGTGTATGATTCAGGGCTTCTGGGGTCTTCAATGAGGGAGGGGGTGTTGACGCTGCTTTTCAAGAAAGGGGAAAGGGATAACCTGGGGAACTACAGGCCCATTACGCTATTGTGCGCAGACTACAAGGTGGTAGCCCGTGTCCTAGTGGGCCGCCTAAGGAAGGTTCTGCCCCATGGGAGGGACGGTGCTCCCCTGGGTTATAATTTGGGGTTTTCATTTATTTTGAGTATTTGTGATTATGGTGATGGTTTGTTTTATTATGCTTACGTTTTTTGCTGAGAGTTTAATAAAACCTTTTAATCATCTGATGTCTTTGATTTTAACCATGAAATTAAGGAAGGAAATGGCATTTTTAACATAACAGAAAAGTAAGGGTGTTATTTTAAGAAGTAAGGAAAGGGAATTAGAAGTGTACAAGGCACTTTAAGAAAATAGTTAGAAAGGGTAGGACAATGACAGGATTAAGGGGAATAGGCAATGTATTCCTATGGGGAGAGAAGTCATTGCAAACTTTTTGATATTAACCCTTAACAGTGAAAAGAAGGTGTTTATGCCACACGGTCAAGGTTAGGCTTGCACAGATCGGGAGGACCTCAGGAACGTTCCTGAGGTCGAATTGTGCTTCTAACCCTAACCGTTCCGCCGCTGTCACCCAAAAGCACCTGCAATTTAGGGCCAGGCTTCATTAAAGGCCTACTTTTTTCATGGTCGCTACGCTCAGACCGAGCAAGCTACGGTCAAGCGGGGCATCTCGTTGAACTCGACACGGCCTAGAGACTAGATTGATGATATTTGTTTCCCTTTCTGTGATGATTTCAGCCTGTCTGTGTAAGTTTCTAGTACAAATTGTGCTTCCAGAACAGCAGGAATACAGACTACAGCAGGTCTTTATTGTTTATTTCACTTTTGTCTATTATCTGCTTTGGCAATGTTAACATATGTTTCCCATGCCAATAAAGCCTAACTGAATTATTCAAATAGTTATTCAATAAAACAGAACAAACCTTTACATTATAAAGTAGCACTCCAAAATAGAAAATTGAACAGACAGTTAGACTAAATTACACACATGTTACACTTCTAAAATCTAAACAAGCACACCAAAATAGAAAACCACACCAAACAAAATCCAAACTGTATAAATGTGAGACAGTCTATATGAGTATTTGGAAGAGGAAGTCCTGTTGTTGGTTGGCTCCCCTTCCTTCGAGCTGCATCAGGGTTCCTCTCCTTCCTTTTGCACCTTCTCCTGCAGCTTTATCCTCCTTGAGGCAATTGCTTTTTTTAGTCTGTCTTTATTTGAGTTAAGTTGGTGCATACCTTTCAATGTGACAATGGGAGACTGGTGGGGCGACTTGATCTTCACTTTGAGGGGTGAGACTAGCACGGGGCTGATGGCGACCACCATGTGGCGCCTGAAGATCGTCTGCTTCCTCTTTGGGGTAAGTTCCATCTCCACCTGAGGATTGGTCACCTTGGAGGGTGTCCTCTGACAGAGCAAACACAAGAAATTAGATGTATCTCAAAATTCACACTTGACTGTTACATAGTTTACAAGTACATTTTGATAATCGAATGTGTCCTGTCAGAATAGCTGATCTTACTGGAGGTTGTCTGGCCGTCTGTTCCTCATCTTCATCCTCCTCCTCTGTGTCCCCGGCGGACATGCCAGACTCCTGGTACATCACCTTGGTCTCTTCAGGGGTGGTGCTCCCCTCGGAGAGGGAGGCGTCCTCTCTCACCTTCCGCTTTCTTTTTCCTGAGGTGTAGGGCTGGTTCTCTGCGGCGACTATGGTATCTTCCCCCTTCAGTGCAGCCTCAAAGAGTGCCCTGGTTTCATTGGCTTGGGATGGATTTAAATTGATGGCATAAAATTTGTCTGCCGTCTGGATGTTGTGGCACATGAAGTTGGCCACCCTTTCCCTGTCAACCTTCGGGAGCATGTTTGTTACCTGTAAGACACACACACACACAAAGATATGAAATTATTGATATTACTTCAGACAACAGTAGAATAGGATCTTACACTAATTAGATTCCTATCTAATCTGACCTACATGAGTGACAATGGAGGTCCTCAGGTCAGTGAAGGAAGGACTTTCGGGCAGACCCATCTCCTTCCACACCTCCCTCAGGTAGGCAGGCAGATTCTTCAGCTGAGTATTTGTGGAATTGAAAAAGAAGTGCTGGGCCTTCTTTCCCCCTAAGAGACAGTGCTTGAATTTCAGGAAGTCTGAAAACCAACTGTACTCCTCCTTCGTCAGCGACATCTGGACCATGCCATACTCTTGATTAGTTTTGTGTTCCCCCACCTAATAGAAATTGAACAGAAAAAAACACACAAAAATACACATTACGCTCCCGCAACTGTAATTGTTTCCAAAAATAACCAGCCGAGCAAACAAACAAATAAACACAGCCAGCTGTATTTTATAGACTTACATTGATCAGATACACCCCAGACTGGTCACATTTTGCCTCCTCCACCAACATGTTTTTATACAGGCCTGGTCTGTGGCCGTATATGGAGGTAAAGTAGGCACACAGGTACCCATAAAACCGGTACTGATTCCTCTGTGTCCTTGTTTCTTCCAATGTTTCTGTGGAAACATGAAAATTAGAAAGGCAGCTTCATAATCCCACTCCATAATGCACTCTATACATCTTTGCCGTCTATAAGTGTATAAAAACAATGACATCACAGATTGAGAAACTTACTCAGCACTTGAGGTATTTTTGCCATGGCAAGAGACTGGCACTCCAGCACAGTCTTTTTGGACACCACCTTGCCTTCCTTGGTGAAGGGAAACTAGTCGTCTCATGGGCTTGTTAATGCCCTTCATCAACCGGTTGATCCCCTTCCATTGGTTTACGGTCAGCCGGCAGCCAGGTGGAGGGGTCTCCTCGGTATATTTAATAAATGCACCAATAGTCAAGGTGTAGTGGTTGACTGTGGTGATTGCCTTGTTTCTCTGGAGGAATTGAACCCATCTAAGAAAAACACACACACACACACAAAAAAAATCATACAATCAAATACTGTATTGTTAATTAATGCTTGTGAGACTAAAGAGAAAAAAATAACTCTGCTTACGTTCTTATTTTGTCATGGTCTGTCAGGAAAATGAGAGAGGACTGGTAGGTCTCATTCTTCGCCATGTAGATAAATTGCGGCACAATTTTCCCTCGCCTTATAATTTGGATTGGGGCCCTCACAGGTCTTCCTGAATCCCTCGATAAACACACCTAATCAACAAAAAAAAACATTTTAGACTAGAATTACAATCTCATGAGGCTACATGAATCAGTCAGGCGGTTTATCATATTATTTTCAAACACAAACTCTTGCCACTATTTAAAGAAACAGTACTTACTCAAAGCAGAGCCCCGGAAGATGAGTTTGCAGCTAGATCCGGACACTGTAGGCTCCTCTCTCTGGTCCCCTGAACCTGTTGCTTGGTCCTGCTGCAGTTCCTCTTGCTTTGTGTCTGCCTCTGCCTGAAAGTTGAGGGCCTTCTTTGCCGGACTCACCCTTACAATCCCCATCTGCCTTTTCAGCAGCTGGTACTTCTTCCTCAGTCTATGCAGCTGAGAGATCAACTTCAGGTTGTCCTCTTTTAATGGATTGGTTGGTCTCACATCTCATAGTCAGTGCCTCATCCCTCTCTTGCACAGCTTTCTTCAGTCTCAGGATTGGTGCATGGCAGTGGCAGGAATCATCTTTGCAGTCCACTTCCTCCTCTGCTTCTGTTTGTGAACATAACACCTCCTCCTCCTCCTCCTCCTCTTCTTTCATTAGTCTCCACAATATCCAAATCTGTCGCCAGTGGGATTGCAGGGATTGATGCCCTCAACGCCGCCAGCCTCCATCGTCAGCCGTCTCCTAAGGTCCTCTAAAACCTGTCTCCTCTGTTGAGCTTTGTGTGGGAGTCCATATGCCAGTCTAGTCTGCTGAGATGTGTGGAGCATCCTGACACTGGACACAGCTCCTGCCTGACATTGACACGGCCCGACTGCCAATTACAAAGGAGTATCCTTTCTTCCCTGTTCCTCACATGGTGTACACACCTAAGGTGCTGACTGAAGCCAATCACTGCAAATTGGACATGATCACACTGGAGCCATTGTGGTGGCTAATTTCTGCATTACCAAATGAGGAGAGTTACAAACACACCAGTCTGAGTTAACCTCTTACATCTAGATGTTCCGCTAGCGGAACACCGCTCCAATATCCAATGATAGGGCGTGGCGCGAATTACAAACTCAAAAACCAAAAACTTCCATTTTTCAAACATATGACTATTTTACACCATCTTAAAGACAAGACTCTCCTTTATCTAACCACATTGTCCAATTTCAAAAAGGCTTTACAACGAAAGCAAAACATTAGATTATGTCAGGAGAGTACCCAGCCAGAAATAATCAGACACCCATTTTTCAAGCTAACATATAATGTCACAAAAACCAAAACCACAGCTAAATGCAGCACTAACCTTTGATGATCTTCATCAGATGACACTCCTAGGACATTATGTTATACAATACATGTTTTGTTCAATCAAGTTCATATTTATATCAAAAAACAGCTTTTTACATTAGCATGTGACGTTCAGAACTAGCATACCCACCGAAACTTCCGGTGAATTTACTAAATTACTCATGATAAACATTCACAAAACACATAATTATTTTAAGAATTATAGATACAGAACTCCTTTATGCAATCGCGGTGTCCGATTTTAAAATAGCTTTTCAGTGAAAGCACATTTTGCAATATTCTGAGTAGATAGCCCGGCCATCATGGCTAGCTATTTTGACACCCACCAAGTTTGGCACTCACCAAACTCAGATTTACTATAAGAAAAATTGGATTACCTTTGCTGTTCTTCGTCAGAATGCACTCCCAGGACTTCTACTTTACACCCAATGTTGTTTTGGTTCCAAATAATCCATAGTTATATCCAAATAGCGGCGTTTTGTTCTTGCGTTCAAGACACTATCCGAAGGGTGACGCGCCGGCGCATATCGTGACAAAAAAATTCAAAATATTCCTTTACCGTACTTCGAAGCATGTCAAACATGTCAATTTTTATGCGATTTTTCTTGTAAAATAGCGCTAATATTCCAACCGGGAGACGTTGTTTTCATTCAAAGACTGAAAATGTAAAATGGACTCTTCGCGCGCACCCGTGTCATTGTTCTGAGATCGACCACTGTTTTCCTCCCAGGGACTGCAGAGTCATCATTCCCCGTTCTGGCACCTTCTGAGAGCCTATGGGAGCCTTAGAAAATGTCACGTTACAGCAGAGATCCTCTGTTTTCCATAAAGAGGCTATAGTAGGCCAAGAAATGGTCAGAGAGGGCACTTCCTGTATAGAATCTTCTCAGGTTTTGGCCTGCCATATGAGTTCTGTTTTACTCACAGACACCATTCAAACAGTTTTAGAAACTTTAGGGTGTTTTCTATCCAAACAATTATATGCATATTCTAGTTTCTGGGCAGGAGTAATAACCAGATTAAATCGGGTACGTTTTTTATCCGGCCGTGAAAATACTGCCCCCTATCCTAAACATGTTAAACTACATATTTCATAATTGAGATACTTTTGCAAAAGCACTTTAACCTTCAATAATGCACTCTCTCGAATGAACCATTGAAAAAGGAAGGTCTCTACACAACAATACAAAGAGCTTTTTATACCCAAGAATCCACCCCTTCAACGTACATTGACCAACCACAAATCTTAGGAACAGTTCACAAAGGTTAAGTTTGTATGAAAAGATATCTATAAAACACAGCAGACAGCAACTGCTATATCAACAGAGTCATTGTATAGACAGGTATTTGGTCTCCCTAGAACCGTCCCTCCCTGGTACGGTATAGTACAAAACCATTAGGTCATGTCCTCTGGAATGTTTTTTAGGCGTTCTTATCAAAATACACCATAAATCTCCTCTGTCAGTGCTATCTCATAGAGGCCCATCCTCAGTAAGACACCTCTTGTTCCCACTCCTGGACAACATCACTGAGGGGAGTGACCTGCTGTTAGGATTGAACTGGCTATTTGTTTGCATAGCCTATATAATATAACGGAGAAGCTATGGTACAATATTAAGTATATAAACTATGGATAAGTCAACTTCTGAAGACAAGAACTACAGCCGGCAACAGGAAGTGCGTCACGAGGCTAGGACCAGCCTGCACGCCAACGATAGGATGAGTAAGTTTAAACATGCTCATCCTCCCTCTGACAGGCCAGCAGTGAGCCGGAACTATCTCTGTCAGAGTATTTAACCTGTTATGACTAGGGGGCAGTATTTTCACGGCCGGATAAAAAACGTACCCGATTTAATCTAATCTAATTATTAGCTTTGGATAGAAAACACCCTAAACACAACAAGGCTGTGGAATTGATATAATAGTATTATATTTTGTTGTGAATAAGTTTAATAATGGTAAACTAATGTCAACAGGACAGGGATATATGACATCTGTAGGTGATCCAGATAAATTTAGGTAGCTATGGAATAATCTTGATATTAAGACTATAGACATGTTGATTTTTCTAAAATCCAGGAGTAAAACAAGGGAGACATTTAGTAAATATTTGGAAACAACCCATATTTGATACTGACTGTTAATGATAGAAGGAAGGGCAGACTGAGAAATCCTCCCCTGCACTGCGGAAACCTTGAGGGTTGGGGAGTAGCAGGAAGAAAGGAGGGGGGCCAGCAGGAGTAGATAAGAAGAGAATTTGGTTCACTTAGTCTCTCCATGAATTAATATCCTAGCGCTATCGGCTCCGTTGGCAGGCATGTATTTTAGTTTTGATTTTAAGTTTGTTTGGTAAATTCGCTAGGAGGAGATATGATCATTTTGTTCAAAGTAATTGTTACCCTAACTAAAAGGGCAATGAAAGCTTAGTTGGTTTCAGGTGTTAGACACTGAACCATTGCACAGACACTATTCTGCACAGTAGGCCGAAATAGTAGCATTGACTAGAACCGGTGAAACAAGAAACGAGAGAAAAGTTACTATTTACACAGACAAGCCCATAGACATTTAAAACTATATGCAGCAATATTGATACATAGGCTAAGCAAAGTATCAATGGGAGGGAAGTATAGTAGAGTAGTTAGGAAAGAGTGGTGGCCTAGAGGATAATAGGATAGTAGAGTAGTTAGAAAAGAGTGGTGGCCTAGAGGATAATAGGATAGTAGAGTAGTTAGAAAAGAGTGGTGGCCTAGAGGATAATAGGATAGTAGAGTAGTTAGGAAAGAGTGGTGGCCTAGAGGATAATAGGATAGTAGAGTAGTTAGGAAAGAGTGGTGGCCTAGAGGATAATTACTTAACCATTTTTTTTGTAAAATATCCATTCCAACAGTTGGAAATGGACCTTATTGAGATATTCCGAAATGAGGGGAAGAAGGGGTGTTTAACAATAATAGATACGTATGGCAAATGGGTAGAAGTATTACCAACTTACTTGGTGGGCATGATTATGGTAGCTAAAATATTAAGTCAAGATATGATCCCTAGAGTTGGTTTACTAGGAGCCATCTCTTTAAATGATGGATGACATTTTAGCTAATCAGGTAAAGCCTATAGAATTCTAGAGTTAGGGAGAATAGAGATACCAGAACAGGTAGACGTTGAAGAAATACTAACAGAACTAGTGAGAAGACTGTTTTTTAACCAAACCTGTATGTCCAAGATTTTGTGTCCAACAGGTGAATTACAGGAGAAGGTGATTCACTGGATCCAGTCCCTGAGGAGAAAACATTGGAAGCAGCCCCGTGGGGAAGGCCCATACCAGATTCTGTTAACCTGTTGGGGCTCGGGGGCAGTATTGAGACATTTTGAAAAAAATATGTGCCCATTTTTAACTGCCTCCTACACCAACTCAGAATATGCATATTATTAACACATTCGGATAGAAAACACTCTGAATTTTCTAAAACAGTTTGAATGGTGTCTGTAAGTATAACAAAACTCATATTGCAGGCAAAAACCTGTGAAAAATAGATCCCAAAAAATGTGAATTTTGTGACTGTACTATTTAGTGTCATTGTTTTATAGATACCATAGTGAGAAAGGATTCATTTCGCAACACCTACGGCTTCCACTAGATGTCAACGATCTTTATAAAGTTGTTTGAAGCGTCTATGATAAACAGAGAGCAAATTAGAATCCAAGGAAGTTGACATGTCATCACTTCATTTTTTGGCGCCTGCGCATAAATCTGAGAAACGTGAGTTTGTCATAATTTTTTATCTAGACATAGGATAGGTTGTGTGAAAATATTACTGATGTTTAACGTTAAAAATGGGCCAAAAGATTAATGCTAAACAACATTTGACATGTTTGAACGAACATAAATAGATTATTTACTAGGTTTTTTTAGCTTTTCGGCGTGATTTTACCAGCACCACACCACGTTTTGTGGGAGCATAATGAACGCTAAGTACTTGGTGTTATTTGGACATAAATTATGAACTTTGTCAAAAGAAACCACATTTGTTCCGGACCTGGAATGCCTTCCGGACCTGGGATCCTGCCTTCTGATGGAGATAATCAAAGGTAAGGGGGTATTTACAATGTTATTATCGATTTTAGATGATGCTAACTGTATAGCATAGCCTGTTGTTCTTAGCATAGCACCCTGTTTATTGCAAAATGTGATTTCCCAGTAAAGTTATTTTGAGATCTGGCCATTCGGTAGCAGTTACGAGATGATAATATATTATTCTTTGAATGACAATATTATAATTTACCAATGTTTTCGAATAGTAATTTTGTTATGTTCACCGGAAGCATTTCAGAGAAGAAAAAAATCTGAATTTCACGCTACTGTAAAATGCTGTTTTTGGATATAAATATGAACTTGATGGAACAAAAAATGCATGTATTGTATAACAATGTCCTAGGAGTGTCATCTGATGGAGATTGTAAAAGGTTAGTGCATAATTCAAGCTGGTTTCTGCTTTTGGTGACGCCTGACCTTGAATTGAAAATGGATGTTTGTACTTTTGTGGCTATGTACTGTCCTAACATAATCTAACTTTATGCTTTTGCCGTAAAGCCTCTTTGAAAATCGAACAATGTGGTTAGATTAAGGAGATGTTTATCATTTAAATTGTGTAAAATAGTTGATTGTTTGAGAAATTGAAATTATTAGATTTTTGATGTTTTGAATTTCCAGCCTTGTTAGCAATCCCGGCTCGGGGTTCATTGCTAACCTGTAGCCCCAACAGGTTAAACCACTGCCTTTGCCATTAGAAAAGATGAGTCACTTGGGTCCACGTTAATCACTGCAAGAAGGTATGTACACATATGAGCACTGCTGATCACACACACAGAGTTAGGAGAAGAACCGAGTACCAACAGGGTCCGGGGGTTACCTCCTTAACGAAGATTCCCTATCCCGACCGTTCATCACTGTGTGTGCTCCTAGAGGTGTGAGTATGGGGCAGTACCAAGCAGATCAACTAAGGGCAGGGGTGTTGGCGGTTTTTGGGAAGAGTGGAGACTGAGCTGCATCATAGTTTTGGTAACCTTTCTGATACATTCAGATCCACCACTTTCCGGTACTAATCATACGATACCGTTGTCATTGAGAAGAAGTAAAAGAAACTATATAATACAATGATGAGTGACATAAAGAATAAGGAATCAAAGAAGATCAAGATGTAGAATTTAAGGTAAACCTTAAACAATTTCCTGGGGAAGCAGACAACTGTACAGGAATTGGGGTTGGCCAGATAGAAGTGCTTAGCCAACCCACCTCGGTTCACCTTAACCTCTATGGGCTAGGTGGGACGCAGGCGTCCCACCCGTGGTGCACTCCATCAACAGCGGCAAATTTGAATCCAAATAAATGTCAAAATTCAAATTTTTCAAACATACAACTATTTTACACCCTTTGAAAGATAAACATCTCCTTAATCTAACCACGTTTTACGATTTCAAAAAGGTTTTACGGCGAAAGCATAAATTTAGAGTATGTTAGGACAGTACATTTACAAGAGTTGTGTGTAATGTTTTGTCAATTCAAAGACAGGGTCACCAAAACCATAAAACCAGCTAAAATGATGCACTAACCTTTTACAATCTCCATCAGATGACACTCCTAGGACATTATGTTAGACAATGCATGCATTTTTAGTTCTATCAAGTTCATATTTATATCCAAAAACAGCGTTTTACTATGGCATTGATGTTGAGGAAATCGTTTCCCTCCAATAACCGGCAGTCAAGTCAGCATCACAAATTAAATAATTAAAATTAGAAAACATTGGTAAAATATTATATTGTCATTTAAAGAATTATAGATTTACATCTCTTGAACGCAATCAACTTGCCAGATTAAAAAATAACCTTACTGGGAAATCACACTTTGCAATAATCTGAGCACTGCGCCCAGAAAAATACGCGTTGCGATACAGACTAGTCGTCATGTTGGGGAGATCTAAAATCGAAAATACTATGTAAATAATCCATTACCTTTGATTCTCTTCATCAGATGTCACTTCCAGGTATCACAGGTCCATAACGAATGTAGTTTTGTTCAAAAAAGCTCATCATTTATGTCCAAAAATCTCCGTCTTGTTAGCACATGATCTAAGCCCACCAAGGTTTGTAGACACCTGGCGCGCGAGTTCATGTTGGGTACCCTCGTTCCAATACGTTATAAAAGAGAATGCATTCGTCCACCTTGAATATTATTCATGTTCTGGTTAAAAAAGGCCCTAGTGATTTATGCTATACAACGTTTGACATGTTTGAACGAACGGAAATATATTTTTTCCCCTCGTTCATGAAGTGAAGTCCGGCGGGCTTAGATCATGTGCTAACAAGACGGAGATTTTTGGACATAAATGATGAGCTTTTTTGAACAAAACTACATTCGTTATGGACCTGTGATACCTGGAAGTGACATCTGATGAAGAGAATCAAAAGGTAATGGATTATTTACATAGTATTTTCGATTTTAGATCTCCCCAACATGGCGGCTAGTCTGTATCGCAACGCGTATTTTTCTGGGCGCAGTGCTCAGATTATTGCAAAGTGTGATTTCCCAGTAAGGTTATTTTTAAATCTGGCAAGTTGATTGCGTTCAAGAGATGTAAATCTATAATATTTTAATTATTTAATTTGTGGTGCTGACTTGAATGCCGGTTATTGGAGGGAAACGCTGTTTTTGGATATAAATATGAACTTGATAGAACTAAAAATGCATGCATTGTCTAACACAATGTCCTAGGAGTGTCATCTGTTGGACATTGTAAAAGGTTAGTGCATAATTTTAGCTGATTTTATGGTTTTGGTGACGCCTGTCTTTGAATTGGCACAACATTACACACAACTCTTGTAAATGTACTGTCCTAACATACTCTAAATTTATGCTTTCGCCGTAAAACCTTTTTGAAATCGTAAAACGTGGTTAGATTAAGGAGATGTTTATCTTTCAAAGGGTGTAAAATAGTTGTATGTTTGAAAAATGTGAATTTTGACATTTATTTGGATTCAAATTTGCCGCTCTTGAAATGCACCTGCTGTTGATGGAGTGCACCACGGGTGGGACGCTTGCGTCCCACCTAGCCCATAGAGGTTAAAATAATTATGTTTTTTGTGAACGTTTATCGTGAGTAATTTAGTAAATTCACCGGATGTTTGCGGGGGGTATGCTAGTTCTGAACGTCACATGCTAATGTAAAAAGCTGATTTTTGATATAAATATGAACTTGATTGAACAAAACATGCATGCATTGTATAACAATGTCCTAGGGTTGTCATTTGATGAAGATCATCAAAGGTTAGTGCTGCATTTAGCTGTGGTTTGTTTTTTGTGACATGCTAGCTTGAAAAATGGGTGTCTGATTATTTCTGGCTGGGTACTCTGCTGACATAATCTAATGTTTTGCTTTCGTTGTAAAGCCTTTTTGAAATCGGACAGTGTGGTTAGATTAACGAGAGTCTTGTCTTTAAAATGCTGTAAAATAGTCATATGTTTGAAAAATGGAAGTTTTCGGATTTTAGAGGAATTTGTAATTCGCGCCACGCCCATCATTGGATATTGGAGCAGGTGTTCCGCTAGCGGAACGTCTAGATGTAAGAGGTTAAAGGCTATTCAGATCTGGTGTTATGAAGATCCCAAGGTATTGAAACCCCTGTCTTCCATTGAAATGGACAGTGTCTTCATAGAGCTGGTGAGTGTAAGATTGAGAGGGCAGACAGTGGATTTGTTAAAATTTATTTTATATCCTGAAAACTTGCCATACTGAGCAATTGTGTCTAAAATGGGAGGGATTTCTCAGGGTTAGATATGTAGAGCAAGACCTCATCCACCTAAAGCAAAATCTTGTGCAGCAGGCTGCCTGCAGAGACACCCATAATACTTGGATTGCTCCTTATCAACTCTGCCAGAGGCTCCGCCCCCAACAAGTAGAGCAGGGGGGACAGCGAGCACCCTTGTCTTGTGCCCCGTCCCAAAGGAAATCTGTCAGAGTTCAGTCCGTTAGTAGTCACCATGGCATTTGGATGAGAGTATAGGGACTTAATCCATTTAATAAAGTTTGGGCCCATATTGAACTTTTCTAAGACTGAGAACAGAAAGCTCCACTCCATCCTGTCGAACACCTTCTCAGCATCCAGTGAAGCCCAGTGAAGCCAGCAGGACAGGGGTCTTCTGTGCATTTACTTGATCAATAATATCAAAAAGACAGTGAATGTTATCAGAGTATCTGTCTCTAATAAATCCAATTTGATCCGCTTGTATTATTTTGGGAAGAAGAGTGTTTAGTCTTTTGGCGAGCAATTTGGTAATTATTTTGTAGTCGAAATCCAACAAGCTAATGGGCTGGAAGGACGAGCAGGATAGCGGGTCCTTGTCTTTTTTGAGCAACACTGTAATGCGGGCTGTGTGCATTGAGTCTGGGAGAACTCCGTTTTTGTAAAAATCATCCAGCATTGGCATGAAAATAGGGCTAAGCTGGGGCCAAAAAGCTTCGTAGAACTCTCTGGGGAATCCATCTGGGCCTGGGGACTTATTAGGTGGCATGGAGGTAATTGCCTCCAGGACCTCCTCAGGAGTGAAGGGGGAGATGAGATCTTCTAAGTCGGTCTCTGATAGTTTAGGTAGCGAGAATCCCTCTAGGAAGGAGTGGAGTTCTGCCTCCGTATGTTCTCTCAGAGGTATATAGTTTGCAGTAAAATTCATGAAAAGTTACATTTATCTTTTTTGGGTCATATGTGACCTCGTCCTCTGCTGTTCGGATAGCCATCATTGTACACTCTTTTTAGAGCAAATAGTATCTTTTTCCATTTTATTGCATGACCTAGACCATGGCAGTTCCATGTCAATAGATTTAAGGTACTAGTCATCGAACAGTAATCAAACTTTAGTGCAAGTCATCTCTGGGGAAAGGTGGATAATAGTTACAGCTGCGTTCACATAAAATAACAATCTCTGAACATCCCAGCCGAGTTCCCAAACAAGTTGACATATCCCGTTGGATCTATTACCCCCCCGCTCAGTCTCAATTCTGTGTTCCCAAAAAAACGGGAACAACAACGCACAACGTCTCTCCCACCCACCAAAGAAATGCCTCATCCTCTCCTCTCTGCCCCGCATTGAGTAAATGACAACGTAGCCCCTGTCCAGACCACATTAAAAGAGGGAGAAAATAAAATCTATAGCCCAGCCTACATATACCTCCCCCAAGGGACATAGGGAACCACAAGTAATAATAGCACAAAAAAGGGAAATAAAAGTGGGCTGAAATGTTAGTAGGCCTAGGTTAGGCTATAGAACCTATCCCTCTTAGCTAAAGGAAAATAAATATAGATTAGACGGCTATAATGACATTTATTGGGGCGGGTGGGTCTTTGGATGTCGGCTATATGTTGTCTTACCTCCTTTAGTAATAACAGTAATCGCATTGGTCCATTTCTCATTGACCAGGATTGTCTTTAAAAAAAAATACATTTTTCCTCTTCGGGAGTTTTGAAGTGTCGCAGGGCTCCTTGGTGAAGAATCCTGAGCTCGTTTGGATATTTGAAACCCCTAAAGATGCCTCGGTCAATGGAGTATTTCTTCACCTCGTCAAACTCTCGGCGCTTTCGGCGTATTCCGGCTGACAGGTCCTGGTGTAAAGTGAGTTTGGAGTTTCCCACTGTAATGGTGTTTATTTTCGCTGCCTGTAGGACTCGTTCCTTGTCGGTGAATCTCAGGAAATGTATGGAGATTTGGCGCGGTGGTTGTTTGGCTGCTGGTGGGGGCCTCAGTGCTCGGTGAGCTCTCTCGAGTTCTATGGGCCTGTCGGTGGACAGGTGAAGCCACTCGGGAAGTTTGTCTTGTAGGTAGCGAATCAGTGGCATGTTTCCCTCTTCTTTTTCGCCCAGATTTAATACGACACAATTATTCCTTCGCCCCCTGTTTTCCAGATGCTCTATTTTCTTTTTTAGCATATGCTATTGTTTCCATGGCGTCTGTCAGTAAGTTTTCCATGGATAGGATTCCCTCCTCTGCCTCGTCCAGGCGCCCCGCGTTGGTTATCTTGTTGTTGATGTCAGGCAAAGCATTTTCCAGGTTTGTCACCTTGCCCCCTATCGCACTGAGCTGAGAGTTAATGGCATCTAATTTAATGTTGAGTTCTGTACGTTGGGATCTCAGTTCAGAAAGGATGTCTTCGACAGAGTGCAAGGTTGGCATTTGTTGGGCTTTGGGGTGGAACGGGTCCTCTTGCTCCTGGCTAATTGCGCTGGCTTTTTCTAAAGCTAGCTGCTTCTTGGAGTCTTTTTCCGCCAGCTAATGCTCGAGTCAGGGTAAAAATGTCACCTGTAACATCGACTTTTGTAGCCGCCATGACTTTTTGACTAAAGCTAAAGGAGTTTTAACTTGAATTGGAAACTACTTGTGCGGAGCTCTTAGTTCATGCGGCCATCTCGATCAAGGGTCACATGATTTCCCCCCGGCAGTTTTTTTATATAGTAAAATGTAATTAAAGTAACAGTACCCCGATAATGCCATAATATTGCAATACTGAACTGTATAGATCGGTTATCGTTAAGCTGGCATAAGCGAATGATAGTGGATTTTTTTGGTTTCGTTTTGAGTTATGACTGAAATTTACCTCTAGGTTCTTAGAGAAATGCACATGCTAGTTTAATTAGTAATTTAAAGAACAACCTATTCTTATGGTTTTTTTTGAGTGACAATTGGCAGCCAGCAAGAAGCCTACGTAGGTATTTTCCTTTCTGCAACTTCTACAAAGAACGTTAACCATTATATTGATGAAAAAGGAATTTGGTGTTTACCATCAGTGGCATTAAAAAGCCTTAATTATCATAATGGTATTAAGATATTGACTCTTGATTAATCTAATGTATTGGAAGACTGTACTAAATGGCTTGGGTATGATGGGATAAGTTATACTATCCTGACTGTATTAGTCTCAACCTACCATTTCTGAATTTAACTATATGTGTCACGGTTGTCATCTGGAATGGAGGACCAAAGCGCAGCAGGAATGTGGATGCTCATCTTGTATATTTATTTAAATAACAAGAACACCAAAACGAACTCACGAACAATGGAACCGTCTTGTCAGGCACACTCAGCAAAACAAGAAACAAACCCATATATAGGACTCTCAATCAGAGGCAACGAGAAAGCACCTGCCTCCAATTGAGTCTAACCCCCCCATTAACCTAAACATAGAAATACAACCAACTAGACTAAACATAGAATTACATAAACAAGGAACAGTGCCCAAAAACCCCGGAATACATAAATCAAATACCCTTCTACAAAAACACCACCCCGAACCACATAAAACAAATACTGTCACGTCCTGACCAAACTACAATAACAAATAACCCCCCCTAAAGGTGCAGACCCCGGATGCACCTCAGAAATAAACAAAACCCAAAACAACAACAACAAAAAATCCCCCTAAACTAAAGGGAGGGAAGGGAGGGTGGCTGCCGTCACCGACGGCACTTGTGCTACACCCCCCCCTCCCCAACCCACCTATACAGGTGGTGGTTCAGGCTCCGGCCTACTGTCCTCCAGAATGCAGACAGACTTAATCCGTTTCAGGCCGTAGGCAGACCTCTTCCATTCCACACTGTCGGCAGACTCATTTGAAACACAGTTACTTATATTTAGTTCTGGATCATTAATAGACTCACGCGGGTCATAGGCCGACTCACCTGGTTCTGGGTCACAGGCGGGTCACAGGCAGACCCCCTCGGTTCTGGGTCACAGGCAGACCCCCTCAGTTCCGGGCAGGCGGGCCGCTCTGGCAGATCCGGGCAGACGGGCCACTTCCATTCCGACTCCTGACTGGCGGGCGGCTCTGGCGACTCCTGACTGGCGGGCGGCTCCTGACTGGCGGGCGGCTCTGGCGACTCCTGACTGGCGGGCGGCTCTGGCGACTCCTGACTGGCGAGCGGCTTACGCACTAGATGCCTGATGCGTGGTACTGGTACTGTAGGTGTCAGCCTGGGAACACGCACCTCAGGACTAGTGCGGGGAGCGGGAACAGGACGAGTCGGACTGGGCTGACGCACTGGAAGCCTGGTGCTGGTACTGGATGTGCCAGACTGGGAACACGCACCTCAGGGCTAGTGCGGGGAGCGGGAACAGGACTGACGCACTGGAAGCCTGATGCGTGGTGCTGGTACTGGAGGTATCAGCCTGGGAACACGCACCTCCGGGCTAGTGCGGGGAGCGGGACGAGTCGGACTAGGCTGACGCACTGGAAGCCTGGTGCTGGTACTGGACGTACCAGACTGGGGTTTCGCACTTCCGGGTCCGCACGAGAGACAGGAACTGGAAACACCGGGCCATGGAGGCGCACAGGCGGTCTTGATCTCACCTCCTGCACAACCCGTCCTGGCTGGATGGAACTAGTAGCCCTGTACGAGCGGGGTGCTAGTACAGGGCGAACTGGGCTGTGCAAGGGCCTGATGGTTGCCGTGCGTAGAGCGGGCGTAGGGTAGCCTGGTCCTAGGAGGCGCACCGGTGACCAGACGCGCTGCGCAGGCATCCTCCTACCAGGCTGGATGCCCTCTCTAGCACGGCATCTGCAAGGGGCTGGAATAACTCGCACTGGACTGTGTGTGCGTATGGGTGAGATTGTGCGCACTTCAGCAAAACTCCGCGCCCTCCACTCCATATGGTCCTGCATATAAACACGGGGAGCTGGCTTAGGGCTCACCCTTGGCCCAGCCAAACTACCCGTGTGCCCCCCCCCCCAAAAAAAATATTGGGGGTGCCTCTCGTGCTTCAACGCCGGTAGCATTCCCGGTCTTCACTCCATTTTCTCCATGGGCCCTCCCCGGCCATAATCTGTTCCCATGTCCATTTCTCCCATTGGTCCAACTTAAATTCCCCTTGCTCCTCAAAGTCCACCTGTTGCTCCTTCCTCCGCTGCGAGATTCTGTCACGGTTGTCGTCTGGAATGGAGGACCAAAACGCAGCAGGAATGTGGATGCTCATCTTCTATATTTATTTAAATAACAAAAACAACAAAACTAAACGAACTCACGAACAACGAAACAGTCTTGTCAGGCACACTCAGCAAAACAAGACACAATCTCCCATCAACACTAAACCAAACACATACCCATATATAGGACTCGCAATCAGTGTCACAAGTTTCTTCATCTTCCGACGATAGAGAAATCATCATCTGAGCACGTGGACCAATACGCAGCAGAGTTGCTGCTCATCATCTTAATTTATTAAATGACGTTGAACACGAGAAAACAACAAGAACGACGAAGGACAGTTTCACAGGCTAAATAAAGACTTGCAGTGCGAAATACAACTACCCACAAAACACCCTATTATATAGGACTCCAAATCAAAGGCAACTCAACACACCTGCCTTCAATTGGGAGTCCAACCCCAATTAACTATACAAAGAAAACAAACCTAGAACCTATACCCACAACTAACTAAACTAAACATAGAAATACATACACAGAGCAGTGCCCAAAACCCCCGGAATACATAAATAAAACACCCTACTACCTACATCACCACCCTGAACCATATAAAACAAATACCCTCTGCCACATCCTGACCAAACTACAACAACCCTACAATAACCCTTATACTGGTCAGGACAATATGGTTTAAAACATATTTGGTACAAGGTGACTTATCAATATTTACAGTGCTTCGGAAAGTATTCAGACCCCTTGACTTGTTTGACATTTTGTTACGTTACAGCCTTCTACAATTGATTACATTGGTACTCTCATCAATCTACACACAATAGCGAACAATGTCAAAGCAAAAGCAGGTTTAGTATAAGAGCACAAAGTGAGACCCAGATGCAGACACGGGAGGCAGATGGTTTGAGTCTTGATATTTATTAAACAATCCTAAAGGGCTAGGCAAGAGTGGTCGTGGAAAGGCAAAATGTCAACCAGTTCAGAGTCCAGGAGGTACAAAGTGGCAGGCAGGCTCGAGGTCAGGGCAAGCAGAATGGTCAGGCAGGCAGGTATGGAGTCCAGAAAACAGGCAAGGGTAAAAAAAAAACATGAGGACTAGAAGCAGGAGTAAGGGAAACGCTGGTTGCCTTTAAAAGCAAGATGAACTAGGGATAATAAGCGACACCTGAAGGTGAAACAGATCAGGGTGTGACATTTAGAAATGATTTCCAATTGATTAAATCAAAATTTGATTAAATTTACATAGGTATACAGACCCTTTACTCAGTACTTTGTTGAAACACCTTTGGCCGCGATTACAGCCTTGGGTCTGATGCTACAAGCTTGCCACACTTGTATTTGGGGAGTTTCTCCCATTCTTCTCTGTAGATCCTCTCAAGCTCTGTCAAGTTCGATGGAGAGCGTTGCTGCACTGCTATTTTCAGGTCTCTCCAGAGATGTTTGATTGGGTTCAAGTCAGAGTTCTGGCTGGCCCACTCAAGGAAATTCAGAGACTTGTCCTGAAGCGTCAATACAGGACTAAGATTGAATCCAACTACACCGGCTCTGATGCTTGTTGGATGTGAAGGGGCTTGGAAAATATTAATGACAACAAAGGGAATCCCAGCAACGAGCTGCCCGGTGACAAGAGCCTACCAAATGAGCTAAAAGCTTCGAGCAACGCAACACTGAAGCATGCACGAGAGCACCAGCTGTTCCGGATGAATGTGGGATCACGCTCTCCATAGCTGATGTGCGCAAGACCTTTAAAAAGGTAAACATTCCCAAAGCCACGGGCCCAGACTGATTACCAGGCAAGTGTCTTCACTGACATTTTCAACCTCTCCTTGACCGAGTCTGTAATACCTACATCTTTCAAACAGACCACCATAGTCCCTGTGCCCAAGAAAGCAAAGGTAACCTGCCTAAATGATTAGCGCCCCGTAGCACTCACGTTGGTAGCCATGAAGTCCATTGAAAGGCTGGTAGTGGCTGACATCAAGCAATCATGCCGGAAACCCTAGACCCACTCCAATTGGCATACTGGCCCAACAGATCCACAGATGATGCAATCTCTATTGCGCTCCACACTACCCTCTCACCTGGACTAAAGGATCCCCTCTGTGAGAATGCCGTTCATTGACTACAACTCAGCGTTCAACACCATAGTGCCAACAAAGCTGATCACTAAGCAAAGGACCCTGGTACTAAACACCTCTCTCTGCAGCTGGATCCTGGACTTCCTGACAGGCAGCCCCCAGCTGGTAAGGGTAGGCACCAACACATCTGCCACGCTTATCCTCAACACTAGGGCCACTCAGGGGTGCGTGCTTAGTCCCCTCCTGTACTCCCTGTTCACCCATGACTGCATGGAAAAGCACAACTCCAACACCATCATTAAGTGTGCTGACGACATAAGTGTTAGGCCTGATCACCGACGATGAGACAGCCTATAGGGAGGAGGTACAAGGACAACAACCTCTCCCTCAACGTGAGCAAGACAAAAGGAGCTGATCGTGGACTACAAGAAAAGGAGGGCAGAACAAGACCCCATTAACATGGACAGGCCTGAAGTTGAGAGTTAAGTTCCTTGGTGACCACATCCCCAATGAACTATCATAGTCAAAACACACCAACACAGTTGTGAAGAGGGCATGATAACACCTTTTCCCCCTTAGGAAACTGAAAACATTGGTCCCCAGATCCTCAGTTATACCGCTGCACCATCAAGAGCATCCTGACCGGTTGCATCACCTCCTGGTATGGCAACTGCTCGGCATCCGACCGTAAGGCGCTACTGAGGGTGTATCGTCAGACGGGGCCACAGTGTCTCCTGACCACTCCTGTTTCAGCCCCCATTATTTACGTTGCAATAGTTTGTGTCGGGGGGTTAGGGTCAGTCAGATATACCTGGAGTATTTATCCTGTCATATCCAGTGTCCCGTGTGAATTTAAGTATGCTCCCTCTAATTCACTCTCTCCCTCTCCCTTATATCCCGGAGGACCTGAGCCAAGGGACCACGTCTCAGGACTACCTGGCCTGATCACTCCTTGCTGTCCCCAGTCCACCTGGTCATGCTGCTGCTCCAGTTTCAACTGTTCTGCCTGCGGCTACGGAACCCTGACCTGTTCACCTTCAGAGGAAGGGCAAAAAAAATGGTCTAAGACTCCAGTCACATTGTAAAGTATGTCATTTCAATAGTGTTGTGATATCAGATTATGTCATGGATTTGATACAAACTTTCACCTGGGGGCATGCTTTGTAGACCCTTCAAAGGCGTTCCGATACCTGGTCCCCAAGAAAAAACCCACATGGTATGATAGCTTATAGACAGTAGTAGGCAAATGAAGGGAAAAAGTTACAATATTAAGATGGTATAACATTTCTAGGGTCTATTTGCTGGTAATTGGAAACAGGTCCCTTTCGAATTTTGTCCCCCATTCCTAAACACATCCATGTTATAGTGTAGGATTTGAAGATTCATTATCTATGATTGTAGTCATCAGAAGAAGATTGAGGAACGGTTGACAGGTCCAAGAACTACAAGCCCCCACACCGTTCTCCAACCTCTGAAATGTTGTGTTGAATGTGTGCATTTTCTAGTTCCCCTCAACATTCTGACTCTGTCTGGTAGAGTAGTGGTTATGGTGCTTGTTCCCCAAACAAGAGCTTGTGAATACAAATCCCTGAGGAACAATTAATAGTGAACATTTTTTATGTTGCCTTTTGTTGGCATGAAAGAGCTAATTCCTATCAAATAGAAGGAATGAAATGACGCCTTGTGTCGAATGTCCTTTTAATAGAGTCGTGGAGTAACAATATAATCCTTGTCTGCAAAAGCCAACTTTTACCTGGGGCAATGCTTTGTAGACCATTTAAAGGTGTTCCTAGTCTTGGTCCCCTGAGGAAAGCCACATGTTAAGATAGTTTAGAAATAGTTGTAGTATTAGTTATGGTGGTGAATTCCCAAAGGAGAGGTTGTGAGTTAAAATCCTTGCAAGAGCATGCCAACTTGCTTTTGTTGCCTTGACAGAACAATGTTGAGGTGGGGTTCCGGAAGGACAGACGGTAAATTGGATTATAAAAATAAAAAATATTTCGGCGCATGTGACAAATACAATTTGTGACCCTGGTGTGACATTATTGAAGCTGTGCTGACACCTAGTGGACATCAAGAGGAACTACACCACACACATACACACTATAACCTTAAAACAGATGGGATGCTTTACATACGTTGCCCTTTCTTATTAGACACTAATATATATACGTTCAAATATCGGAATGTAAAGCACAAACGAGTGGAAAGTTCTTCAAAAGCAGCTGTAGTGAATCAAGCATCTTGATGTTACCTGAAATAGGTCCAAGTATATGTTTTAATTTATTTAACTAGGCAAGTTGAACTAGACAACATCGACACAAGTTAGCTGATATTTCGGAAACAGGATTAACACAGAGAGAACTTGGCAAAATACAATGTATGTTTCTGTAATACGAGTAGGCTGGTATATACAGTATCATCGGTAACAAGTGTGTACAATCCACCTAGCTAATAAAATACTGGGGCTGGCAGTCATTAGTTACATTTCAACCATAGCGATTCCCTAATTGAGGCGCAACAGAGTTCACCGGCGAATGCAGGAACACCGGAAATAATAACTAAACCAACGAACGAGGAATGGTGGAGGCTACCAGAACGAAGAGACATTTTTCAGAATAAACGTGGTGAGTGAAAAACGTAATTACATAGCCCACTCTCTACCCGGTATCTCGTTCTACCATTATACGACTTTGTATGCGTTGTTGGTTGGCAACCTTGATATTTACGAAGTTTTTGGAACGGATTCCTGTTGGAACTTTCCACAAATTATACCCACCTGTCTTCTACGTATACTGGGAGATTCATGAAAGATACTACCAATTCATTCACATCTCTCGCCATGATCCTTGTGTCCTTTATCCGTAAACCATCCATTAGACGTTCCTTTCCTTTTCCGTTTCTCATTGTAATTTCATACTTTTTTCCCCCTTTCATTCGGCATCCCACCACTTCACCACACACCTCCTTAATTGCTCGTAGTAGTTCCATTGTCGTCACCTTTTCTTCTCCCACCAACTCAATTGCCACCGTGTATTCTTTGCCATATTTCATTCCTCCTTTATCTTCATGTTTGTTCTCCTTGTCCATTCCGTCCATCATAGTAAATCAAAAATTAAACCAAAAAGCTCTCCCCCAAGCAGCAAAACTGCAAGGGGGGAAAAACTACCCAAACTTATTCAAATGCAAAAACAAAAATTATATTTCGAAATCCCAATAAAAATAACCAAAAATAGCTCTTGAGCAAACACTCACTCACAGCTCAAACACTCGCACCTGTCGTCACTTTCCAATCAGGAATAGCACCCCCAGGCTGGTACGGCCGTAAGCGAGAAACAATCTCTGGGTACAACATATATAGTCAAAGTGAGTCTGATAAATAGATAAGCAGCTTGAACTTTGGGTCACTGAATAAGTGGAAGAAATTACATACACTGTAGCCATCACTTTTTAGCACAGATAGTTGGATGAAATGCAAACAAACCTTGCTAACATTTCAAAGCGAGGGCATATACACTGCTCAAACAAATAAAGGGAACACTTAAACAACACAATGTAACTCCAAGTCAATCACACTTCTGTGAAATCAAACTGTCCACTTAGGAAGCAACACTGATTGACAATAAATTTCACATGCTGTTGTGCAAATGGAATAGACAACAGGTGGAAATTATAGGCAATTAGCTAGACACCCCCAATAAAGGAGTGGTTCTGCAGGTGGGGACCACAGACCACTTCTCAGTTCCTATGCTTCCTGGCTGATGTTTTGGTCACTTTTGAATGCTGGCGGTGCTTTCACTCTAGTGGTAGCATGAGACGGAGTCTACAACCCACACAAGAGGCTCAGGTAGTGCAGCTCATCCAGGATGGCACATCAATGCGAGTTGTGTCAAGAAGGTTTGCTGTGTCTGTCAGCGTAGTGTCCAGAGCATGGAGGCGCTACCAGGAGACAGGCCAGTACATCAGGAGACTTGTAGGCGGGCAACAACCCAGCAGCAGGACCGCTACCTCCGCCTTTGTGCAAGGAGGAGCAGGAGAAGCACTGCCAAAATGACCTCCAGCAGGCCACAAATGTGCATGTGTCTGCTCAAACGGTCAGAAACAGACTCCATGAGGATGGTATGAGGGCCCGACGTCCACAGGTGGGCGTTGTGCTTACAGCCCAACACCGTGCAGGACGTTTGGCATTTGCCAGAGAACACCACGATTGGCAAATTCGCCACTGGCGCCCTGTGCTCTTTACAGATGAAAGCAGGTTCACACTGAGCACATGTGACAGAGTCTGGAGACGCCGTGGAGAACGTTCTGCTGCCTGCAACATCCTCCAGCATGACCGGTTTGGCGGTGGGTCAGTCATGGTGTGGGGTGGCAATTCTTTGGGGGGGCCGCACAGCCCTCCATGTGCTCGCCAGAGGTAGCCTGACTGCCATTAGGTACCGAGATGAGATCCTCAGACCCCTTGTGAGACCATATGCTGGTGCGGTTGGCCCTGGGTTCCTCCTAATGCAAGACAGTGCTAGACCTCATGTGGCTGGAGGGTGTCAGCAGTTCCTGCAAGAGGAAGGCATTGATGCTATGGACTGGCCCGCCCATTCCCCAGACCTGAATCCAATTGAGCACATCTGGGACATCATGTCTCGCTCCATCCACCAACGCCACGTTGCACCACAGACTGTCCAGGAGTTGGCGGATGCTTTAGTCCAGGTCTGGGAGGAGATCCCTCAGGAGACCATCCACCACCTCATCAGGAGCATGCCCAGGCATTGTAGGGCGGTCATACAGGCACGTGGAGGCCACACACACTACTGAGCCTCATTTTGACTTGTTTTAAGGACATTACAACAAAGTTGGATCAGCCTGTAGTGTGGTTTTCCACTTTAATTTTGAGTGTGACTCCAAATCCAGACCTCCATGGGTTGATAAATTGGATTTCCATTGATTATTTTTGTGTGATTTTGTTGTCAGCACATTCAACTATGTAAAGAAAAAAGTATTTAAGATTATTTCTTTCATTCAGATCTAGGATGTGTTGTTTAAGTGTTCCCTTTATTTTTTTTAGCAGTATATTTCAGCCTGGTGGGAAAAAACGGACATTTGATTTACTATGACGGACAACATGGCAACGACAAACGGAAAGGACAAGGACAACGAAATACGCAACAGAAGGAAAATGAAGATAAAGGAGGAATGAAATATGGCTAAGAATACACGGTGGCAATTGAGTTGGTGGGAGAAGAAAAGGTGACAACAATGGAACTACTACGAGCAATTAAGGAGGTGTGTGGTGAAGTGGTGGGATGCCGAATGAAAGGGGATAAGAAGTATGAAATTACGATGAGAAACAGAAACGGTAAAGAACGTCTAATGGATGGTTTACGGATAAAGGACACCAGGATTCTGGCGAGAGATGTGAATGTGAATGAATTGGTGGTGTCTGTCATGAATCTCCCGGTATATATAGAAGACAAAGTTATACTGGACAAGCTGAGTAGCTGGGGAGTAACGGCCGTCTCGGAGATAAGGAGGAGAGTTTGGCCTGGAACGGAGGTGGTTGACGGGACGAGATTTTGCAAGGTAAAATTCACCGAAAAAGTTAAATCATTGCCATATTCTACAAAAATTGAGACGCTGGAGGGAGCAGAATATTTCAGGGTAATTCATGATAAACAGGTCAGAGTTTGTCGATTGTGTATACAACCCGGGCACATAGTTAAAGACTGCCCTGAATTTAAGTGCTTTAAGCAGGGCCATTATGCGAGAGAATGTGTCGGAGAGAAGGAAAGGAATTTTTGTGGCGGATGCCAAAATAGATTGGAGGAGTGCAACTGTGGAGAGGTTATGGCTGAAGAGGGGAGTCAAGTACTATTCGAGGAAGCAGTTGTATTGTCGCAAGAAGGAGAAGAAGATGGAGGAGAGGACGTGGTGAAGGGTGGAGAGACGGAGGAAGGAAGAAGAAGGACCAGAAGATGAATGAAATTGGGAGTAGTATGGATTCTGAAATAAGATGGAGTTTTCAGGAGGAGTGGGGGGGTGGACTGGGGAGAAGCACGGGGGACTCACAGGTTTTGGGGGAAAGCACAGCACTAACAAGTACCTTGGCGGGTGAAGAAATGGAGAGGAGTTTGAATTTGATGACAATAACACTTAAAGGGAGTGCTCCTAACCACAGCTTGTTACCTGTATAAAAGACACCTGTCCACAGAAGCAATCAATCAATCAGATTCCAAACTCTCCACCATGGCCAAGACCAAAGAGCTCTCCAAGGATGTCAGGGACAAGATTGTAGACCTACACAAGGCTGGAATGGGCTACAAGACCATCGCCAAGCAGCTTGGTGAGAAGGTGACAACAGTTGGTGCTATTATTCACAAATGGAAGAAACACAAAAGAACTGTCAATATCCTGGGGCTCCATGCAAGATCTCACCTCGTGGAGTTGCAATGGTCATGAGAACGGTGAGGAATCAGCCCAGAACTACACGGGAGGATCTTGTCAATGATCTCAAGGCAGCTGGGACCATAGTCACCAAGAAAACAATTGGTAACACACTACGCCGTGAAGGACTGAAATCCTGCAGCGCTCGCAAGGTCCCCCTGCTCAAAAATACATATACATGCCCGTCTGAAGTTTGCCAATGAACATCTGGTGTAAGTGTTGTGGTCAGATGAGACCAAAATGGAGCTCTTTGGCATCAACTCAACTTGCCATGTTTGGAGGAGGAGGAATGCTGCCTATGACCCCATCTCCACCCTCAAACATGGAGGTGGAAACATTATGTTTTGGGGGTGTTTTTCTGCTAAGGGGACAGGACAACTTCACCGCATCAAAGGGACGATGGACGGGGCCATGTACCGTTAAATCTTGGGTGAGAACCTCCTTCCCTCAGCCAGGGCATTGAAAATGGGTCGTGGATGGGTATTCCAGCATGACAATGACCCAAAACACACGGCCAAGGCAACATAGGAGTGGCCCAAGAAGAAGCACATTAAGGTCCTGGAGTGGCCTAGCCATTCTCCAGACCATAATCCCATAGAAAATCTATGGAGGGAGCTGAAGGTTCGAGTTGCCAAACGTCACCCTAGAAACCTTAATGACTTGGAGAAGATCTGCAAAGAGGAGTGGGACAAAATCCCTCCTGAGATGTGTGCAAACCTGGTGGCCAACTACAAGAAATGTCTAACCTCTGTGATTGCCATCAAGTCATGTTTTGCAGAGGGGTCAAATACTTATTTCCCTCATTAAAATGCAAATTATTTTATACCATTTTTGACATGCGTTTTTTTGTTGTTATTCTGTCTCTCACTGCTCAAATAAACCTTCCATAAATTATAGACTGATCATTTCTTTAAGTGGGCAAACAAAATCAGCAGGGGATCAAATACTTTTTCCCCCCCACTGTAAGCATAGATTTAAATAAAGCTTTTGATAGGGTGGAACATGATTTTATGTTTAGGGTAATGGAAAAATATGAGTTTGGTAATAGAATAATAGGATGGATAAAATTATTATATAGAAAGGCAAAAAGTAGGGTAAAATGTAATGGGGTTTTAACAGATTCTTGAGAGATCTGTGAGACAGGGGTGCCCTTTATCAGCGTTATTGTTTGTTTTATCGGTAGAACCCTTAGCAGCGTACCTTAAAAAATATAATTTTATAATTTGTGTAGAGACTCCGCAAGGAGGTTTTAGTTTAATTCATCAATACGCAGACGATACCACAATAACAGTTAGAAATGAGGGAAGTGTTAAAAGATTGGAGTGTTTTAAAGTATATGAGCAAGCCTCAGGCACAAAGATTAATATGGAGAAGCCAGTAGTAATGTATGTTGGGAAGATTAATGAGGGGAATTTTCATTTTAAGGTGTTAGGAGTGTTTTTAGGGGTGAAGGAAATGGAAGCTAGGGATCTGACATGGAGTGGAGTATTAAACAAAGTTAGGAAGGTGGTAAATATGTGGAGGGGGAGGGCTTTGAAATTAAAAGGGAAAGTAATTGTAGTAAATTCATTGATGTCAATTTTTATTCATGTAATGAATGTTTTAGATATGCCAGAATGGGTTTTATCTGAAATGAATAAGATTGTCATAATTTTTTTATGGGATGGGAAAGGTGCGAAAATAGCTTTTAAAACTTTGATTGCAGGTTATGAGGAGGGGGTGTTTGAAGTTGGTGGATTTAAATGTGAGGAAAACAGCAATTAGAGTCAAAATGGGACGGAAATATTAATATGGTGAATTAGATTATGGATGGAAAAATTTTTTAAGGAGTATTTGCAGGAGGTTGGGAGGATGGGGGACAATGGTTTACTGATGTGTATGAAAAAGGAAATGTTAGGTAATATACCTTTGTTTTATAGAGAAGTGTTTGAGGCTTGGGGGGAGTTTTTACCAAATATTTATTATGACTGTACCATTGAGAAAATATTTTAAAATCAGGCAATTTTTTTAAATCCAGTATAATAATAAGATGTTGTTTTGTAAATATTTTATGAGGGCTGGGATGAGGCAGATAGGTGACATAATATATGAAGTAATTCCTGGGTTCCTTCCATGTCAGGCAATATTTGATAATGTGGTTGAAGAAAATGATGAAATAACTAGAACTACTGTGGAGAACATGCATAAGAGAATATTAGGATGTCTTCCTGGGGAGTGGGGTGTTTTAATAAATAAAGAGGTGGCTACAAGAGCTAGGGGTTTACTGGTTTTATATTATGAAAGTAATGGGAAGAAGTATGATTTGTCAGGTTTAAAAGTTAAAAAAATGTATTTTAAGAGAGATAAAAGCTCCTGCTTCGGAAAAAGTGTTGTCTAGGGTGTTTGTAAATATAGATGTGAAATCAATATGGAAAAATGTAAATGTAAAAATAATGATTTTAAATTGAAACATAATAGGATTTTTACGAACGTGGTTTTACATCAAATAAATAGGGATATTAAAAGAGAATGTGATATTTGTGGTACGGCGGTGGAAAATGTTATGCACTTTTTTATTGAATGTAGTAGATTACAAGGTTTTCATGAGTTTATAATGGGGTTGAGTGGAGGAGGTTGTTTCTTTTTGGTTTAAATGGAAAACTAAAGTTTTTAAATTTAATTTGGTGAATTTTGTACTCAGTCATGCAAGATATGCGATACGATTAAGAAGGAATTTAGGATGTTATGAAGGGAAAAGTGTTAGTGTGGAGGTTTTATTTAGAAGTATTTTAGAGAAAGATATAAATATGGTGGAGAAATTTTGAGAAACTGTTTGTGTGGGGGAGTACTTTTATTGAAATTATGTTAAATGGAAAACTTGTTTTTAGTGGATGATTGTGTTTTTAATTGGTTTTATTTTCTTTTATTAAAGGATGAATTGTTCATCCTTATTTATTATTGATTGAATATTGTGTTTTTTCATAATAAAAGATTTTTAAAAAAATGGTATGCCCGATCTCATCTGATCTCGGAAGCTAAGCAGGGTCGGGCCTGGTTAGTACTTGGATGGGAGACCGCCTGGGAATACCAGGTGCTGTAAGCATTTTGTCCACTAGGGTGTGCTCTTGCATTATTTCATCAGCAACACTGCCTTGTAGTAAGCATTTAATGATGAATTGACTAAATGCAGCTTCTATGGGCTAGTCTTTCCTGCCCTTTTAATAGGATCAAAGTTCCTTGTGTTGATAGTTATAAATACAAGGCAGATGCTAAGAGAAATAAAAATATTGTTACTGAATGCAGCTTGTGTGCTCCCTTGCCATCATTGGGGACTTTACCCGAGCGTCGGGAGCAGTTCTTAACCACGCAAAGTCTTCCGTTAAGTTTTTCGGAAGATGGAGTGGTAGGACGGATGTGCCCGGAGGTTTATTTCTCTGTAATGGGGCCCTGAGGATTCTCAGGGTCCATTTTGAGACCTCCGGCTCAGCGACGCTGAACTCGAACATGGGTATCGCAGTGGTACAGAGGAAGCTAGCGATGTGGAGGGCTAGGTCTTTGTCTTTTTTAGGCAAGGTCCTGGTTCTCAAGGTGGATGTATTGCCGTCTCTATTGTATTTGGCGTACATCTTCCCATTGCCGGCTTGTGGGAGGAGGCCTCTAGTGAGGCTGGTGTTTCAGTTCATGTGGGGTGGCAGGTACGAGTGGGTCGCCAGGGCACGCATGCTCTGTCACATCGGGGAGGGGGGTACCACATCTCCCCCTCAAGCTGGACGCAATTTTTGGTTAACAGAGCTTGCTCATCCAGTGATACACCCTTCCGGTTACCTCCTGCGGGTGTTCTTCTCATACCAGGAGAGAAGCGTAATGGTGTGGTCTAACACGGGTCCTCAGGCGGAACAGCTGCCGTGGCACTTTGGCCATGTGGCCAAGTGGCTGCGTGCGCACCCCGAGGATGAAGTTGCCCGAGTAGGTTTAGACCACAGGCACCTGTACGAGGAGGTCAGACAGGCAGGGAGTCCGGCGCCTGTGGTGGGCATCCCGGCAGTGGTCTGGGAGGGAGTGCAGGCGCGGTGTCTGGACAACAGGTTCAAGGACCTGAATTGGTTGAGCCTCCACAAGTGTCTGCCGGCACGTTCCATCACGTACCGGCATAGCTTGGCGCGATCCCCCACCTGCCCAAGACCATCTTGTGGCGGGGAGGAGACAGTGCGCCATGTCTTTTGGGACTGTGCCTTTGCCAGAGTAGTATGGGCTAGGGCACGGGTGTTGTTGGGAAGAGTAAGAGGGGATATTGTGTTGACGTGGACAAAGTTAGAGAGAGGTGTAGGGAGAGCAAGAGGGACGGATAGGGATAGGTTTCTGCTATGGCTTCTCATGAGCCTCTTTAAGCGGGGGCTGTGGGAAGCTAGGCAGAACATGGTCAAGACAGGGAGAGATTGGGGGGTGGAAGGGATAGTGAGGAGGGTGGAAGGAGATTTGAGAGGGAAGAGAGGAAGTGGGGGCAGCATGCTGCTCGGGAGAGGTAAAGGGGGGTTTAGGGTTATTTTAGATGTAATGGGTTAGATTAGGGACTTGGAGATAGGGAGAGATAATATGTAGGATGTCGGGGAGGGAAGATGCTCCCCTGAGTTTTTGTTGTGTTTTGGGGTTTTCGTTTGGCTTTGCAACTAAAAATGTCTAGTTTTGAATTTGATTGAAAGGCATTGAAATTAATAAATACATTTAAAAAAAAAGAATCTGTTCTTATCAGTTTAATATCTGATACGTCCCCCAGGGAGTCGGAAATGGGGCTTGCTCCGTCCGCTCCACGCATCGACCCGGTATTGCAGTACCTCCGGGAACGGTGCAACACTTTTCTCCCATTGTCAAGGAAAACAAATACACAAAGGTATATAAACAGCTAGCAGAAGAAGAGAAGAGAAGGAAAGAAAAAAGAAGAAACATCCAAACTGAAAGAAGGGCGAAGCGCCCTTCATGGAGTCCCCCGTTTTCCCTCCATTTTACTTTAAAAAAAAACATTGACCAGGATTGTGTGTGTCTGTTTTTGACCCCCCAAAAAATACAAATCACTTCACCAGGATAGTCTGTCTGTGACTTTTTAACCAATGCCCTCAAACTTGGAAGAGTGGGTTCGGAGATACTTTCACGGAGCAGTGTCAGATTCAGTGAGACCGATCCCGGGTCCATCATCCTCACACCTTCAGTCTTCAGTACACTGAGACCCAGGGAATGTAGTCTGGCGCCAGTGTTCACGTTGTGTCCGGTACAGTCCACAGAACAGAATGCGTAGTAAGGACGATCTACCAGGGCTGTTCCGGGGCCATCCATGTATCGTCCAGATGCACAGTTCAACAAGATCTGTAGACCTGCCTTGTATTGTGATCCACTGGCTGTTAGAGACTGAGTAGACGTTGTCTTCCAGTTAAACACCACAGAGAACACTGAGACGTCAAGCTTTCTTTTTCCGTAGTAGCACACTAGAGTGATAGGCAGACATGTACCATCAACTTTATACACTTGGTATGGTTTCATCAATGTCACCCAGTAACTTTCCAGGTGTCAAATTTCCTACAAATGTTCCTGTAGCAATAACCTTTCTCTACCCCAATGAGGTCAGGCATAGAGTGGTCACTCCAACCACCTTAGATAGAGCGGGCCACTCTAGATCTCCCTTGTAATCCGGGTCTGTCAAACTCAAGGCCTCCGTTCACAACCCTGTCTTCTCCGTCAAACTCAGGTCCCCCATCCATACCCCGATATTCTCCGTTAAGGTCAAGTCCCCCATCCACACCCAGGTATTCTTCTTCAAGTACAGGTCCATCACTGATGACACTGTGTTTTCCGTACAGATGCACACATAGAGGCAAGTGCATTGTTGTAACAAAGATGAACAGGTGACCCGTAATAGTCATGCTGGATATAGCTGATACCTCTTCCCCAGTGTTCATACATGTAAACTGTTGTAACAACCCAACCTGACATATAAGTACTTCCCTGTATTAGTAAGTTGGATACAACATCAAGTGTTGGATAACTGAGACGTGGTGGTGACTCAGAACTCACAGACTCAACATTCCGGGGCAGGGCGAATGGCCAGTCTGCCCCCCGTACTGCCATTGGGCCCCGTGCGAATTTGATAATGGATTCTAAAAACGCCCCCCCCCTACACTACCTTCCCTTAGTTGTGAGTTCTGAGTCACCACCACGTCTCAGATTTTGTGCCTTTTGGGTATGGTTGTTGTTCCCCTCTGTCCCGGGCTGGGTCAAAGTGACCCCGGGCAGCACTGTCCCCACGACCTCCGTGCTACACGGGGAGGACAGCGGTGTATCAATGTGCAAGAGGGCAGCCAAGCGTGCCGGATGGTGTCCAACTACCAAACAGTGCCGAGCGAGCAGACAGGGCCAAGCACCACGTGCCTCGTCCATTCGCGTGGCCCCTGTAAGCTGGCCGTAGAGAGGCCAGCTTAGGAGGACCCTAACCCTAACCACCCGCGGGAACCCGGCCTAGAGTGCACAGTGTGTGTCTCGGGCCCCGACCTCTGACTTCCATACGACTCTGGTTTCTCTTCATTACGCACAAGCCTTTCGCCTTTTACTAAAGACTTCCGTGGAGAGGAACACTTACGAGTTCAACGTATTTTTGGAAGGGCTTTGCTTCTGGCAGAGCCCGGTATCTTGTTTCAAGAGAAATTGACAGAGATGACACCGAGACCTTTTGCTCAGGCGTTTGACTTGAAGCCGGCTGATCGGCGTATTTTTCCACTCAAAGTAGTCGCTCGGGCAATTGAGTTCAAGCCTGACGACGACGACTGGCGTATTTGCCAGGCTTTGAACAAATAGTCGCACTTGGCTTAAAGAGCTAGTGACTTAAAGACGAATTAGCGACTTAAAAAAAAAAAAAACACCCGCCTGTCACCAGGGGTGGGGAGGAGCCAACTTTTGCCAAACCGCTGAGGTCTGCCGAGACCCCCGGGTGCCCGGCGGGTGCAGGATTCAATTTGTGGGTTATCGCTTCTCGGTCTTTTGGCTCAGATCAAGCTTGGTACCGAGGTGCCCCAGAGCTCGCTGAGTCGAAAGGTCGAAGGGCGATACGTTTTTTTGGGTGGGCGGAATTATTTCCCGTTTTTTTTGTACTCGGTTTTTCTTTTTGAAGAACGCCAGGAGCCTATTGAGGAGGCCATTCTTCCGGAGAAGATGGCACGGAAGACACCATCCACATCGGTCCCTGGGATCGGACGAGCAAATACGGTACGTTTTGCATGGAGGGAAAAGGACATGGAACCGTTCGGAAGGGAGACCTTTGGAAGGAACCTGCTGATTGATGGGGGTGCTCAAACTGGCAGTAAAAGATGTCTTTTGCCTCCAGGAGAACCCATTGGAGGGAGCATATGAGGTCAACTTGTATACGGAGGATAAGCATGAGGAGGTAATGCAGAAGGCAAGAGATATGGAGAAGGAAAGGCCTGTGTGTCACTATGCCGTGACAAGTCTGGCAAAGAACAATTTTAGAGTCATGACCATTAACATGTACAACCCGCATGTAAAGGAAGAGGATGTGAGAGCCTTCCTGGGGAGATTTATGGACAACATCTCCTCAGCAAGGCTCCTCAAGGACACTCTCGGGTTTTGGACTGGGAGGAGACGCTATCAGGCTCTCCTTAGTGAAGACCCAAAGGGCCTGGGAGGCTACCTCCATCCTTGGGGCTGACAGGGGGACGTTGTTTTATGCAGGTCAGCCTCCGTTCTGCAGGCGTTGTGTGGCCTATGGCCATATCCTCGCCCCGTGCAGCACAAAGAAGTGCAGGTTTTGTGGATCGGGTGGGCACGAGGCGAGAGACTGTGACGAGCCGAAGGCGTGTCACGGGTGTGGCTCATTAGCACAACTGTGGCGGGAATGCCCGGCTCGTCAGAGGTCATGCGCGTCTGCAGCTGGGGGGGGAGCGAGAGCGGGGGATGGGGAAGAAGAAGAGGAGACCAAGAACCGAGTACAGGCACAGAGGGAGCGGACACACGGGTGGAAGAGGAGGAGAAAGAGGAAGCGGGAGGAGAAAAGGACATAGTGGAACCGGAAGGGCAGGAGGCTGAAGGAAATAGCTTTTCGGTGAAAGCACATTTTGCAATATTCTGAGTAGATAGCACGGCCATCATGGCTAGCTATTTTGACACCCACCAAGTTTGGCACTCACTAAACTCAGATTTACTATAAGAAAAATTGGATTACCTTTGCTGTTCTTCATCAGAATGCACTCCCAGGACTTCTACTTCAACAACAAATGTTGGTTTGGTTCCAAATAATCCATAGTTATATCCAAATGGTCAGAGAGGGCACTTCCTGTTTAGAATCTTCTCAGGTTTTGGCCTGACATATGAGTTCTGTTATATTCACAGACACCATTCAAACAGTTTTAGAAACTTTAGGGTGTTTTCTATCCAAATCAAACAATTATATGCATATTCTAGTTTCTGGGCAGGAGTAATAACCAGATTAAATTGGGTACGTTTTTTATCCGGATGTGAAAATACTGCCACTAAGCAAGACAGATGAATTTTCTTTTAAAGAGGGAGCGGATATTTTTGAATAAATGATTTGATATTGAGCTGGAAAAAGTTGATACGGTGGAGGGTTTTGTGGCAGGCTTTATGGAAGCTCAGGCTGCTGTACACAACTTTGAAAAGAGTGCACATGTATGGGGGCAATGGGGGGGGGGGGGCGATCAAGGCTGTAGTGAGGAGGTTTTAGTGATTCTAAATTACCTGATGCTGAATGATAAATGTATGACAGACATGACGGTTAAGGAGATATGGAAGGCTACCTTGGCCAGTAATAGGAATAAAAGTCCGGGATCAGGTGGGTGAGTTTTATCATCTGTATTGTTGGACGTGTATGTGTACATGGAACGGGCACAGGTAGTTCCAGAATCATTGTCCACACGATTGTTAAATATTATATAACAAATGGATCAGGGAGACGCTGGAAAATTTTAGGCCTTTAAGTTTATGGAATACTGATAAGATTTTGGCAAGGGTTTTCGCTAACCGTGTTAATAAAGTGATGGGGAGTATCATATCTGAGTCAGACAGTGTTCCTGGGAGGGATATTACTTGTACAATAAGGGATGTTGTTCGACATATGACTGTTGAGGGAGGCATAGTTCTTGGCCTAGATTTGAACAAGAAAACTAACTTGTGAATGTAGGCATGTGAGGGATGTAATGGATATGCATGGATGAAGGTAAAATGTGTGTAAGTATTAAAGGTGCACCTAATCAAAACCACATCAACCAGAACACAAAACAAAATGGTGCTTGTGGAGCAAGAGAGAGGAGCGAGACGCAGGACTGGGCACCAGGACCTTTTATCACCTAGTTGATCCCAAAAACAGGTGCAACTTATCACCTTAACAACCCAATCAGCTCCACCTGTCCCCAATCTGCAAATATAAACAAACACAGAGAAGGAGGCAGGGAAACCGAGGGGGTGTAACACCCCTCCTATGAAAATCAGAAACTAAGAAAGACCTGAAAAGAAAACCCACAACATGACAAATACACCAATACATCTGATCAAAAACAATAACTAAAAGCTTCAGACACAAAATACTATACAAACCATAAAGGTAAGAGGCCCACCGGATGCCCATGATACCAACCCAACCAAATCACCTGACCCCATCCAACCTCAGCAACCACGGTACCTGGAAGCAACAATTTAAGTGAAATAAATGGAGACCAAGCGACAGGAGAGCAGAAGCCAGAGCAACAGGAAGGACAAAATAAACCCTATACAGACCACCAACCGAAAATGAAAACAAACAACGAAGACGTCCGAAGATCGACTAAATCGGTGCACGGGAAAGCGCATCAGCCACCACATTATCCACACTTTTTACATGTCGTACATCCAAATGGAACGCCTGCAGGAACAAACACTAGCGTAGCATGGTGTGCAGGAAAGTAAGGGGGTTGTGGTCAGTGTAAACCACAGCAGGGACCATACATATGCTGCAACGCCCAGATGAAAGCAAGGGCCTCCTTCTCCCCCACTGAATAATTCAACTGACAGCTGTTAAACTTTCGGGAGAAATAACTAACAGGATGTTCAACACCCCCATCTGCTTGAAGCAACACTACACCTGCCCCTAAGTTACTCGCATCCACATATAGGCTGAAGGCAGTTCCAATCATGGGGCAGCCAACACAGGGTCAGAGCTAAGAAGCAGTTTCACATTTTCAAAAGCACTCTGACAGCAGGAAGACCAGATTAAAATCAGCCCTCTTCTTCAACAGATCAATCAGAGGTGCTACAACCGTGGAGAAGTTGAAGCAAAACCCCGATAATACCCAACTATACCTAGAAAGCGTTGCAGCTCCTCCTTGGTGGTGGGCGGTGGAAACAGATCGATAGCGGCCACTTTAGCCCGCACCTGCGAGAACACGACCCTGCCCGACTACTCTACCGAGGTAGGTCACTATTGCCTGGGCAAACTCACATTTGGCTAAGTTCACAGTGAGACAGGCCTCAGTCAAACATTCAGAGTCCGTATCTGCACCAGATAGCGCACCCAAGTGACACTATAAAAACCACATCATCTAGATAAACAGCACAGCCTTCAAGGCCAGAGATCATAAGACGCCGAAACGTAGCAGGAGCGTCGCGTTGGCCTAAACTCCTGACCGTATAGGAGAAAAGACCTGAAGGAATAATAAAAGCTAAAAGCAGATATTTCATGAGCTCTTGATGACAAAGGCACCTGCCAGTAACCCTTCAGCAAATTAAACTTGCTGAAAAACCGGGCAGCCAACCTAGTAAACACAATCTTCCATCCGTGGGAGTGGATAATGGATAATCTAAGAGAACCATCTGGCTTGCTCACCAAGAGACACGGGGAGGCCCAACTGGAGAATGATGGTACACCGGTATCATTAACCAGCATGTACTTAAAACTTCTTAAGGCTAGACAATTTCCGCTGAAACTGAAGGGCTCACAATTCAAATAAATAATCTTCAATTATGGATATTAAACATTTAGGTACATACATGTGTCTTATATTGGTTGAAAGCTTACATTTTTGTTAATCTAACTGCACTGTCCTATTTACAGTAGGCTTTACAGCGAAAGCATGCCATGCGATTGTTTGAGGACGGCGCCCCACATCAACATTTTTCCACCGTCACAGGTTTCATATAAATCACAAATAGCAATTAAATATTCACTTTTTGAAAATCTTCCTCTGATTTGTCATCCAACGGGTCCCAGCTATAACATGTAGTGTCGTTTTGTTAGATAAAATCCTTCTTCATATCCCAACAATTTGATTTAGTTGGCGCCATCGATTTGAGTAATCCACTCGTTCAACATGCAGAGAAAGGAATCCGAAAATCTGCGGCTCAACACGTTTCAATTTATTCCTCAGGTACCCTAAAATGTAACTAAACTATAATATTTCATACGGAAAGAAGTATGTTCGCGTCCTCTTCAAAGCACGTGTAAACAAGGATTTCCAAACTAGTGTAGTTGTACTAAAACTCATATTTATTACTTGTTATTCAAGTTACAAGCCTGAAGCCTTGAACAAAGACTTCACACCTAGCGGAAGCCATACGGGAGCTGGAATTAAATATGCCCCTATGCTTTCCATTGTAAGAGCATGGGCTCTCAAAAAAAAAAATATTCAGGTTGGTTTTTCTTTGGATTTTCTCCTACTGTATCTATGTGTCAGCAAAACAAGACTGAAAATCAGTTAACTCTGCTTGACAATGAGACGGGTGACCCAACAAACTCTCCAAGTTTGCAAGGGACTCTGAATTCAACCTACCCTGCAAAATACCACCATCAGGGCCCTGTTCACCCCCTGTTCACACTGCATGTAAAGGTGAAGTGGCTGACCTCAGATCAAGGGATTCCACGTCAATTTTAGCACATAGTTCTGCTTTAGTCAATTCAGAAGACAAACGAGCTTAACCTGTTGGGGCTAGGGGGCAGTATTGAGAATTTTGAAAAAAATATGTGCCCATTTTTAACTGCCTCCTACACCAACTCAGAAGCTAGGATATGCATATTATTACCAGATTTGGATAGAAAACACTCTGAATTTTCTAAAACTGTTTGAATGGTGTCTGTAAGTATAACAAAACTCATATGGCAAGCAAAAACCTGAGAAAAAATAATTTTGTGGCTGTACAATTTTTTTTTTTTCATTGTTATTAGATACCACAGTGAGAAAGGATTCATTTCGCACTTCCTACGGCTTCCACTAGATGTCAACGATCTTTATAAAGTTGTTTGAAGCGTCTATGATGAACAGAGACCGGATGACAAGGAAGAGAAGTTGACCTCCCTGGGATGTCGTCACTTCATTATTGGCTGCACCTGAGTAATCATGTGATGCGATACATTTTTCAAATACGTTTTTCAAGACACAGGAGAGGTTGGGTTGAAACATTACTGATGTTTCACGTTAACAATGGCTCTAAAGATTGATGCTAAACAACGTTTGACATGTTTGAACAAACGTAAATAGATTATTTTTTTTACTTTTCGCCGTGACTCCCCCCCCCCCCCCCCCCCGCGCTACTTTTTAGTAGCCTACCGAAGCGCTAACAACTTGGAGTTATTTGGACATCAATTATGAACTTTGTTGAAAGAAACCACATTTGTAGTGAACCTGGGATTCCTGGAAGTGCCAATGAATGAAGATAATCAAAGGTAAGGGAATATTGACAATAGTAATTTTGATATTACATGGTTACAAGATGATGCTAACCTGTATAGCCTAGCCTATTGTTCTTAGCACAGCACCCGGTTTATTGCAAATTGTGATTTCCCAGTAAAGTTATTTTGAAATCTGGCAATGCAGTAGCATTTACGAAATGTTAAACTATGAATATTTGAATGACAATATTATAATTTACCAATGTTATCGAATAGTAATTTTGTGATTTGTAACGTTGTTCACCGGAAGTATTTGAGAGAAAAAAAAAATCTGATTTTCACCGCTTCGGTAAAATGCTGTTTTTGGATATAAATATGAACTTGATGGAACAAAAAATGCATGTATTGTGTAACATAATGTCTTAGGAGTGTCATCTGAGGAAGATTGTCAAAGGTTGGTGCATAATTCTAGCTGGTTATCCGCTTTTGGTGACGCCTGTCTTTGAATTGACAAAACATTACACACAGCTATTTTCAATGTACTCTCCTAACTTTATGCTTTCGCCGTAAAGCCTCTTTGAAATCGGACAATGTGGTTGGATTTAGGAGATGTTTATCTTTCAAATTGTGAGAAATAGTTGATTGTTTGAGAAATTGAAATTATTAGATTCTTGCAGTTTTGAATTTCCCGCCATGGTCTCTTGACAATGAATCCCGATATCGGGATAAGATCCCCAACAGGTTTTAATAGGGCTTTAACAAATTGACATAGCAGAGCTGATTCGCCTTTCTGCGCTCAGGGGTAGCGTTCAGATCGGACAATTGGCGAACCACAGTGTATGGGCCGCTGAATTTGGCCTGAAAAGGAGAACCAACAATGTGCAGCAGAGCCAGAACCTGGTCCCCTGGACTAACTGGACTAAATTGTCGTGGCTCAGCTCCCCGGTCAAAACCTTTTCATCCTCACCTGAGAGGAAGCTAGTTTTTCTTTAGCCATTTCACAAGCTACATAACAACTGGTGTCAGAAACACTAACATATGACAACAAATTTGGGGGAGCCTCAACCACCTTCCAATCCTTCTTTAATACAGCAAGAGGGCCATGCACAGTATGACCAAAAACAAGGTCATTAGGACTGGAACCAGTGCTCTCGTGATACTTTAACAGCGAGTAGCAACCAGCGTAACCCCTCTTCCCAGTCACGTTTTAATTCAGTGCAGTACACACGTAACAGTGACTTCAAAGTCTGATAAACACTCAAGGGCCCCTTGACTCTGCACATGATAAGCACTGGCCTGATTATGTTTTAAACACAATTGTCACAAGACTTGTAAAAATATGTGCGAAGTGAAGTTGGAACCCTGATGGATCTGAGTCAACTGAGGTATTCCAAAAATGTAGATGAATGGTGACAAAGCCTTCACAACAGATTTAGTGGTAATGTTGTGAAGTCGATAGGCTGCATGACACCACAGTTAACATTTAGGTGCTACCAGCTTTAGAACGGAGTAAGGGTCCAACACAATCAATAAGCAAATGCTAAAATGGCTGGCCTGTAACAGTAATAGGTTGTAGCAGGACGGGCCTTAACATCTGATTAGGCTTCCCAGTCAGCTGACAAACATGGCATGTTTTGATGTAAGCGGAAATGTCTTTAAACGGGGCCAATAAAAATGACGTACAACTTGATCATAGGTTTTACTAACCCCTAAGTGATCAGAAACGTCATGAGATGTTTTCAAAACTAGATCAAAGCTTAGAAGGAACTGCGATCTGAACAATAGCATCACCCACAACTTTTGCTGTGATGCGTCCATTTCCTCATCAACAACTGATCTTGAACTTTGTAACCCTGGGCAACACTCCTTACCTCAACCGGAAGTACTTGATCAAATAAACCTTAAGGTAGGATCAGCGGACTGCTCCATCACAAGATCACAGGACATAGATAATCCATGAAATTATTAACCTTTGCCTAACTGTTCGGTTATGTGTTGTGTAAATTCCGTTTTGACCGTAGTGTCAGCACCGCATGCAGAGAATACCGCCAGGATTTGCTGTACGTTTTCATCGATAATCCCTACATGGGATGGGGTATGAGAAACCACCAGAGGTGGTACATCACTACAGGCAAAGTTGTTACCAAAATCACATGAACACCATTAATGGGCAGAAAGGGACACACCCCAAGGGAAACTTCACCTTGCACAAAGTCAAACTTATATCTGACCTAGTGCAAGGGTACAGACAATGTATTCAAACCTATCCCTTGAATCAGGACACTGGTTCCTGTATCCGTCTCCTAAGAAAAAGGCAGAGCAGACTCCAAAACAAACAATTCAGAGGCACCAGTGTCTCACAATCTTTACTGGCACATCACTTCCCAATAGTGAAACAACCCTCTGTGAGAAATGGCAAATAATCAGTACTAAAAAGGTTTGGACAATTCTTGAGCTTGCGCAACAGGATTAACATGAGGAACAGGCCCAGCTAACGCAACAGGTTTTACATTTGTGCTGGCCAATCTGCTGACCTTTTTACCAAGAACAGGACATTCATTCTTCCAGTGGCCTTTACCTTGACAAAAATTACAGATTTTACTTGTTCCTCTGCCCCCAATCTCGCATATGGGATCCTCCAAAACTGCCTTTGTGGGTCAGTACGTACAGTTGAATTCGGAAGTTTACATACACTTAGGTTGGAGTCATTAAAACTCGTTTTTCAACCACTCCACGAATGTCTTGTTAACAAACTATAGTTTTGGCAAGTCAGTTAGGACATCTACTTTGTGGATGACATACGTAATTTTTCCAACAGTGGTTTACAGACAGATTATTTCACTTATAATTCACTGTATCACAATTCCAGTGGGTCAGAAGTTTACATACAATACGTTGACTGTAGCTTTAAGCGGCTTGGAAAATTCCAGAAAATTATGTCATGACTTTAGAAGATTCTGATATGCTAATTGACATCGTTTGAGTCAATTGGTGGTGTACCTGTGGATGTATTTCAAGGCCTACCTTAAATCTTTGCTTGACATCATGGGAAAATCTAAAGAAATCAGCCAAGAACTCAAACAAAATTGTAGACCTCCACAAGTCTGGTTCATCCTTGGGAGCAATTTCCAAATGCCTGAAGGTACCACGTTCATCTGTAAAAACACCATGGGACCACGCAGCCGAGATGAACGTACTTTATTGCGAAAAGTGCAAATCAATCCCAGAACAGCAGCAAATGACCTTGTGAAGTTGCTGTAGGAAACAGGTACAAAATCATCTATATCCACAGTAAAATGAGTCCTATATCGACATAACCTGAAAGGCCGCTCAGCAAGGAAGAAGCCACCACTCCAAAACAGCCATAAAAAAGCTTGACTATGGTTTGCAACTGCACATGGGGACAAAGATTGTACTTTTTGGAGAATTGTCCTCTGGTCTGATTAAACAAAAATAACAGTTTGGCCATAATGACCATCGTTATGTTTGGAGGAAAAAAGGGGGAGGCTTGCAAGCCCAAAGAACACCATCCCAACCGTGAAGCACGGGGGTGGCAGCATCATGTTGTGGGGGTGCTTTGCTGCTGGAGGAACTGGTGCACTTCACAAAATAGATGGCATCATGAAGAGGAAAATTACTTAGATATATTGAAGCAACAGCTGAAGACATCAGTCAGGAAGTTAAAGCTTGGTCACATGGGTCTTCCAAATGGACAATGACCCCAAGTATACTTCCAAAGTTGTGGCAAAATGGCTTAAGGACAACAAAGTCAAGGTATTGGAGTGGCCATCACAAAGCCCTCCCCATAATCCTATATAAAATTTGTGGGCAGAACTGAAAAAGCATGTGCGAGCAAGGAGGCCTACAAACCTGACTCAGTTACACCAGCTCTGTCAGGAGGAATGGGCCAAAATGTACCCAACTTAGTGGGAAGCTTGTGGAAGGCTACCCAAGTTAAACAATTTAAAGGCAATGCTACCAAATACTAATTGAGTGTAAGGAAACTTCTGACCCAGTGGGAATGTGATGAAAGAAATAAAAGCTGAAATGAATCTCTACTATTTTTTCCTGACATTTCACATTCTTAAAATAATGTGGTGATCCTAACTGACCAAAGACAGGCAATTTTTACTAGGATTAAATGTCAGAAATTGTGAAAAACTGGGTTTACATGTATTTGGCTAAGGTGTAAACTTCCGACTTCAACTGTACTCATCTGCCAAAACAGCAGCTTCAGATGCAGTCCGTATGATGGAAACAAACATCATACTCCTACTTATGGTGAGCGTTATGTCAATATTAATGAGACTAAGACATATGGAAAAGTTAGACCAGACAGTAAGCCTACTTCAGGCTGTTATTTTATACCTTCAAGAGACACTGGACTGACAGTATGATGGATGGAGTAAGAAAGCAGTGGATGGATTTGCTTTATTTTAATAATGGTAGGGAGAGGATGTGTCGGGTTGATATTTTAATTAAGCGGGATAGTGTGCAGAATATTAGGGAAGTGCACACGGGTGAGGGTAGGCTTTTGAATGTCTATGCACCTAATAATGAGATTGACCGAGCCTGGTTTTTTCATTCACTTCAGCAACATTGTGTGGGTAACTGTATATTGGTTGGGGAATTTTAACGTTAGTTTGACTAAACTGGACACGTTAAGGAGTACATTGTTGTGCTCTGATCTGTCTAGGCTAGTCTTGCTGGGGGTAATGAAGGATCATTGAGTGATGTATGTCGGGGTATGCATCCAGGTGAGAGAGCTTTCTCAAGGAGGCAGGTTGTTTTAAACGGTCTCAGGCAAAGCCGCATTGATTATTGTTCAGCGACTGTAAATGTGGTGCAATATGTTCACAAGATTAGGTATGATTTACATTTATGCCATTATGCCTCTCTTGGGCTCCTGCTGGGTCATAGTGTGCCTACTAGAGGGGGTGGTGTACGGTGTTTGAATGCTGAGCTACTAAAAGAAGAAAAATATATTGATATGAACGCCGATTGTATTAAATGTGTTTTTTTTGGGATTGTGGTGGGTGGGTCTAAACGAGAAGTTTAGAGGGTTGAGTGTTGACTATTCAAGACAGGAATTTTCTTTTAAAGAGGGAGCGTATAGCTTTGAATAAACGACTTGACATTGAGCTGGAAAAAGTTGACACGGTGGAGAGTTATGATGTGGCAGGCTTTCTGGAAGCTCAGGCTGCTGTACATAACTTTGAAAAGAGTCCACATGTATGGGGGCAATGGGGGGTGGCGATCAAGGCTGTAGTGAGGAGGTTTTAGGTTTTATTGATGCTAAATTATCTGATGCTGAACGAAAAATGTATGACAAAGAAAATAGTAAAGGAGATACAGGAGGCTGTCTTGGCCAGTAATAGGGGAAAAAAGTCAGGGATCAGATGGGCTGAAAAGTTAGTTTTATCAATTTGTGTATATTTTAGCACCTGTATTGTTGGACGTGTATGTGTACATGGAACAGGCACAGGTAGTTCCAGAATCGTTGTCCACAAGATTGTTAAATATTATAAAACAAATGGATCAGGGAGACGCTGGAAAATTTTAGGCCTTTAAGTTTACGGAATACTGATAAGATTTTGGCAAGGGTTTTCGCTAACCGTGTTAATAAAGTGATGGGGAGTATCATATCTGAGTCAGACAGTGTTCCTGAGAGGGATATTACTTGTACAAAAAGGGATGTTGTTCGACATATGACTGTTGAGGGAGGCATAGTTCTTAGCCTAGATTTGAACAAGAAAACTAACTTGTGAATGTAGGCATGTGAGGGATGTAATGGAAATGCATGGATGAAGGTAAAATGTGTGTAAGTGTTAAAGGTGTACCTAATCAAAAACAATCAACCAGATCACAAAACAAAATGGTGCTTGTGGAGAGAGAGAGAGAGAGAGAGGCAGGACTGGGCATCAGGATCTTTTATCACTTAGTTGATCCCAAACCCAGGTGCAACTTGTCACCTTAATAACGACCCAATCAGCTCCACCTGTCCCCAATCTGCAAATATAAACACAGAGGAGGAGGCAGGGAAACCGAGGGGGTGTAACACCCCTCCTATGAAAATCAGGAACTAAGGAAGACCTGAAAAGAAAACCCACAACATGACAAATACACCAATACATCTGATCAAAAACAATAACTAAAAAGCTTCAGACACAAAATACTATACAAACCATAAAGGTAAGAGGCCCACCGGATGCCCATGATACCAACCCAACCAAATCACCTGACCCCATCCAACCTCAGCAACCACGGTACCTGGAAGCAACAATTTAAGTGAAATAAATGGAGACCAAGCGACAGGAGAGCAGAAGCCAGAGCAACAGGAAGGACAAAATAAACCCTATACAGACCACCAACCGAAAATGAAAACAAACAACGAAGACGTCCGAAGATCGACTAAATCGGTGCACGGGAAAGCGCATCAGCCACCACATTATCCACACTTTTTACATGTCGTACATCCAAATGGAACGCCTACACAAACAAACAGCAGCGCATAATCCTGCGATTTGGGCAAAGCATGGTGTGCAGGAAAGTAAGTGGGTTGTGGTCAGTGTAAACCGCAATAGGGACCACACATATGCTGCAAGGGCCTCCTTCTCCCCCACTGAATAATTCAACTGATAGTTATTTCTCCCAAAAGTTTAACCTCTATGGGCTAGGTGGGACGCTTGCGTCCCACCTACGTAACAGCCACTGCCAGCCTGTGGCGCGATTTTCAAAACCTTAAAAATCCTATTACTTCAATTTCTCAAACATATGACTATTTTACAGCCATTTAAAGACAAGACTCTCGTTAATCTAACCACACTGTCCGATTTCAAAAAGGCTTTACAACAAAAGCAAAACATTAGATTATGTCAGCAGAGTACCAAGCCAGAAATAATCAGACACCCATTTTTCAAGCCAGCATATAATGTCACCAAAACCCAGAAGACAGCTAAATGCAGCACTCACCTTTGATGATCTTCATCAGATGACAACCCTAGGACATTATGTTATACAATACATGCATGTTTTGTTCAATCAAGTTCATATTTATATCAAAAACCAGCTTTTTACATTAGCATGTGACGTTCAGAACTAGCATACCCCCCGCAAACTTCCGGGGAATTCGCTAACATTTTACTAAATTACTCACGATAAACGTTCACAAAAAGCATAACAATTATTTTAAGAATTATAGATACAGACCTCCTCTATGCACTCGATATGTCCGATTTTAAAATAGCTTTTTGGTGAAAGCACATTTTGCAATATTCTAAGTACATAGCCCAGGCATCACGGGCTCGCTATTTAGACACCCGGCAAGTTTAGCACTCACCATAATCATATTTACTATTATAAAAGTTTGATTACCTTTTGTTGTCTTCGTCAGAATGCACACCCAGGACTGCTACTTCAATAACAAATGTTGGTTTGGTCCAAAATAATCCATCGTTATATCCGAATAGCGGCGTTTTGTTCGTGCGTTCCAGACACTATCCGAAATAGTAAAGAAGTGTCACGCGCATGGCGCAATTCGTGACAATAAAATTCTAAATATTCCATTACCGTACTTCGAAGCATGTCAACCGCTGTTTAAAATCAATTTTTACGACATTTTTCTCGTAGAAAAGCGATAATATTCCGACAGGGAATCTCCTTTTCGGCGAACAGAGGAAAAAAATCCCAAAGGCGGGGGCGGTCGGGGTCACGCGCATAAGCCCAGTGTCCCTTGATCGGCCACTTGAGAAAGGCGATAATGTGTTTCAGCCTGGGGCTGGAATGACGACATTCTGTTTTTTCCCGGGCTCTGAGCGCCTATGGACGACGTGGGAAGTGTCACGTTAGAGCAGAGATCCTTAGTAAATGATAGAGATGGAAAAGAAGTTCAAGAAATGGTCAGACAGGCCACTTCCTGTAAAGGAATCTCTCAGGTTTTGACCTGCCATTTGAGTTCTGTTATACTCACAGACACCATTCAAACAGTTTTAGAAAATTTAGGGTGTTTTCTATCCATATGTAATAAGTATATGCATATTCTAGTTACTGGGTAGGAGTGGTAACCAGATTAAATCGGGTATGTTTTTTATCCAGCCGTGTCAATACTGCCCCCTAGCCCTAACAGGTTAACAGCTAACAGGATGTTCAACACGCCCATCTGCTTGAAGCAACACTACACCTGCCCCTAAGTTACTGGCATCCACATATAGGCTGAAGGCAGTTCCAATCATGGGGCAGCCAACACAGGGTCAGAGCTAAGAAGCAGTTTCACATTTTCAAAAGCATTCTGACAGCAGGAAGACCAGATTAATTCCAAGATGGCGTAGCAGTCAGACATCTTTGTCTTTTTGTGTGCCTTGTATATATCTTTTTTAATTATTTTCTTAAACCTCAACTTCTAAATACTCTCCTGCAACCCGCCTCACCCAATGTGGCGTTGATCTGTTTTTTTCTAAAGTATTTCTATTTACTTCGGATCTGGAATCCCTCAACTGAAGCTAGCCAGCTAATTTAACTACCTACCAGCTATCAGTCAGCAAACCACTGCTAGGGGTCATCAGCTAAACTTTAGCTCGGAAAGCTTTCGCCAGTTCATACAACGTGACTCAAACAAGAGCATAACGGACCTATTTTTTTTCTCTCGATATCCCCGGATTCCTACCGCAAACTCAACATTTTCATCTGGATCTTCGCAACTAGCTAACCGCAATCCCGGGTGACTACTCCTGGCTTGCGTTTCCATCCTGGAGCAAGCACCAATTAGCCTGAAGCTAGCCCGGGCTTGGGCTCCTGGGCTATAAAACAATTATTATATAAATGTACAAAAAACACGGGTAACTATTTACAAGTCAAATCAAATGTATTCACATATCCCTTGTTATATCAGTTTGTGATATACAGAAACCCAGCCTAAAACCCCAAACAGCAAGCAATGCAGATGTAGAAGCACGGTGGCTAGGAAAAACTCCCTAGAAGGCAGGAACCCAGGGAGAAACCTAGAGAGGAACCAGGCTATGAGGGGTGGCCAGTCCTCTTCTGGCTGTGCCGGGTGGAGGTGGGACAGGTAGCACGTCCGGTGAACAGATCAGGGTTCCATAGCCGCAGGCTGAACAGTTGAAACTGGAGCAGCAGCACGGCCAGGTGGACTGGGGACAGCAAGGAGTCATCATGCCAGGTAGTCCTGAGGCATGGTCCTAGGGCTCAGGTTCTCAGAGAGATAAAGAAAGAGAGAATTAGAGAGAGCATATTTCAATTCACACAGGACACCAGATAAGACAGGGGAAATACTCCAGATGTAACAGACGGACCCTAGCCCCCCGACACATAAACTACTGCAGCATAAATACTGGAGGCTGAGACAGGAGGGATCAGAAGACACACTTTCAATATTTGGAAGACCCTACGTCCTCTACACAATATTGTGCTGCTTATGCCATGTGCCATAGCAGTCTCTTTCTGCTGTAAAGCAAAGGGTCACCAAGCATGTGGTGCAGGTGATGGGGGACTTCATTTTGCAGAGAACACAACGACGCCTCCATGCTGTGCCCTTTTGGCCCTGAGGCACATCCATGCCTGCAGAAATAAATTTGGGCAGATGAACACTTGTTGCAGCAGCAGAAGGGACAGGTGCAACAGGTGCAGTGGTGCTGTAGTCAGCAAGCTCCCTGATGAGCTGCTCTCTGAAAGCTAGCTGTGAGATGGGGGGCTTTCCACAGCTCTTAGCAATTTCCTTGTGTAGGATGAACGCATTCACTACAGCGATGTCGATGAAATGGTAGAAGAACGTCTTGTACCATTTTGTCGTCTTGTGCAGAACGTTGTAATAGCCTATCAGCGCATCTGACAGGTCCACACCGCCCATGCTCTTGTTGTAGTCCTTCACAGCAGCTGGAATGGGGACATTCTTTGTGGTCCATGCCCCATTAGCGCTCTTCACCCGCCTGACTACGTTATCGCCACTGTAGGATTTGTGGATTGTTGAGCACATCACCACCTCTCTGGTATCCATCCACTTTACAAAGAGAAGGCCATCTTCACGGATCCATCGCATGGTACCCTGCGCAGCGCGCTTAGGCATGTCATTCACCTTTGTCTTCGGAAAGCCCACCCTGTTGGTGCGAATGGTGCCACAAGCCCATACATGCCGCTTCCTCAGGTCTGTGAACAGGGAAGGGCTTGTGTAGGAGTTGTCTACAAACAGTTTGTAGCCCTTCCCCAGCAGTTGAAAATCCAATAACTCCATTACAGAATCATAGCTAAGTCCCTTACCGGTAGCACAAGTGTTCTTCCCCTCATAAACGAAGAAATTGCAAGTGTAGGCACACACAGAATCAGCCAAAACAAACAGCTTGTAACCCCACTTGGTCAGTTTGTTTCTCATATATTGTTTGAGGCTGATTCTGGCCTTTGAGGCTACCATCCTCTCATCTATGGACAGGTTCTGTGCAGGCTGAAAGTAGGTCTTGCAGGCATCAACAATGCTGAGGTAAGAGAGGCTTGATTTTGCATAGTCTATCAAATGTTGCTGTGCCTTTCTTCTTGTCATTCTCTTCATCATCTTTTGGGTCGCTGATATGAAGTGCCTGTGAGAGAAGCAGAAACCTTTTGCATGACATGACAGACATGGGGAAAGGTAGTTGGTAGAGAGGTGATGTTCTCCAGTAGTCCTTCAGGGTTTTCAGCTTCACCAGCCCCATGTAGATGACCAGTGAAAGGTAGGAGAAAAAGTCAGACATGCAAATGGACTTCCATGCTACTTTTTTGCCCGCGTGCTTCTTCGCCCCATACTTATTTGTGTTACACACGAGAGAATCTACAACTGATAATGTGAAAAATAACTGAAAAAGCTGAAGGGGGCTGTAACCTGCAGTCATGTTCAGCTGTGGTCCTGGCTTCCTTTTCGGCCTAAATGTTGGTTGAGGTGGCTCCATGTCTGCTTCGACGACAGTGTGCCACTCGTCTGTCCCTTTCTTGGCAGGTTGCACACTTCCCCTCCGTCGCTTCTTTGTCAGTGCCTTCACACCTCTAGATGGCCCGGGAGGTGTGGAGCCAGAGACAGCAGGGGTCCGGCTGGATGGACCAGCTTCAGTGGGGGATGGACACCTTGACATTGGTGGCTCCCAATCTGAGTCTGAGGCACTATGAAAGAAAAAAGTTCAGGTACAATAGTTTCACGCATGAGCCCAGGTATAATAAACAGATATAGAGTACAGGGAACATAGTCAGTCACTAGGTTGAAGTGCTTTTCCATTTCACTCTGGCCATTGTTGTGGGCCTGCCCTCCCCTCCCCTCAACAGCCCAAATAGACTTGGATTTAGCTTTCCCTGATTTAGTCGCCATAATGTTCGATATAAACAGACACAATCTTCCATCCGTGGGAGTGGATAATGGATAATCTAAGAGAACCATCTGGCTTGCTCACCAAGAGACACGGGGAGGCCCAACTGGAGAATGATGGTACACCGGTATCATTAACCAGCATGTACTTAAAACTTCTTAAGGCTAGACAATTTCCGCTGAAACTGAAGGGCTCACAATTCAAATAAATAATCTTCAATTATGGATATTAAACATTTAGGTACATACAAGTGTCTTATATTGGTTGAAAGCTTACATTTTTGTTAACCTAACTGCACTGTCCTATTTACAGTAGGCTTTACAGCGAAAGCATGCCATGCGATTGTTTGAGGACGGCGCCCCACATCAACATTTTTCCACCGTCACAGGTTTCATATAAATCACAAATAGCAATTAAATATTCACTTTTTGAAAATCTTCCTCTGATTTGTCATCCAACGGGTCCCAGCTATAACATGTAGTGTCGTTTTGTTAGATAAAATCCTTCTTCATATCCCAACAATTTGATTTAGTTGGCGCCATCGATTTGAGTAATCCACTCGTTCAACATGCAGAGAAAGGAATCCGAAAATCTGCGGCTCAACACGTTTCAATTTATTCCTCAGGTACCCTAAAATGTAACTAAACTATAATATTTCATACGGAAAGAAGTATGTTCGCGTCCTCTTCAAAGCACGTGTAAACAAGGATTTCCAAACTAGTGTAGTTGTACTAAAACTCATATTTATTACTTGTTATTCAAGTTACAAGCCTGAAGCCTTGAACAAAGACTTCACACCTAGCGGAAGCCATACGGGAGCTGGAAATAAATATGCCCCTATGCTTTCCATTGTAAGAGCATGGGCTCTCAAAAAAAAAAATATTCAGGTTGGTTTTTCTTTGGATTTTCTCCTACTGTATCTATGTGTCAGCAAAACAAGACTGAAAATCAGTTAACTCTGCTTGACAATGAGACGGGTGACCCAACAAACTCTCCAAGTTTGCAAGGGACTCTGAATTCAACCTACCCTGCAAAATACCACCATCAGGGCCCTGTTCACCCCCTGTTCACACTGCATGTAAAGGTGAAGTGGCTGACCTCAGATCAAGGGATTCCACGTCAATTTTAGCACATAGTTCTGCTTTAGTCAATTCAGAAGACAAACGAGCTTAACCTGTTGGGGCTAGGGGGCAGTATTGAGAATTTTGAAAAAAATATGTGCCCATTTTTAACTGCCTCCTACACCAACTCAGAAGCTAGGATATGCATATTATTACCAGATTTGGATAGAAAACACTCTGAATTTTCTAAAACTGTTTGAATGGTGTCTAAGTATAACAAAACTCATATGGCAAGCAAAAACCTGAGAAAAAATAATTTTGTGGCTGTACAATTTTTTTTTTTTCATTGTTATTAGATACCACAGTGAGAAAGGATTCATTTCGCACTTCCTACGGCTTCCACTAGATGTCAACGATCTTTATAAAGTTGTTTGAAGCGTCTATGATGAACAGAGACCGGATGACAAGGAAGAGAAGTTGACCTCCCTGGGATGTCGTCACTTCATTATTGGCTGCACCTGAGTAATCATGTGATGCGATACATTTTTCAAATACGTTTTTCAAGACACAGGAGAGGTTGGGTTGAAACATTACTGATGTTTCACGTTAACAATGGCTCTAAAGATTGATGCTAAACAACGTTTGACATGTTTGAACAAACGTAAATAGATTATTTTTTTTACTTTTCGCCGTGACTCCCCCCCCCCCCCCCCCGCGCTACTTTTTAGTAGCCTACCGAAGCGCTAACAACTTGGAGTTATTTGGACATCAATTATGAACTTTGTTGAAAGAAACCACATTTGTAGTGAACCTGGGATTCCTGGAAGTGCCAATGAATGAAGATAATCAAAGGTAAGGGAATATTGACAATAGTAATTTTGATATTACATGGTTACAAGATGATGCTAACCTGTATAGCCTAGCCTATTGTTCTTAGCACAGCACCCGGTTTATTGCAAATTGTGATTTCCCAGTAAAGTTATTTTGAAATCTGGCAATGCAGTAGCATTTACGAAATGTTAAACTATGAATATTTGAATGACAATATTATAATTTACCAATGTTATCGAATAGTAATTTTGTGATTTGTAACGTTGTTCACCGGAAGTATTTGAGAGAAAAAAAAAATCTGATTTTCACCGCTTCGGTAAAATGCTGTTTTTGGATATAAATATGAACTTGATGGAACAAAAAATGCATGTATTGTGTAACATAATGTCTTAGGAGTGTCATCTGAGGAAGATTGTCAAAGGTTGGTGCATAATTCTAGCTGGTTATCCGCTTTTGGTGACGCCTGTCTTTGAATTGACAAAACATTACACACAGCTATTTTCAATGTACTCTCCTAACTTTATGCTTTCGCCGTAAAGCCTCTTTGAAATCGGACAATGTGGTTGGATTTAGGAGATGTTTATCTTTCAAATTGTGAGAAATAGTTGATTGTTTGAGAAATTGAAATTATTAGATTCTTGCAGTTTTGAATTTCCCGCCATGGTCTCTTGACAATGAATCCCGATATCGGGATAAGATCCCCAACAGGTTTTAATAGGGCTTTAACAAATTGACATAGCAGAGCTGATTCGCCTTTCTGCGCTCAGGGGTAGCGTTCAGATCGGACAATTGGCGAACCACAGTGTATGGGCCGCTGAATTTGGCCTGAAAAGGAGAACCAACAATGTGCAGCAGAGCCAGAACCTGGTCCCCTGGACTAACTGGACTAAATTGTCGTGGCTCAGCTCCCCGGTCAAAACCTTTTCATCCTCACCTGAGAGGAAGCTAGTTTTTCTTTAGCCATTTCACAAGCTACATAACAACTGGTGTCAGAAACACTAACATATGACAACAAATTTGGGGGAGCCTCAACCACCTTCCAATCCTTCTTTAATACAGCAAGAGGGCCATGCACAGTATGACCAAAAACAAGGTCATTAGGACTGGAACCAGTGCTCTCGTGATACTTTAACAGCGAGTAGCAACCAGCGTAACCCCTCTTCCCAGTCACGTTTTAATTCAGTGCAGTACACACGTAACAGTGACTTCAAAGTCTGATAAACACTCAAGGGCCCCTTGACTCTGCACATGATAAGCACTGGCCTGATTATGTTTTAAACACAATTGTCACAAGACTTGTAAAAATATGTGCGAAGTGAAGTTGGAACCCTGATGGATCTGAGTCAACTGAGGTATTCCAAAAATGTAGATGAATGGTGACAAAGCCTTCACAACAGATTTAGTGGTAATGTTGTGAAGTCGATAGGCTGCATGACACCACAGTTAACATTTAGGTGCTACCAGCTTTAGAACGGAGTAAGGGTCCAACACAATCAATAAGCAAATGCTAAAATGGCTGGCCTGTAACAGTAATAGGTTGTAGCAGGACGGGCCTTAACATCTGATTAGGCTTCCCAGTCAGCTGACAAACATGGCATGTTTTGATGTAAGCGGAAATGTCTTTAAACGGGGCCAATAAAAATGACGTACAACTTGATCATAGGTTTTACTAACCCCTAAGTGATCAGAAACGTCATGAGATGTTTTCAAAACTAGATCAAAGCTTAGAAGGAACTGCGATCTGAACAATAGCATCACCCACAACTTTTGCTGTGATGCGTCCATTTCCTCATCAACAACTGATCTTGAACTTTGTAACCCTGGGCAACACTCCTTACCTCAACCGGAAGTACTTGATCAAATAAACCTTAAGGTAGGATCAGCGGACTGCTCCATCACAAGATCACAGGACATAGATAATCCATGAAATTATTAACCTTTGCCTAACTGTTCGGTTATGTGTTGTGTAAATTCCGTTTTGACCGTAGTGTCAGCACCGCATGCAGAGAATACCGCCAGGATTTGCTGTACGTTTTCATCGATAATCCCTACATGGGATGGGGTATGAGAAACCACCAGAGGTGGTACATCACTACAGGCAAAGTTGTTACCAAAATCACATGAACACCATTAATGGGCAGAAAGGGACACACCCCAAGGGAAACTTCACCTTGCACAAAGTCAAACTTATATCTGACCTAGTGCAAGGGTACAGACAATGTATTCAAACCTATCCCTTGAATCAGGACACTGGTTCCTGTATCCGTCTCCTAAGAAAAAGGCAGAGCAGACTCCAAAACAAACAATTCAGAGGCACCAGTGTCTCACAATCTTTACTGGCACATCACTTCCCAATAGTGAAACAACCCTCTGTGAGAAATGGCAAATAATCAGTACTAAAAAGGTTTGGACAATTCTTGAGCTTGCGCAACAGGATTAACATGAGGAACAGGCCCAGCTAACGCAACAGGTTTTACATTTGTGCTGGCCAATCTGCTGACCTTTTTACCAAGAACAGGACATTCATTCTTCCAGTGGCCTTTACCTTGACAAAAATTACAGATTTTACTTGTTCCTCTGCCCCCAATCTCGCATATGGGATCCTCCAAAACTGCCTTTGTGGGTCAGTACGTACAGTTGAATTCGGAAGTTTACATACACTTAGGTTGGAGTCATTAAAACTCGTTTTTCAACCACTCCACGAATGTCTTGTTAACAAACTATAGTTTTGGCAAGTCAGTTAGGACATCTACTTTGTGGATGACATACGTAATTTTTCCAACAGTGGTTTACAGACAGATTATTTCACTTATAATTCACTGTATCACAATTCCAGTGGGTCAGAAGTTTACATACAATACGTTGACTGTAGCTTTAAGCGGCTTGGAAAATTCCAGAAAATTATGTCATGACTTTAGAAGATTCTGATATGCTAATTGACATCGTTTGAGTCAATTGGTGGTGTACCTGTGGATGTATTTCAAGGCCTACCTTAAATCTTTGCTTGACATCATGGGAAAATCTAAAGAAATCAGCCAAGAACTCAAACAAAATTGTAGACCTCCACAAGTCTGGTTCATCCTTGGGAGCAATTTCCAAATGCCTGAAGGTACCACGTTCATCTGTAAAAACACCATGGGACCACGCAGCCGAGATGAACGTACTTTATTGCGAAAAGTGCAAATCAATCCCAGAACAGCAGCAAATGACCTTGTGAAGTTGCTGTAGGAAACAGGTACAAAATCATCTATATCCACAGTAAAATGAGTCCTATATCGACATAACCTGAAAGGCCGCTCAGCAAGGAAGAAGCCACCACTCCAAAACAGCCATAAAAAAGCTTGACTATGGTTTGCAACTGCACATGGGGACAAAGATTGTACTTTTTGGAGAATTGTCCTCTGGTCTGATTAAACAAAAATAACAGTTTGGCCATAATGACCATCGTTATGTTTGGAGGAAAAAAGGGGGAGGCTTGCAAGCCCAAAGAACACCATCCCAACCGTGAAGCACGGGGGTGGCAGCATCATGTTGTGGGGGTGCTTTGCTGCTGGAGGAACTGGTGCACTTCACAAAATAGATGGCATCATGAAGAGGAAAATTACTTAGATATATTGAAGCAACAGCTGAAGACATCAGTCAGGAAGTTAAAGCTTGGTCACATGGGTCTTCCAAATGGACAATGACCCCAAGTATACTTCCAAAGTTGTGGCAAAATGGCTTAAGGACAACAAAGTCAAGGTATTGGAGTGGCCATCACAAAGCCCTCCCCATAATCCTATATAAAATTTGTGGGCAGAACTGAAAAAGCATGTGCGAGCAAGGAGGCCTACAAACCTGACTCAGTTACACCAGCTCTGTCAGGAGGAATGGGCCAAAATGTACCCAACTTAGTGGGAAGCTTGTGGAAGGCTACCCAAGTTAAACAATTTAAAGGCAATGCTACCAAATACTAATTGAGTGTAAGGAAACTTCTGACCCAGTGGGAATGTGATGAAAGAAATAAAAGCTGAAATGAATCTCTACTATTTTTTCCTGACATTTCACATTCTTAAAATAATGTGGTGATCCTAACTGACCAAAGACAGGCAATTTTTACTAGGATTAAATGTCAGAAATTGTGAAAAACTGGGTTTACATGTATTTGGCTAAGGTGTAAACTTCCGACTTCAACTATACTCATCTGCCAAAACAGCAGCTTCAGATGCAGTCCGTATGATGGAAACAAACATCATACTCCTACTTATGGTGAGCGTTATGTCAATATTAATGAGACTAAGACATATGGAAAAGTTAGACCAGACAGTAAGCCTACTTCAGGACACTGGACTGACAGTATGATGGATGGAGTAAGAAAGCAGTGGATGGATTTGCTTTATTTTAATAATGGTAGGGAGAGGATGTGTCGGGTTGATATTTTAATTAAGCGGGATAGTGTGCAGAATATTAGGGAAGTGCACACGGGTGAGGGTAGGCTTTTGAATGTTTATGCACCTAATAATGAGATTGACCGAGCCTGGTTTTTTCATTCACTTCAGCAACATTGTGTGGGTAACTGTATATTGGTTGGGGAATTTTAACGTTCGTTTGACTAAACTGGACACGTGAAGGAGTACATTGTTGTGCTCTGATCTGTCTAGGCTAGTCTTGCTGGGGGTAATGAAAAATCATTGAGTGATGTATGTCGGGGTATGCATCCAGGTGAGAGAGCTTTCTCAAGGAGGCAGGTTGTTTTAAACGGTCTCAGGCAAAGCCGCATTGATTATTGTTCAGCGACTGTAAATGTGGTGCAATATGTTCACAAGATTAGGTATGATTTACATTTATGCCATTATGCCTCTCTTGGGCTCCTGCTGGGTCATAGTGTGCCTACTAGAGGGGGTGGTGTACGGTGTTTGAATGCTGAGCTACTAAAAGAAGAAAAATATATTGATATGAACGCCGATTGTATTAAATGTGGTTTTTTTGGGATTGTGGTGGGTGGGTCTAAACGAGAAGTTTAGAGGGTTGAGTGTTGACTATTCAAGACAGGAATTTTCTTTTAAAGAGGGAGCGTATAGCTTTGAATAAACGACTTGACATTGAGCTGGAAAAAGTTGACACGGTGGAGGGTTATGATGTGGCAGGCTTTCTGGAAGCTCAGGCTGCTGTACATAACTTTGAAAAGAGTCCACATGTATGGGGGCAATGGGGGGTGGCGATCAAGGCTGTAGTGAGGAGGTTTTAGGTTTTATTGATGCTAAATTATCTGATGCTGAACGAAAAATGTATGACAAAGAAAATAGTAAAGGAGATACAGGAGGCTGTCTTGGCCAGTAATAGGGGAAAAAAGTCAGGGATCAGATGGGCTGAAAAGTTAGTTTTATCAATTTGTGTATATTTTAGCACCTGTATTGTTGGACGTGTATGTGTACATGGAACAGGCACAGGTAGTTCCAGAATCGTTGTCCACAAGCTTGTTAAATATTATAAAACAAATGGATCAGGGAGACGCTGGAAAATTTTAGGCCTTTAAGTTTACGGAATACTGATAAGATTTTGGCAAGGGTTTTCGCTAACCGTGTTAATAAAGTGATGGGGAGTATCATATCTGAGTCAGACAGTGTTCCTGAGAGGGATATTACATGTACAAAAAGGGATGTTGTTCGACATATGACTGTTGAGGGAGGCATAGTTCTTGGCCTAGATTTGAACAAGAAAACTAACTTGTGAATGTAGGCATGTAATGGAAATGCATGGATGAAGGTAAAATGTGTGTAAGTGTTAAAGGTGTACCTAATCAAAAACAATCAACCAGATCACAAAACAAAATGGTGCTTGTGGAGAGAGAGAGAGAGAGGCAGGACTGGGCATCAGGATCTTTTATCACTTAGTTGATCCCAAACCCAGGTGCAACTTGTCACCTTAACGACCCAATCAGCTCCACCTGTCCCCAATCTGCAAATATAAACACAGAGGAGGAGGCAGGGAAACCGAGGGGGTGTAACACCCCATCCTATGAAAATACGGAACTAACAAAGCCCTGAAAACAAAACCCACAACCACACCAATACACCAATACAACTGGTCAAAAACCTTAACTAATAAAGGTTCAGACACAAAATACTATACAAACCATAAAAGGTAAGAGGCCCACCAGATGCCCATGGTACCAACCCAACCAAATCACCTGACCCCATCCAACCTCAGCAACCACGGTACCTGGAAGCAACAATTTAAGTGAAATAAATGGAGACCAAGCGACAGGAGAGCAGAAGCCAGAGCAACAGGAAGGACAAAATAAACCCTATACAGACCACCAACCGAAAATGAAAACAAACAACGAAGACGTCCGAAGATCGACTAAATCGGTGCACGGGAAAGCGCATCAGCCACCACATTATCCACACTTTTTACATGTCGTACATCCAAATGGAACGCCTACACAAACAAACAGCAGCGCATAATCCTGCGATTTGGGCAAAGCATGGTGTGCAGGAAAGTAAGTGGCTTGTGGTCAGTGTAAACCGCAATAGGGACCACACATATGCTGCAAGGGCCTCCTTCTCCCCCACTGAATAATTCAACTGATAGTTATTTCTCCCAAAAGTTTAACCTCTATGGGCTAGGTGGGACGCTTGCCTACGTAACAGCCACTGCCAGCCTGTGGCGCGATTTTCAAAACCTTAAAAATCCTATTACTTCAATTTCTCAAACATATGACTATTTTACAGCCATTTAAAGACAAGACTCTCGTTAATCTAACCACACTGTCCGATTTCAAAAAGGCTTTACAACAAAAGCAAAACATTAGATTATGTCAGCAGAGTACCAAGCCAGAAATAATCAGACACCCATTTTTCAAGCCAGCATATAATGTCACCAAAACCCAGAAGACAGCTAAATGCAGCACTCACCTTTGATGATCTTCATCAGATGACAACCCTAGGACATTATGTTATACAATACATGCATGTTTTGTTCAATCAAGTTCATATTTATATCAAAAAACAGCTTTTTACATTAGCATGTGACGTTCAGAACTAGCATACCCCCCGCAAACTTCCGGGGAATTCGCTAACATTTTACTAAATTACTCACGATAAACGTTCACAAAAAGCATAACAATTATTTTAAGAATTATAGATACAGACCTCCTCTATGCACTCGATATGTCCGATTTTAAAATAGCTTTTTGGTGAAAGCACATTTTGCTATATTCTAAGTACATAGCCCAGGCATCACGGGCTCGCTATTTAGACACCCGGCAAGTTTAGCACTCACCATAATCATATTTACTATTATAAAAGTTTGATTACCTTTTGTTGTCTTCGTCAGAATGCACACCCAGGACTGCTACTTCAATAACAAATGTTGGTTTGGTCCAAAATAATCCATTGTTATATCCGAATAGCGGCGTTTTGTTCGTGCGTTCCAGACACTATCCGAAATGGTAAAGAAGTGTCGCGCGCATGGCGCAATTCGTGACAATAAAATTCTAAATATTCCATTACCGTACTTCGAAGCATGTCAACCGCTGTTTAAAATCAATTTTTACGCCATTTTTCTCGTAGAAAAGCGATAATATTCGGACAGGGAATCTCCTTTTCGGCAAACAGAGGAAAAAATCACAAAGGCGGGGGCAGTCGGGTCATGCGCATAAGCCCAGAGTCCCTTGATCGGCCACTTGAGAAAGGCGATAATGTGTTTCAGCCTGGGGCTGGAATGACGACATTCTGTTTTTTCCCGGGCTCTGAGCGCCTATGGACGACGTGGGAAGTGTCACGTTAGAGCAGAGATCCTTAGTAAAAGATAGAGATGGAAAAGAAGTTCAAGAAATGGTCAGACAGGCCACTTCCTGTAAAGGAATCTCTCAGGTTTTGACCTGCCATTTGAGTTCTGTTATACTCACAGACACCATTCAAACAGTTTTAGAAACTTTAGGGTGTTTTCTATCCATATGTAATAAGTATATGCATATTCTAGTTACTGGGTAGGAGTGGTAACCAGATTAAATCGGGTATGTTTTTTATCCAGCCGTGTCAATACTGCCCCCTAGCCCTAACAGGTTAACAAAAAAGAAACAAATATTGCGTCCAGCTTGAGGGGGAGATGTGGTACCCCCCTCCCCGATGGGACAGCGCATGCGTGCCCTGGCGACCCACTCGTACCTGCCACCCCACATGAACTGAAACACCAGCCTCACTAGAGGCCTCCTCAGACAAGCCGGCAATGGGTAGATGTACGCCAAGTACAATAGAGACGGCAATACATCCACCTTGAGAACCAGGACCTTGCCTAAAAAAAGACAAAGACCTAGCCCTCCACATCGCTAGCTTCCTCTGTACCACTGCGATACCCATGTTCCAGTTCAGCATCGCTGAGCCGGAGGTCTCAAAATGGACCCCGAGATTCCTCAGGGCCCCATTAAAGAGAGATAACCCTCTGGGCACATCCGTCCTACCACTCCATCTTCCGAAAAACTTAACTTGTTATGGATAGGGGGCACTATTTTCACGTCCGGATAAAAAATGTACCCGATTTAATCTGAATATTACTCCTGCCCAGAAACTAGAATATGCATATAATTATTAGCTTTGGATAGAAAACACTCTAAAGTTTCTAAAACTGTTTGAATGGTGTCTGTGAGTATAACAGAACTCATTTGGCAGGCCAATACCTGAGAAGATTCCTTATAGGAAGCGCCCTCTCTGACTATTTCTTGGCCTTCTTGATCATCTCTATCCAAAACAGGGGATCTCTGGCATAACGTGACATTTTCTAACGCTCCCATAGACTCTCAGAAGGCGCCAGAACGTTGAATGGTGACTTTGCAGGCCATGGCTGAAAAATAGTAGCGCATTTGGATAGTGGTCAATCTGAGAACAATGAGACTGGGGTCGCGTGCATGAGAAGACTCCATGTTTTTATTTTTTCAGCTTTGAACGAAAACAGGGTTTCCCGGTCGGAATATTATCGCTTTTTTATGAGAAAAATCGCATAAAAATTGATTTTAAACAGCGTTTGACATGCTTCGAAGTACGGTAATGGAATATTTAGAATTTCTTTGTCACGAAACGCGTCGGGCGTGTCACCCTTTGTTACCCTTCGGATAGTGTCTTGAACGCACGAACAAAACGCCGCTATTTGGATATAACTATGGATTATTTTGAACCAAACCAACATTTGTTGTTGAAGTAGAAGTCCTGGGAGTGCATTCTGACGAAGAACAGCAAAGGTAATCCAATTTTTCTTATAGTAAATCTGAGTTTGGTGAGTACTAAACTTGGTGGGTGTCAAAATAGATAGCCATGATGGCCGGGCTATCTACTCAGAATATTGCAAAATGTGCTTTCACCGAAAAGCTATTTTAAAATCGGACACCGCGATTGCATAAAGGAGTTCTGTATCTATAATTCTTAAAATAATTGTTATGTTTTTTGGGAACCTTTATCGTGAGTAATTTAGTAAATTCACCGGAAGTGTTCGGTGGGAATGCTAGTTCTGAACGTCACATGCTAATGTAAAAAGCTGTTTTTTTATATAAATATGAACTTGATTGAACAAAACATGCATGTATTGTATAACATAATGTCATCTGATGAAGATCATCAAAGGTTAGTGCTGCATTTAGCTGTGGTTTTGTTTTTCGTGACATTATATATGCTAGCTTGAAAAATGGGTGTCTGATTATTTCTGGCAGGGTACTCTGCTGTCATAATCTAATGTTTTGCTTTCGCTTTAAAGCCTTTTTGAAATCGGACAGTGTGGTTAGATAAAGGAGAGTCTTGTCTTTAAAATGGTGTAAAATAGTCACATGTTTGAAAAATGGAAGTTTTGGGATTTTTGAGGAATTTGTCATTCGCGCCACGCCTATCATTGGATATTGGAGCAGGTGTTCCGCTAGCGGAACGTCTAGATGTAAGAGGTTAAAACCCCCCTAGATACGTCACTTCTAAAAATAGCTCCCCTTGTCATATCTAGTCTGTCCATTTTAACATTAAAATCCCCAACTAAAATACAGTTACCCTTGCACCATTTCCCTAATTCTAAAAATAAATTCCTTCTCTCTATCTCATTATTCGGCGCATAAATATTTATAATCCTAAAAACCCTACTCATATATTCAAAATCCAAAATTAAAATCCTCCCATTATTATCATTATGTATCTTCTTCACATTTTCTACTACATCCTTCCTTAATAAAATTGCAACCCCACATGAATTCCCCCTGCCATTGTTTACATAAATAAAATCCCTCCATATTTTGTGTACTTCTAAAACACACACATTATCCCAGTGCGTCTCTTGAATACATAAAATATCTGAATTCTTCATTTGTACTATTCTATTAAATTTTCCCATTGTTCTCAAACCATTTGCATTTATTGACATTATAGTGACCATACTAATAAATAATAAAATAATAAAATATAATTTCGTTATCCAGTTTCTTTCCTCTTCCACCCATTCTCTCCCCCCGCCGCTTTCCTCTTCCTGTATCCTCCCCTCGTTCTTTCAATCTTTTCCCCATCATCCGTATCCGATATCTCCTCCAAGTCCATTTCATCCAGCCAACTCAACTTCTTTACACCCTCATCCGCTGTGCTCCCCGTGTTCATCTCCGTCTCTGGTATAGTCATCGTTGTGCTCCCCGTGTTCATCTCCGTCTCTGGTATAGTCATCGTTGTGCTCCCCGTGTTCATCTCCGTCTCTGGTATAGTCGTCATTGTGCTCCCCGTGTTCATCTCCGTCTCTGGTATAGTCGTTGTGCTCCCCGTGTTCATCTCCGTCTCTGGTATAGTCGTCATTGTGCTCCCCGTGTTCATCTCCGTCTCTGGTATAGTCGTTGTGCTCCCCGTGTTCATCTCCGTCTCTGGTATAGTCTTCGTTGTGCTCCCCGTGTTCATCTCCGTTTCTGTTATTGTCATCAAACTCAAAACCCTCTCCATTTCTCCACCCCCCGAGGTACTTGTTAGTGCTGTGCTTTCCCCCAAAACCTGTGAGTCCCCCGTGCTTCCCCCCAGTCCACTCCCCCCCTCCTCCTGAAAACTCCATCTTCTTATTTCGGAATCCATACTACTCCCAATTTCATTCATCTTCTGGTCCTTCTTCTTCCTTCCTCCGTCTCTCCACCCTCCACCACGTCCTCTCCTCCATCTTCTTCTCTTTCTTGCGACAATACAACTGCTTCCTCGAATAGTACTTGACTCCCCTCTTCAGCCATAACCTCTCCACAGTTGCACTCCGCCAATCTCTTTCTGCATCCACCACAAAAATTCCTTTCCTTCTCTCCGACACATTCTCTCGCATAATGGCCTTGATTGCCACACTTGAAACACTTAAATTCAGGGCAGTCTTTAACTATGTGCCCGGGTTGAATACACAATCGACAAACTCTGACCTGTTTGTCATGAATTACCCTAAAGTATTCTGCTTCCTCCAGCGTCTCAATTTTTGTGGAATATGGCAATGATTTAACTTTTTCGGTGAATTTTACTTTGCAAAATCTCGTCCCGTCTACCACCTCCGTTCCAGGCCAAACTCTCCTCCTTATCTCCGAGACGGCCGTTACTCCCCAGCTACTCAGCTTGTCCAGTATAACTTTGTCTTCGATGTACACTGGGAGATTCATGACAGACACCACCAATTCATTCACATTCACATCTCTCGCCAGAATCCTGGTGTCCTTTATCCGTAAACCATCCATTAGACGTTCTTTTCCGTTTCTCATCGTAATTTCATACTTCTTATCCCCTTTCATTCGGCATCCCACCACTTCACCACACACCTCCTTAATTGCTCGTAGTAGTTCCATTGTTGTCACCTTTTCTTCTCCCACCAACTCAATTGCCACCGTGTATTCTTAGCCATATTTCATTCCTCCTTTATCTTCATATTCCTTCCGTTGTGCATTTTCGTTGTCCTTGTCCATTCCGTTTGTCGTTGCCATGTTGTCCGTCATAGTAAAACAAAAATAAAACAAAAAAAACTCTCCCCCAAGAAGCAAAACTGCAGGGGGGAAAAACTAACCAAACTTAAACTTATTTAAATTCAAAAACAATTATAGTACGTCAAAAAAACATGAAAATCAAACAAAAAAGCTCTCAAACAAACACTCACTCACAGCTCAAACACTCGCACCTGTCGTCACTTCTCCAATCAGGAATAGCGCCCCCAGGCTGGTATGGCCGTAAGCAATAAACAATCTCTTGGTACAACATATATAGTCAAAGTGAGTCTGATAAACAGACATTGCATTTTCACCAATTAGATAAGCAGCTTGAACTTTGTGTCACTGAAAAAGTAGAAGAAATTACAAACACTGTAGCCATCACTTTTTAGCACAGGTAGTTGGATAAAATACAAACAAACCTTGCTTACATTTCAAAGCGAGGCCAAATATTTGAGCCTTGTGGCAAATAAACGGACAAAGGGTTTTAATTCCACCATGGAAAACACACGGCCATCAGACACCAGTCCAGTTCCACTCACCAGCTTTATTTCCTTTCATCATTTGAACAGGGCAAGGCAGATCAAAGCACACACAAGCTGCATTCAGTAACAATATTCTTATTTGTGTTGGTGAAAGGGTAGATAGATTTTATATAAAAATAAGGGGAGCAAATTGAAACTGGAAAATTATAGGCCAATAAGTTTATTAAACTCGGATTATAAGATTTTAGCTAAGATACTGGCAAATAGGTTGAAGATGGTTTTAAATGATATTATAGCACCTACACAGAATTATAGTGTGCCTGGTAGAGATATAGCTGATACCATTACTACAATTAGAGATGTGATAAATAAAATGAATAGCGATAAGATAGGGGGAATTGTTTTAAGTATAGATTTAAATAAAGCTTTTGATAGGGTGGAACATGACTTTATGTTTAGGGTAATGGAAAAATATGGGTTTGGTAATAGAATAATAGGTTGGATTAAATTATTATATAGAAAGGCAAAAAGTAGGGTAAAATGTAATGGGGTTTTAACCTGTTATGGCTAGGGGGAAGTATTTTCACGGCTGGATAAAAAACGTACCCGATTTAATCTGATTATTACTCCTGCCCAGAAACTAGAATATGCATATAATTATTAGCTTTGGATAGAAAACACTCCAGTTTCTAAAACTGTTTGAATGGTGTCTGTGAGTATAACAGAACTCATTTGGCAGGCCAAAACCTGAGAAGATTCTGTACAGGAAGTACCCTGTCTGACCATTTCTTGGCCTTCTTTGTCATCTCTATACATTACAAAGGATCTCTGCTGTTACGTGACACTTCCTACGGCTTCCATGGGCGCTCAGAGCCCGGGAAAAAGCTGAATGACGTAATTCAAAGCCCTGGCTGAAACACAGGAGCGCTTTTGCTAAGTGGTCTATCAGAGGACAAAGGGCTTAGACTCGTGCACTGGCCGCCCCCGTCTTTCTGTTTTTCCCTCTATTTACCGAAAAGCAGATTCCCGGTTGGAATATTATCGCTTTTTTACGAGATAAATTGCATAAAAATTGATTTTAAACAGCGGTTGACATGCTTCGAAGTACGGTAATGGAATATTTAGAATCTTTTTGTCACGAAATGTTACACCATTTTAAAGACAAGACTCTCGTTAATCTAACCACACTGTCCGATTTCAAAAAGGCTTTACAACGAAAGCAAAACATTAGATTATGTCAGCAGAGTACCCAGCCAGAAATAATCAGACACCCATTTTTCAAGCTAGCATATAATGTCACAAAAACCAAAACCACAGCTAAATTCAGCACTAACCTTTGATGATCTTCATCAGATGACACTCCTAGGACATTATGTTATACAATACATGCATGTTTTGTTCAATCAAGTTCATATTTATATCAAAAACCAGCTTTTTACATTAGCAGGTGACTAGCATGTGACTAGCATTCCCACCGAACACTTCCGGTGAATTTACTAAATTACTCACAATAAACGTTCACAAAAAACATAACAATTATTTTAAGAATTATAGATACAGAACTCCTTTATGCAATCGCGGTGACCGATTTTAAAATAGCTTTTCGGTGAAAGCACATTTTGCAATATTCTGAGTAGATAGCCCGGCCATCACAGGCTAGCTATTTTGACACCCACCAAGTTTGGTACTCACCAAACTCAGATTTACTATAAGAAAAATTGGATTACCTTTGCTGTTCTTCGTCAGAATGCACTCCCAGGACTTCTACTTAAACAACAAATGTTGGTTTGGTTCCAAATAATCCATAGTTATATCCAAATAGCGGCGTTTTGTTCATGCGTTCAAGACACTATCCGAAGGGTAAAGAAGGGTGACGCGCCCGGCGCGTTTCGTGACAAAAGATTTCTAAATATTCCATTACCGTACTTCGAAGCATGTCAAACGCTGTTTAAAATAAATTTTTATGCGATTTTTCTCATAAAAAAGCGATAATATTCCGACCCGGGAGTCGTTGTTTTCGTTCAAAGACAGAGAAAGTAAAATGGACTCTTCACGTGCACGCGTGTGCCCGTCTCATTGTTCTCAGATCGACCACTTACCAAATGCGCTACTGTTTTTCAGCCAGAGACTGGAGAGTCATCATTCAACGTTCTGGCGCCTTCTGAGAGCCTATGGGAGCCTTAGAAAATGTCACGTTACAGCAGAGATCCTTTGTTTTGCATAGAGATGACAAAGAAGGCCAATAAATGGTCAGAGAGGGCACTTCCTGTTTGGAATCTTCTCAGGTTTTGGCCTGCCATATGAGTTCTGTTATACTCACCGACACCATTCAAACAGTTTTAGAAACTTTAGGTTGTTTTCTATCCAAATCAAACAATTATATGCATATTCTATTTACTGGGCAGGAGTAGTAACCAGATTAAATCGGGTACGTTTTTTATCCAGCCGTGCAAATACTGCCCCCTATCCCCAACAGGTTAAAAGGGTGATGGTGTTTTAAAGTATATCAGCAAGCCTTAGGCGCAAAGGTTAATATGGAGAAGTCAGTAGTCATGTATGTTGGGAAGATTAATGAGGGGAATTTTCCTTTTAAGGTGGTAAATGAATATTTTAAGGTGTTAGGAGTGTTTTTAGGGGTGAAGGAAATGGAAGCTAGGGATCTGACATGGAGTGGAGTTATAAACAAAGTTAGGAAGGTGGTAAATATGTGGAGGGGGAGGGCTTTAAAATTAAAAGGGAAAGTGATTTTAGTAAATTCATTGTTAATGTCAATTTTTATTCATGTAATGAATGTTTTAGATATGCCAGAATGGGTTTTATCTGAAATAAATAAGATTGTCATTAATTTATGGGATGGGAAAGGTGCGAAAATATCTTTTAAAACTTTGATTGCAGGTTATGAGGAGGGGGGTTTGAAGTTGGTGGATTTAAATGTGAGGAAAACAGCAATTAGAGTCAAAATGTACGGAAATATTTATATGGTGAATTAGATTATGGATGGAAAATATTTTTTAAGGAGTATTTGCAGGAGGTTGGGAGGATGGGGGACAATGGTTTATTGATGTGTATGAAAACGGAAATGTTAGGTAATATACCTTTGTTTTATAGAGAAGTGTTTGAGGCTTGGGGGGAGTTTTTACCAAATATTTATTATGACTGTACCATTTTAGAAAATATTTTAAATCAGCCAATCTTTTTGAATCCAAAGATCAAGTATAAGAATGCAATGTTGTATTGTAAATATTTTATGAGAGCTGGGCTGAGACAGATTGGTGATATTCTATATGAGGTCATTCCGGGGTTTCTACCGGTACAAGCTATTTATGACAATGTTATTGAGGTAGATGATGAAATAAGCAAAACTACAGTAGAAAATATGTATAAGAGAATTTTGGGTTGTATTCCGGAGGAGTGGGTGGTTATAATAAATACAGAGGTGGTTAAGAGACCCAGGGGTTTACCGGTTTTATTTTATGAAAATAATGCAGTGAAACATGATTTGTCAGGCTTGGAAGTTAAAACAGTCTATAGTAAATGTATTTTAAAAGAGATAAAAGTTCCCACTTCGGAGAAAGTGTGGTCGGAGGTCTTTGTAGATTTGGATGTGAAATCAATATGGAAGAACGTTCATGTAAAATGGACTTCCATAGAATGTGAAGATAATGATTTTAAAATAAAACATAATAGGATTTTTACTAATGTGGTTCTACATCAAATCAACAGAAATATTAAGAGAGAATGTGACATTTGTCATATAGGGGTGGAAAACTTTATGCGCTTTTTCATTGAATGTAGTAGATTAAGAGGGTTTCATTAATTTTTAAAGGAGCTTTTAGTAAAACATTGGGGAGAAGAGATTGTTAATGGGGTTGAGTGGAGGAGGTTGTTTCTTTTTGGTTAAAATGGGAAAAGTAACATTTTTAATTTTAATTTGATGAATTTTGTTCTTAGTCATGCCAGATACGCTATAAGACTAAGGAATTTGGGACATTATGAAGGGAAAATTGTGAGTGTGGAGGTTTTATTTAGAACTATTTTAGAGAAGGATATAGAAGTAATATATAAATATGGTGGATGTAATTTTGAAAAATTGTTTGTGTGGGGGAGCACTTTTATTGAAATTGAGCAGAATGGAAAACTTGTTTTTAATTATTAATTGGTTTTAGTGGATGATTGTGTTTTTAATTGGTGTTATTTTCCTTTATTTTTTGATTTTATAAAAGGATGAATTGTTCATCCTTTTTTATTATTGATTGAATGTTGTAAATATTATGTGTGTGTTTTTTCATAATAAAATATATTTTAAAAAAAGGTACGACCGATCTCGTCTGATCTCAGAAGCTAAGCAGGGTCAGTCCTGGTTCGTACTTGGATGGGAGACCGCCTAGGAATACCAGGTGCAGTAAGCATTTTGTCCACGAGGGTGTGCTCTTGCATTATTTCATCAGCAACACTGCCTTGTAGTAAGCATTTAATGATGAATTGACTAAATGCAGCTTCATTGGGCTAGTCTTTCTTGCCTTTTTAATAGGATCAAAGTTCCTTGTGTTGTCAGTTAGCATCTGCCTTGTATTTATAAGACAAAAAATAATATTGTTGCTGAATGCAGCTTGTGTGTGCTTTGATCTGCCTTGCCCTGTTCAAATGATGAAAATAAAAAAAGCTGGTGAGTGGAACTGGACTGGTGTCTGATGGCCGTGTGTTTTCCACGGTGGAATTAAAACCCTTTGTCACACACATCATTTCTTCTACTTTTTCAGTGACACAAAGTTCAAGCTGCTTATCTAATTGGTGAAAATGCAATGTCTGTTTATCAGACTCACATTTACTTTACATGTTGTACCAAGAGATTATTTATTGCTTACGGCCATACCAGCCTGGGTACGCCCAATCTCGTCTGATCTCGGAAGCAAGGCAGGGTCGGGCCTCGTTAGTACCTGGATGGGAGACTGCCTGGGAATACCAGGTGCTGTAAGCTTTTTGTCCACGAGGGTGTGCTCTTGCATTATTTCATCAGCAACACTGCCTTGTAGTAAGCATTTAATGATGAATTGACTAAATGCAGTTTCTATGGGCTAGTCTCTTCTGCCCTTTTAATAGGATCAAATTTCCTTGTGTTGTCAGTTAGCATCTGCTTTGTATTGAACAAAGGACTTGTGAGATGTATAAAGTAGAGGGGTCTCTCGGGCAGCAACATCATCAATGGCAAGTGAGAACCCAAACATCGGCTACCTCGGTTGCTTCTAGATCGTCCATTCTAAGGGTATGGCATATAGGGAACGCACACTTTGAATCCCTACTGACGAGAGCGGAAGGGTCTACCTACAAGAGCAGGGCTGAGATCAACATACAGTGTCAAGTGAAGGAGCTGCGAGACCTAATGGGAACGTGTAGCAGCCGCCTGAAGACTATAGAGTCATACATATCGGAACTACAGAAACAGGACACTGGTGCCCAGAACAACTGCCAGCTGCGTCAAAGGTCGTCCTCAGACCTGACAGGAGAATGGCATTTTCTGTCCATGGAAGACAATAGTGTCTTCGGCTACATGCAGTTGGTTCCAGAAACGGTCTCGGTCACCAGCGACCCCGGTCACGGAAAAGGATCTACCTTTGTGAAGCGGGCCGAATTCACTATCCCAGCTGCAGTGATGAGAGAGGCGAATGAGACCGTGTGTCATGAGGATGCCAGTCAAGCTGACCGCAGTTGCGAGTACGCACTGTGTCCCTGTTGTCAGATAACTTTCAAGTCTTCTGAATTCTGGAAGCATGCCTTGTTTGAGATAGCAGAAAGAGGTAACAGACTGCCAGCCTGGCAATCCTTGGATAGATCAGATACGCCTAGGTGGATAGTGGACCGAGGTGCTGGTTGGAGCAACCCTATTTACAGACCCAGAGGTTTACATAGTACTTGCGAGATTGGACAGAGTTTCGCTGAGCTAAACCTGAACCACTTCCTCTCCGATTCAGATTTCTCTCGAGCGCTCGGCAGCACATTTGACTTTCTGGCTTTACAGTTGAGAACCTGAAACATGTTATCCTACTCGTATCATCCTAGCGCTATGCTCTTCCCCGCACCTGCTCCTCCTCAACCTCACATGCCTCAGCCTCAGCAGCAGCAGACCGTTCACGATTCCGATGGTAGATTTCTGGAAACCATACGAGAAGACTTGGTGACCCTAGACTACCTGATTGGAGTTGCGTTGCTAGACAAAGAGTATGCTTTTGTGCAATACAGGCCCACAGAGAAACACTAACAGTGTGCAGGGCTAAGGATCGACCCTGTTCAGCAAATCAACATGTTCATTCAGGTGCTGCGAGACAGGTCCCCACCGACAGAGACATTGCTATCTACGCTCATTCCGTCAGCTAAAAAGTCTTTCTGGATACGTGTGTCACTAGCAGACCTGACCGAGCTCAGCTTGGAACCTCTCTGGATGATAAAGGGGAAAGTTCAGCTGTGCCCGAAACAGCAGTGGGTCACGATTACAATTGACGACCAGTCGCTCCAGCCCTGCATCCTTAACCCTCAGTCCAAGCTGCTCTTGTCACACCACAACATAAATGGAACTGAGCAATTACTAAGATTGGCCAATGAAGGTCTAACAGGTCAGCATCAGGATGAGAGCACGGATGAAGAGTATGATGACCACATCTCTCATAGTGAGCAACACGAAACATGTGGCAAGTGCAAGGAGGACAGGGCTCCAGTTAGACTAAAGCGCAAAGTGTGTAAAGTCAAAGAGGCCCCCGTGACTGGAACCGTGATGTTACATAAGAGACGCAAAGTCCTTGTGGGTGGTTATCAAGTGAGCCCAGGCTCTGAACCCGATGTGCGAGACGAGACAAAAGACAAAGACCTTTAATCGTGGCAACCTTTAATCGTGGCATGCAAACCAGAATGAAATCAAGACAACATCAACAGGTGAAAAGAGGAATGAACACTATGTACAATAGAACAATGAGATCTCGTTTCCTCTACAAAAATCCAAACCCAGTCACCCTGAACCAGGGCTCCCGATATCAATCGCCTCAATGTCCTTCGTCTGTCCCTGAAGCGCCGCACACGGAACGACAAGTCTCGGTGGCTAGCGGTATCACCCCGCACCACAGCACGTTCTATGTTGCAGCTTCCTCCCCTGATCACCTAGGGCAGAAGAGTCCTGAGGGGTCTATGAGTCATTGTGTCTCTGCTGCAGTGGAGCAGCGTCTCGGTGACCCCGACTCAGCTTCTGTAGTGATCCCTTCTGTGGACATCTTGCCAGTTGTAAACCAAAGGTCTTCTTTGCGATCTCAGCCGCTGGAGCCTCAAAGGAACCCGGTTGCTCAGCTACGTGGTCCTTTTCATCTTCACATTTAACATTGGAAGGCCTGAGACCCAGCTTGTTTGCCAAAAGTAACCCATATGCGGTCGGGTGCAGCGAGTCCCGGGTGAGCATAATGTCATTGACTGTGAGGGAAGAGTCTGGCTTTCTCCCAGATAGGCTGTCTGTGAAGGTTACACCGGACGTGTTCAGGAGTGTCACCAGCATACAGTGGAGAACGTGCACCGGTGACCCGGATTGTAGCTCTCTCACTGTATCCCTGTTGTTATACTGGATTGTATTGTGTCTCCTGTTGAACTGGCTGAATCCGGACAGAGCGCTCCTCCAGAAAGTGGTCCACATGCTCAAGGTCTCTTCCAGATGGGACACGCTGACAGAAGAGGGGTAGTTGCATAAGAGTTTAACGTCCGAGCCGAGCTCTGTGACGGGCTCATTGGATTTAGTCTCATTGCCCTGGCCGATGGCATGTTTCAGCTGCCTTGTGACCCTCTCAGCCATCTGCAAACCTGGGTCCTTACAATCACGCTTGAGCCGTTCCAATGCCAGGCGAGGGTGCCTGGTCACTTCACCCAGAAACTCCCTCACCAGCAGAACCTCTTTGCCTTCTGAGACCATTGACGCCATCATTTTACTGAGGCTGTGCGAGACGCTTGCGGACTTGTGCTCTGAAACAGTAGTCCCGACCCCGGATCTCAGAAACACATCTGGTAGATCGGCCGTGTTCAGGCCAAACATGTCGAGCTGCTGGTCGCTGGCCAGGAAGCGGGACAGGTTGTCAAGTAACGGTTTGCCAAATGAGTTGCCCGCTGCCGAAATCACTACACGCTGCTGCTCCCCGCGGGACGAAAGCATCACATCAGCCAGATGTTTCAAGGAGGACCGGTCTACGCTTGTGCTGGTATACATGTGTCTGCTAGAGGCCATTGTCAGCCCCTGTATGATCTTGCGAAAGAGAGTAGCCCAGCTCTTCACCGTTTGATGAGCGCTCTTGGCCAAAGAGGACAGATTGGAACCCCCTGACCAGCAACTGTCCCACATTGAGATGTGTCTGTACAGGACCCCGTCCACTGTGGTCGTAACGAGGTCTGTCTCAGTGTCGTAGAAGGCCAGACAAGTCGAGGCATTGCACTCGGGTATGACTGGGCACCGACCGTGTTCGAAGGTCTTCATCACACCCCACAGGGCCACGGTTGCCATTTTTAGCTCTGTTTCCTTGATCGGATCTCGCTTGAGCATGATGTCCCATTTGACCCAATCTCTGATGATCTTACAAACCACAGAGACCTGTGTCTCAGGGACGGAATAGCTCATCAGTAGTTTCAGAGTGTCAGGAAGGTGGTCAAGCGGCACATCCAACAACGAAGGCAAAGCCCTCTCGTGAGCCTCTCATTCCTGTACGGCTTCAGCAGCGGCATCGGGGGGGCTGAGACCATCCTTTACAGTCCTGAAGCAAGGTGCTCGTGGCTTGCGTCTACCCTTGCCCATGTACTCGCCTATGGCTACGCTACCAGGTCTACACTCGTTCTCGGTTCTCCTCTGTTTACGTCGGGTATACCTATCATCATCATCATCATCATCATGCTTCCTGTACTTCTCCCTGTGGACTGTGGGGTTTGACGACACTAAGCTGGTTACGGTAGCTTTACCCGATAACCCCAGGCCAAGAGCTCTGAGTTTCTTCCAGGGCAGGAACATGCAGGGCACAAAGCCAGCCAATACAGTCCAGCGAATCATGTTCCTCAGGGTGGTCTTGATATGTTCACACACGTGGTTGGAGGAGTAGAGGTTGTTGAGGTATCGCACCAAACAAGTAGAGCTCTCGCTGTTGCTGCCCAATACGTTGTAAAGCAGCAGCTCCACGGAGAGAGCCGGGTTGAACGTGTTGACAATCTCCTCTATTGCTATGGCCAGCTGTGGTTCCTCACTTACGTAGACCCAGGAGTCGACGTCACGGTGGATAGGGGTCAACCTGTAACGCTCGTAGTCTACGTTGTCAGACTGACCCCTTTCATAAGCACACGTGTTCTAAAGATATCTAATCCGTAGGAGCTCCCTCTGTCTTTCAAAGCAGCTTCCGCAAGCTCCTTCTTGCAACGGAACATACGTTCTCTGGACACGCTGGCAGTGGCTCTCGTCATGTCCCTTCTCGGTCCTATCAGGTAGGGCATAGGTTCTGTACTATCAAGCGTTTGATGTCTGGTTAACGATACCAACGTTCTTTCTCGTATACTTACAAAGTCCGTAGCTTATGAACCGAGCCTCCAGCATGTTCTGGATGCTGTTTAGAGACTTATGTTGTCTGTGTAGCAACAGGCAGAACCTGGGTAACCTAAACCGAAGGTCAGGGTTATTACCACTACTACCAGGACGATGACAGCAACGACAGTGACGATGTCGACAGTGACGAGGACAGTGATACCAAGGTCCAGGCACGTGTGGTTAAGCTCGCCAATTTGAAACGCAAAGCCATCGACGTCACTACAGACGTGATTGTTGCTGAAAACCTTCTAAGACGACACGGTGACGATTCGAGTTTACTAATGTACCACGACAAGTGCACCGAAGAGATGTATAGAGCTCTCGGTAAGCTCCCAGGCACGTCACACGGAGCTCAGGTTAAGAGGCCTTATAAGTCGCAGCGCAAAGGTGTGCGTTTCACTCGAGACATTGTCTAACCACAAAATAAACATCTTAACAATGGACTCTGTCTGTCTCAGAGGACGGTATTGAGATCAACTCTCTAACTCTACTATAGCACAGCCAGATCGGCTGTTAGTCAATCGACTAGACTCCCAAAAGGTTGCCTGCATCATGAGTGTGGTAACCATGGACCCGAGCAGCTACACGCTGAAACCACTGGAGACCGTTGTGCGTTTGGTGAAAGCCCCAAACTTCCTGGTCGCGCCTAACAGCACATTCACTGAGTACATGACGGATAACATAATCAGAGCCTCGGCCACAAACAGTTCCATCTCCGCTGATGCCACCGCTGTGATATCTCAGGCTCACATGGGAGTTGCCCTGTTCAGACAACAAAGAGAAACGAGTTGCCTACTCGCTGGCTTTGTATACAAGATGCTGGTACCGGACGAAGTAGTTCCCACAGGTACAAGGTTCTGCAGGCGCTACAGGATCACGGACCAATGCGAGGCTCAGCAGGGCACCTACGACACAATTAGCAACGGAGTGCAGACTAGAGAGTACAGCCAAGTGTTCCAGCATAGGTCCAAGGTGGTCACGATGCAATTTGGAAGCCTCCTGAGCGTTACAGTGCCTTCGGTGGCAATGGATCTGATCAGAAGAGAGTTAGACAGGGTCAGTACTTCCTGGGAGCTAACTAGAACCATTGAGGTGCTCAGATATTGCTCCGCTCAACCAACCTTGACAGACAGAATCGCGCAAAGGACAAGGACCTCCGGTCGTGCTGAGAAATTGGACTCTATCTTGGTGATGGCGGAGCTCATGTGCGGCATGATCAACATACAGCCCGACTCTTTCGTTTGCACCCTGGAAAACGCTCGGAGGATACTGGCGAGTGAAAACGGCCGAAGTCATAACCATGGGCGACACGCTGTTCCGCGTCATCTCCCAGAGAAGCTCCAATGGCATAATACGGTCTCAGATCGTCAGTGAGGACACCAAGATCACCCCTGAGTTCTCTGTGTACACCATGGCCAACGAGACCGGTAGAGCAGGGGTAGGCTACGAGTTCACCATGAAACAGGTCACCCAGCACGACATTGGTGATAAGGACCTACCCTTCACCAACGAATCGTGTTTCCAGGACAGCTCAATCGACATGAAGGTAAACTACATTCGAGTCGGAGGAGGCCCCACTGATAAGATACCCATCGTGCAGGTGGATGGAGTGCAGATGGAACACGGTGCCAACAGAGACACGTCCACTGAACACAAGGCCTTCTGTAACTCCGAAGGTTTCAAATGGGAGTACTTCACAGTCGGCTGCATGGTGCCAGCTCTGAATCAGATCAACCCGTCACATGTTCTCTCTACTACAGAATCGGACGACATCAACTACAAGCAGCTAGCTCAGCGATCACCCTGCGCCTCATACCTCCACCAGTATGACGGAGCGGTGGCCTGTGTCACTCTTCGTAGCCTACACCCCGTGGGTAACCCGAAAGAGCTGTTCAGCGAAGCTCGTCGTATCAGACTGCAAACCGATGTCAACTCCTTGATGAGAGCCGATCCCAACTCCATTTCTGTAGAAAACCTGGCCAGCCTCGGGTACAGTAAGATAGAAAACCCTGCGTCCATACTTGAGTTCGACACACGCAACATGGTGGTACCTCGCCCACCTGACGATTCTGGCAGGAACATACAACACGTTGTGCCAGAGCGCTGGGTTGTTAGGCCTTGGGTGGCTCTGTTCAACTCTTCGCCGATGAACAGCATCGACAACGAAATTGCTCAGATCGACAGCGAGTTACTCACTCACTTTGGAGATACAGAGCACGCCAAACATGTGCGAGATAACTTGTTATCCTCTTCAGCATCTCATCCCGTCAGCGGGATCAAAATCCAGCGAAAAATCATATCGCCAATTAGCATAACAAAATATAAAAAATATGAAGAAAAAAAAATTAATATATATTTTTTTTGTTTTATAGATACACCTCTCCTGAATCGACCCACGTCATCCGATTTCAAAAAGGTTTTACAGGAAAAGCAAATCATTAGATTATGTTAGATGAGTCCATCGTAAAAAGCAGCAACATAGCCATTTTCCGACCAACCACTTGCATCACAAATAACCAAAAAACAGCTAAATGCAGCACTAACCTTTTACAAACTTCATCAGATGACACACCTAGGACATCATGTTACACAATGCATGCATTCTTTTGTTCAATAAAGGTCATATTTATATATAAAAACAGCATTTTACATCGGCGTCTGACGTTGACTAACTATTTTCCCCTCAAATGCGTCCCGGGAAACAGTGCTACAATTCCCTAAATTTCTATTCGAAAACAATTTTTTAAATTTATATTGTCAATCTAACATTTATAGATGAATATCTCTTGAGAACACCTGTCATACCAGATTTTAAATTAACTTTACTGGGTAATCACACTTTGCGATAAAAGGAGATGCGATATTCAGAAAATGAGCTAATAAACCGAGCTCGGCGCCATCTTGGAACAATCGCATGTCACATCTCATCTTGTATAATATTGTCAATAATCGCCTACCCTTAGTTGTCTTCATCAGAAAGCACTTCCAGGAACCCTGGTCCACAACGGATGTATTTTCGGTCGAAAAAGTCCATCCTTCATGTTCCATTAGCCTGCTGTTGGTAGCGCGTCCTAGGGCTGTCTCCAAATGCTTGGACGTGCGCAGGGCTGCAGTTTCTGAAAAATTAGATTTTCCCTCCTTTAGGTTCGTTCAAACATGTCAAACGTTGTAAAACATTAATCTTCAGGGCCTGTAACACCAAGAGAGCCAATAAGATTCGACGGGGACGATTGCAGAGTGTTTTGAAACGTTTCCAAAGGTGGGGGTAGACAGGGCCGCCGGCGTCATAATGGTGATGGCCCATCCCCTGTTACCAATTTCCAATGCGTCTCATTCACTGAGTTTCGACTGTATAAGGCTCAAACCACTGTGAAAAGACTGGCGACATCTAGTGGAAGCAATAGGAAGTGCTCAATGAACCATTGTTAACGGTGTGATTAATAGGGAAAGATGAGAAGTCGAGTCCACAATTCAGAATTCCACTTCCTGTTTCAATCGGTCTCGGGGTTTTGACTGCCATATGAGTTCTGTTATACTCACAGACACCATTCAAACAGTTTTAGAAACTTCAGGGTGTTTTCTATCCATATATAATAAGTATATGCATGTCCTAGCTTCTGAGTTTGATTAGTAGGCCGTTGAAAATGGGAACACATTTTTTTCAAAATGCGCTGTGGCGCCCCCTATCCTAGGGTTTATTCCTTGAACGTGCGCTCCATTACGGACAGGGGTTAGAGTCAATGATTCAGTTGAGAAGGAGTATCCTGGAGAGAGGAAATATAACCGACCCGATCTGCGCAGTTTACATAAGGAATACCCTGGCTGCAAAGGAGACAACATCGACCATTACCACGGAGGAACGTACCGTATTGTTACAAATTGAGGGACTGATGAACAGCCTAATCTCACTGTTGTTAAGGGCATAGTTGGGAGCAGGCGCAACTCTGTGATAGCCTCCATGCCTGTGTGTTTCACTGTAACTGGCAACGGGAAATATGGCTACCCAACTAACTTCACCTTGGATGATGTGGACTATTGTAATCTCATGTACTGGATAATCCTCCCAGTCCTAGGTGCTAGAGTGTACCGCTGTGGGTCTAGCGACACCGGTGTTGACACTGTCCTCAAACATATCCAATACAGAGAGCACGAGCTCAATCTAACCAATGAGTTGAACCTGTCAAACGAGAGAGCTCTTACGGTGATGTGTTTGAATGGACAGTGCGCCTTCTCCAAGGTAGCACTACAGGAGGGCTGGTCTGATGTCAGCGAACAGTTTGAGCCTACCGCATTGACACACAAGCGGTGTACCGATGCCGGATTTAGCGACACGTCCCTGGTCACATACATGTGGGCCATCAGACTGCAAAAGCTTGCGTGTATTAGCAACATCTTGGCCAAGATGTTGATGGGGCTGCATTACAGCACCTTGTTGACTCACAATGTCATAGTGGATCACTACGACACCAAGTACTACTCGGGCATGTCCTACCTACTGTTCAGAGGTGTTCGTTTCACGGGATGTGGTGTCTCCCTCATGCAACAAAAGTCCGCTCTATACACACTGGGCACGGAGATCGTCTGCAAACCCATGTCTCACAATACGCACCAGGTGCACACGGTCAACCAATAGTGCGAGTCTGTCGTTATACCTGAAACCCTAGACTCTCCCGGGGTGTACATCCCTAACTTGTACATGAAGGACATACGAGGAGGAGACGTGCACATAAACACGGGTGGTCCCTTCGACATGGTGGTCGCAGATGCGTTCAACGGGTTTTGCCCAGAGTCAGACTGCTCGAGTGGCTACCGCAGACCTTACATTTTCACCACGGGCCGATCGAAAAGACTTAACGGCTCCGTTACTAGGGACACTATGATGCGAGCCCAAGCGTACACTTGTATGCCAACTCTACTCCAGCCTTTCAGTTCAGCTCTCAGGGTTAGAAACAAGCACGCCAGCAGACACCGCAACCAAGAGGAGAGTAATCATAAGCTATTCTGCAACACACTTCACATGGTGGAGTTTGAAAAGGGTGTACTGGATCCCCTAGGGGATCCCTTCAAGGATACCGTGGAGAGAGTGAACGGAGATAAGCGTACCACAGACATAATGCAGCCAATGCTGGGGGTGGCCTTCTGCGGTACTTACAGTATAGGGCTGACATCTGACAAGAAGCTCATGTGCGCCGGTGATGTGACCCGGGAAACACTGGTCGATAGGCTAGCTCCTAGAATTAGCGGAACGGGTATATTTGCCTGCAACCCCATCCAGACCACCTCTCGCTTAATCAACCCCATATTTAACAGGATATTCGAGAGCACCCAGTACTCTTGAAGCCTCCAGTGTTGACCGGACCCTGGCAGTACCATGGGAAATGGTTACTAGTAATAAACATAGCCTACCCATTACAGCCACAGTCCATTGCGACAAGGATGCGCAGTAGTGGTCTTTCACGCAACATAGCCCGGGGAGTGTGCACATTGGCCGATTTCGTACTCTCATGCGGAGTAAATTTCTTCACCTCTCTGTACATGGACCCCATGGAACAAGATAATAAGCTAACCCTGATTAGGAAGAAGGAAGAGGCCGCTGTTGACAGATCAATAAACACCGTTTCGAGATCCATAGCAAGCTTAGATGTCAACATAGCCCTGCTCAAAGACTCTATGGCTTCAACGATAGGGGACCAGAAGGAGTACAACAAGTTCAAGAACGAACTGATTTCCACTCAAATGGAGAGGTCAGACCTCCGTTATCTACTAGGAGCGCTCCGGGGAAGACTGGACGTGCGGAGGTTAATTGGTGCAGTAAAGACTCTTTCTGACAATGTGGGACTGCAACTCAACGCCTCGGCCTACATCAACAGGCAGGTGGTAACCCTGGCTGTTCAAAGGGATCTGGAGGATATGAGAGAACCTGTCACTAGAGTGAGCGTTCAGGACGCATACCGCGAATACAGTAGAACAAAAGCTATAACAGCAGGAGATGTAGTATAAGCACATGTGACATTGTGGCAGTTAAGAAAGAGTTCCCTGTGCTGCCATGTTCTGTATACTTTGGATGTTTTGTACATAATAACCGGTTAGATATATCAATGCCATTAAACGCAAACAAACATATCTGCCTATAGCACAATGTCTCTGGTCTACATGGATATATCCAAGTGATGTTGAACTGGCACTATCAACACTGTAGTAAGACAGGTAAAAGGTAAATAGTCAGTACACAGATAGATCACTAATTCAGGAATGTCTGTAATGAAACTAGGACATATAGAACTAACTGCCACACAACCCCAGTGTTGTGTACTGAGTACTTGAAACAGATTTGCACCCGATCATAGATAGGTCATTTGCAATGACTGTCACATGACTTATATTGCAGAGGGTGACACAGGCGTTGTCACGTCCTGACCAGTTTAGGGATAATTTGCTATTGTAGTTTGGTCAGGATGTGGCAGAGGGTATTTTGTTTATGTGTTTCGGGGTGATGGTTTATGTAGTAGGTTGTTAGATTTATTATTTCCGGGTTTTGATTTATGTTCTATGTTTTGTATTTCTATGTTCTTTCTGGTTTGTGGTATTTCTATGTGTAGGTTAATGTGGGGTTGGACTCTCAATTGGAGGCAGGTGATTTCTCGTTGCCTCTGATTGAGAGTCCTATATATGGGTAATTGTTTGGTGTAGTGTTGTGGGAGATTATTTCTTGTTTTGCCTGTGTGAGCCTGACAAGACTGTTTTGTTGTTCGTGTGTTCGTCGTTTTGTTATTTTGGTGTTCTCTTTATTTAAAATAAATAACAAGATGAGCATCCACATTCCTGCTGCGTTTTGGTCCTCTATTCCCGACGACAACCGTTACAGGCGTCTTTCTTGTATACACAACCAAGACATATCTATGTACAAAATATATTTAATTTCAAGTGAATAGATACACACAGGACAGTGGTACAAAATAGACAGAGTAGGTATAACAATATATAGACATGAACCAGTGTAAATGGTCAAATGTATAAAACTGTATACAATTGAACACAGCTCTATATATCACAAAATCTAGGAACAGCACCAGATATCATTTCATCAGTCAAGGGACCCTTGTCAACCAACACATAAAAGGTCATGTAGGCATCACTTTCACCACATGGCCACACAACAGGCAAGTGAGACCGTACAAACAGAATTTTAAAGGAAACTGTAAACCTCTGTTGTGGTACACACTCGAGTGAGACCAATGTCATTACAACCGTTGTTGTGGTAGGATCTAAACTCCTCAACAATATTGATGTAAGTACCTTCTGAAGTACCTTCTGAGGGCATGTGAACATGGTATTGGCATACTTGACATTGAAACTGTAATTCCGATCATCTTTGGCCCTATGCTGGGAGAAGTGAGGTGTTAACTTTTCCATCCCTAGGCGTGAAGCCAGGAAAGCTATGACATGGACCAAAGTAGGACCTTCACTAGGTTTACAATCTAACACGACGTTAAGCAGCCTGTCTGGTGGGGACACGTACTGAGCTGTAAACCACCTACACAGATAGAATACCATTCGTCTAAACTCTATGCTTGAGGTATAGCTCTTCAGTGTGTTCTCAACCAGTGTGGATACCTTACACTGCCCTTTCCTGGGCTTCGAAGTGCACCACATAGTTAGAATGATCTGTTTCTTCAGAACAAAACAGCACCAATGAAACTTGTAGGACCCTAGTGACACATTGAACAATCTTGGCAAGGACTCATCGGGTCTGATCATGTTCTCCGTTTTGGGAAGGGCCCGGGTTCCCACCACGACGTGATCCCAGAAACCAGGTGTATGAGGGATGCAGACATATCTGCAGGCCACCTCTTCTGCCATTGCTTCGTTTACCCAGTACTTGAAGGACATGGTGTCCTTTGCTGTGGCGAGATGGTTGAACACTGTGTGGAAAGATAACACTGTCAGTTCAGCTACATTACATAGAGAGATCTACAAATAATAATATACATACCGGGTCTCAGGGTGTCAATGTCAGGGGATTGCTCCTTATTCATTATCAGCTGCACATTGACATTGACTTCATTGTCAGTTTTGAACATATCACCTATGTTGCATTCCAGATCCCAGTCTCCTACATGCTCCAGAGCAGGGCAATTGGCAAGGGTGCTGGCTGTGGTGCTTACAAGGGCCCTTGTGGATATCACATTGTGTAGGAGACAACCACGTTGTTCACTGTAACACAGTGTGCATAATACACAGCCACAAGCACATTGTATGGGCCTGTTCAGCTGAATCAAGTACGCGTTACATATGACCGCTCTGTTGAAAGTTGTTGTACATGTGGAGCATATAATCAACTGTTTCATCATTGCAATTGACAACACTGTTGCGCCATCGCTGTCAAGGTGCTGTAGACTGGGATCAGGCGCTAGTTCTTCATAGGTGACAGCTGCTTCAGATTGGGGTGGTGTGGGGAATAATGCCCCTTGCGACTGTAAAGCTGTTACTGGCTTGAGCTTGTACACATTGAACCCATCTATATCAAGAGTCGGCTGTGGAGTGTGAGGTACTTGAGATATTGGGTGTTTGGGATCCAGGACTACTGCGTCCTCTTGCTATGGTGTAGACACTTGAGGATCTGGGCCATGATGTACCTCAACCGGATGGGGATCCAGCTGCAGTGCAGATTGTTGTTGAAATGTATAATCACTGCATACCCTCTCAAGAGCAAACATGGAGTTGTCTGGGTCCCCTGCCCAGGGCATATCACCAATACAGTCATCATTGAGTGAGACATCTTTAGGTTGGGTTACCCCATCACAAATGGAGCTTGATGAGAGTGGTATAATAGAGGGACCGGGGTCAGTTGTAGCAGAAAATATTGAATCGGGACAAGGGTCTGTGGCTCAAATGTGTCTCATAATCATATAAGTGAGACATGTCACACTCTTGAAATGCGTTTGCATATTCCACATCGGTCAGCATATCATCCAGATCTCTCTTCTTCTCCGTAGCCCTGTAATAGAAGAAAGAAAACACATAAGACATAAGTCACATCTGTACCCAATGGCAATACATTAGTTTACCACAATAACACAATGTGTGTGTGATTCCAGGTACGTACGTGACACATGTAATGGTATTGTTATCCAGGGCAGCACCACCCTCATCATCCGATATATCACACCTGTATCCCTTTGCAATGCTATCCAGGGCAGATTCGGTCCCATTTCAGTTAGAACATCCGGACCTGTTTAGGTCCTCTGTGGCAGAGACCGCATCTTCAGCCCCATCTTGATACACAGGCGCAGCTAATATAATTCCATTGGCAACTCTACATTCAGGCACATTGCAAGACATTTCACATGATTCATCCAAACGTTGGGACCCTGGCTCAGCTGTAGACTGGGGGTTGAGTATAGTGTAGTCTAGCTCGGGTGTCTGAATTTCATCAGTAGACTCTGTCTCGGGTGTCTGAATTTCAGCAGCGGCTGTCTCCGTGGTCTGAATCTCAGCAGTGTCTGTCTCCAGTGTCATAATCTCAGCAGCAGACTCTGTCTCTGGGGTCTGAATCTCAGCAGCAGAGTCTGGTTGCTTGGGCTGGGTCTCAGCAGAGGTAGCCTTGGATGGGGCCGACTCAGGCTCTGTGTCATCTGTTTTGGGGTGATTAGGTCGAGTCTATACAGCCCCAGAACACACATCATCCTCTGTATACTGATGCTCTGGGTCAGTATATACATATGGGTCTGGAACCGGGTCCTGCTTGAGTCCAGCCACGTTGGTACTTTTTTGTTTGATAGGTACACTATGTTTAATTCGAGAGGATACCTTTTGTATGACATGTTTGGGTACAGAACTGTGACAGTCATCCTTGTCATCATTGTGATTGTGAACTGAGTCACTGGAGGAAGTTGAGCTGCTGGAGGAAGTTGAGCTGCTGGAGCTGCTGGATCTGTCATCTCCACTATCATCTGCAACTGTTTCTGTAGTTACTTTAGCCCTAGATCCACTGCTACAGTGATCACTTTCAGAGTCGCTGTCATCTACGGTGGGTTCTATAGCTACGATAGCCTCCTCATTCTTATCCGTGACACGGTCTACATTGTCACTGTTGTGCTGTCTCCTGTTGAACATCCAGGTCCTCTTTCTGTAAGTCCTCTTAAGGCAGGACTGAGAACCAGGTTGATTGTAGGACATGTCGACCGCTCTATTGTTAATATTGTCCAGATCGCTACGTTTCTGATCTGGGCCAGTGGGTGATCTATGCGATCTAGGTATGCTGTTGCTGTTGCCTTGTGAAGCACTCCCCTTGTCATATCTACCAACCCAGCTAGTGTGACACTGCTACAGGAGCCCTCTGAACACACCCTTTGAGTTTTAACAACTTTTTTTTTTTTTTTGATTCGCCTACTGTTGACAGAATTATCGTCCATGTCTCTGCCGTCCCTGGGAGACTTGGGCCGGCTGTTGCCATTGTCATGACGCCCGTGTATTTCACCAGTCTTGCGTTGTTTGTTGACAGGGTGAATGTTAAAAGGTGGCAGTATCCACTCCAAAGGAATACGACGTTTCAGGGACCGACTGTCATCCCTGCGATTGGTGGCCCGGCTGCCGTAACTGCGAGGTTGGGCCCGGCTGCTGCCATTGTCATGACATTCGTGTATCTCACCATTCTTGAGTTGTTTGTTGACAGGTCGTACTTTACAGGGTGGCAGTATCCAGTCCGGAGGTAAACGCTGGAGTAGGAGAATGCCAAATGGGTTGTGGCTGTCTGGTGTACTGTTTTGGAGGTCTACTGTAAACCTTGGTCTTCCGTACCAGTCCTATGTCATGACTAACTTGTTGTAACCTCTGTTTGTCAGGCCTACATCTCACGTCAAAGGGTGGGGGGTGTCTAGGATAAACAGGTACATTGTGTGGACCCAAACGGTCTCGTTAGTATTGGTTGCAGTCTTCTGTATTACAAAGCCAGTCATTAGCGGCTCTTTCATACCATCTTCTCTGTTGTATGTTGCGCAATGGAGAGGGTGTTGGTTCTCTTATTTCTGTATATTCTTCAACTCCTAGGTCCATATTGTGTTGCTGGTAATACCATTCACCTCTGTTATTGTACGTTGAATAAAGGTCATGTGACATTATAACTTGTATTTGACACTAGCAATGAACCGTCTTCATGGTTCAGCTGCAAAATATACACTGGAATTAGCACTGTCTGTGTAACTAATCCTTATATATGGCTGAGGCTCCTCCTAAAAACAGTCAAGGCTGTTTGCAGTAATCTCCAAAAATGTGTCATCAAATACACTAGATATATTTCCTGTTTCATAACATAGGTCTTGTCCTGACTTACCCTAGTGGAAATATTACACCGTGAGTTATATATCCAACTAATGCTGTTCCGATACCTCAAACCACTAATGAATCTTCCATTCCAATGGTATGCAGATAAACTCAACTTGTCCAATAGTTCGTCATATGTCCACACCGACTGTTCACAAAGTGTCTGGTGCTGAATTCCAAAAGCTGCCCAGCATCTGTTATGTGGATAAAGTACAGATGACTCACCCATGTATTGTTATCTCTACAGGACTCACTCTTATATATAAGGGGCTCCAAATATCCAAGCTTGACTGGCTCGACCTATGACTAGAACCCTCCCACCACTGGTACGTCTATGTGCCAAAATCTATTTGGGCGTGATGGAGAGATTACCTATGTCAGTTACAGATTGTCTATTTGAGAGTCAAGAGTAACTGAGTGCAATTCCACCTATGACTAAAATGTAAAATGTAGTGTAACTAGTGTGGGAGTTAATGTAATGTAACTAGGGGCAGCGGGAATGCTGAGCCATGTAGACGATAAGTACCATACTAATGTCAGGGGAAAACAGGAAAAGGATGGTAGCAAATTGACAGCCATGTGAAACATAATTATGCAATAAATGTATTATTTGTTGTATGAGCTAGGGGGTTCTGCCACCATTATAATCCAAAACCGGAACAGATGTGTGCGTTATCAGGCGTAGGCAAGCAATAAACTCGGGTTGGAAGATAATTCTGGCTGAAGGGCTAAGGGGTTGCATTGTCATAGGGTATGTACCCATATGCTATATGCTATATGTACATAAAAGTAGAGCTGATGCTCAGGGAAGTTAGTTGTTCCGCAGACCAGTTCGGCTTTGCAACTCTGTATTAAAGTCTATATTGAATTCACAAAGTTCTTGTAAGAGTGTTATATTCTTAAGACAATTTTCCACTACACTAGGGGCTATTTGCTAGGTTCAACTGCTATGATAAGCTGGACATACATTGGCCTCTGCACTAAGTACTGCACACAACTAATGAATGCATTAAGTCAACACCATAAGTGCATGTATGACAGTCAGACATACTAATGACAGAGCAGGCCTGTGTCCCCCCTGCAAAGAAATTATCAGTCTATAATTTTAATAGTAGGTTTATTTGAACAGTGAGAGACAGAATAACAACAACAAAAAATCCAGAAAAACGCATGTCAACAATGTTATAAAATGATTTGCATTTTAATGAGGGAAAAAAGTATTTGCCCCCTCTGCAAAACATGACTTAGTACTTGGTGGCAAAACCCTTGTAGTGTAGCTAGGTGCTCTGATAAGGGACCAAGAACAATGTCTACATTGGTTGCAGCTGGACATACATTAGCCTCTGCACAAAGTACTGCACAAAACTAATGAATGCATTAACCTGTTATGGATAGGGGGCAGTATTTTCACGGCCGGATAAAAAACGTACCCGATTTAATCTGTTTATTACTCCTGCCCAGAAACTAGAATATGCATATAATTGTTTGATTTGGATAGAAAACACTCCAAAGTTTCTAAAACTGTTTTAATGGTGTCTGTGAGTATAACAGAACTCATATGGCAGGCCAAAACCTGAGAAGATTCCAAACAGGAAGCGCATTTGGTAAGTGGTCGATCTGAGAACAATGAGACGGGTGTGCGCATGCACGAGATGACTCCATGTTTACATTTTCAGTCTTTGAACGAAAACAGGGTTTCCCGGTCGGAATATTATCACTTTTTTACGAGAAAAAAAGCATAAAAATGTATTTTAAACAGTGTTTGACATGCTTCGAAGTACCGTAATGGAATATTTTGAAATTTTTTGTCACCCTTCGTTACCCTTCGGATAGTGTCTTGAACGCACGAACAAAATGCCGCTATTTGGATATAACTAAGGATTATTTGGAACCAAACCAACATTTGTTGTTGAAGTAGAAGTCCTGGGAGTGCATAGTCACATGCTAGTCACATGCTAACGTAAAAAGCCTTTTTTTGATATAAATATGAACTTGACTGAACAAAACATGCATGTATTGTATAATATAATGTCCTAGGAGTGTCATCTGATGAAGATCATCAAAGGTTAGTGCTGCATTTAGCTGTGGTTTTGGTTTTTGTGACATTATATGCTAGCTTGAAAAATGGGTGTCTGATTATTTCTGGCTGGGTACTCTGCTGACATAATCTAATGTTTTGCTTTGGTTGTAAAGCCTTTTTGAAATGGGACAGTGTGGTTAGATTAACGAGAGTCTTGTCTTTAAAATGGTGTAAAATAGTCATATGTTTGAAAAATTGAAGTTTTTGCATAACGCGCCACGGGATTACACTGGCTGTTACGTAGGTGGGACGATTTGGTGCCACCTAGCCTAGAGAGGTTTTAACCATCCCTTAACCCGACGGACGGACGGTTCTAAGCCCAACCAACGCAACCCAGGGCACTTCTACAAGTGGGCAACCATAGGGTCTACAACTTTGGCCGGGTGCGCCCGGACCCCTCTGGCCAGCACGTCAATGCTGTGGAGTGCACCCATTCCCTTTCCCCCCCTTCGGCTTCCACGTGTCAGAGATGGAAGTGGATCAACCGACTCAAAACTAGAAACCTAACCCTAACCCTAAACCCTAACCCTAACTCTACCCCATAACCACAACTCTAATCCTAACCCTAACCCCCAGACTTCCCCTAGAAACTCCATTCCCACATTGGGTACGGGGCCGGAACCCAAGACGCTACCAATCATCAGCACCTATTCACACATAAACCAACGCATACACTCAAGATTGAAAAGCGCATTTTCTAACACACAACATGCCTTCCCCCCACTACAACCATTCCGACCGATCTCAGCATACAGGAGGAACCCCAATCTGAAGGATCTCCTAGTCAATGCAACATTTTCAAACAAGCCCTCTCCCCCAGTACCCACTGAAAGCCACTACTACAGACAACTGACAAACATACACAACCCATACGCACACACCGGTAGCCAAATCACACAACTGATGAACATAAACAGCACCAACATAGTCTATGCAATCACCTGCGCGTTATGCAGAAAAATCTATGTGGGGGAAACTAGATCGACAATTCTAACACGTCTCAAACAACATCTATATACAATCACCAATAATAAACTGTCCACACATTTAGTTACACACTTCCAAACACACCATATTATACACCTCAATATCACTGGGCTAGAAACGGTCTCTACCTGGACCATAGCCCAGAGAAAGGCCGCAGAATCCAAGTGGATAGCCAACCTTAGATCTCTGGCTCCACTTGGATTAAATGGCAAAATATAAGTAGGGAAACTATTCATACATTTCACATATTCACACACACAACCCTCCCAATAAAAACCAGACTGGAAACAATAAGAGACCACAATAGGCCAGTGCAACACATGGTAAAAAACCACCAAAAAACAGAATTTATCATAACCGTAACCCCTGACCCCTGACCCCTAAACCCTAACCCCTGACCCTAAACCCTGACCCTAAACCCTAACCCTGACCCTGACCCCTAACCCTAAACCCTGACCCCTAACCCCTGACTCTGACCCTAACCCCTAAACCCTGACCCTAACCCTGACCCTAACCCCTAACCCCTGAACCCTGACCCTAACCCCCAACCCTAACCCTAACCCTCTGGCCAGCGCGTCAATGCTGTGGAGTGCACCCATTCCCTTTCCCCCCCTTCGGCTTCCACGTGTCAGAGATGGAAGTAGATCAACCGACTCAAAACTAGAAACCTAACCCCTAACGCCTAACCCCTAACCCCTCACACCTCCTTTCACCAGATCAAAAACGAAACCTCAAAGTCATTAATGGTTACATCACCACACATGGCCCATTTCTCTTGGAGATAGCCCATGATGAATTTCACACAACATCAGACCGGATACACTGGACAACAACCACAGAAGACCTCATTTTTAAGAATTGGTGCGAGCAGCTAAATTTAGAATAGGCTCTACCCACAATTTGGACCAACCTAGCCACACCACACTCTTCTTTTCCTCCCAACCCCCTGTACTCTCCCCCTCCCTTTCTTCCCCAGTCGCTTTCTTAGATTACCCAACGGAGGGGGTAGTTGGCCCCTCCTTATCAAATATCATGAATTTGTCCAAGTCTTTTCAACCCACAGCAGCACAGACCCAACTCTTGGAGAGGGGGTTGTCTTTCATTCCCCGCCCAGGTAAATTTGACTGGGAAGAACTTCATAGGGACACAGATAAATATCACAGACGACTTAAACTTCTAGACTACTCTGACTACCAGACAAATGACAACCATTTACCATTCACCCTTCCCTCAACCTGGGAACCTAAACTGTCCCAGATAGATAGGAGGGCCAAGACACCCTTCACAACTATCCCACCCAGGCAGATAGACAGGACAACATCACCCGCACAGAAAGACAAGCCATAAAAGAACTGATAAACAACCCTCACATAATACTGAAACCGGCAGACAAGGGATCTAAAACAGTGATCCTAGATAAACATCAATACATATACGAGGCAAATAGACAGTTATCCAATACCAAGTACTATGTACCAATAGGAAACAGCCTACAACCACAGACTCAGACTAAATTGCGCAGAATCATACAAACACTTTATGATAAACGGCACATCACGAAAAAACTAAGAGATTTTCTATTTGGACCAGACACTCCACGACCCAGACTGTTTTATCTGCTTTGCAAGATTCATAAAGAGCCAGAAACCTGGACAATTCCCTATGAAGTTCCTCCCGGTAGGCCAATCGTATCAGACTGTAATAGTGAATCATACAACATAGCTAAATACATTGACCATCATATCAACCCTCTCTCCACCAGACACCCCAGCTACCTCAGAGACACTTATCACTTTCTCGAGAGGATCAAACCCATAGTTGTTCCCTCCCAAACATATATATTCACTATAGATATTGATAGCTTATACACTAACATAAATACAGCAACAGGAGTACAGACGGTTAGAAACCTTTTCCATGCACACCCGGACAGGAATAGACCAGATAATGAAATACTACAATTATTAGAAATCAGCCTCACACACAATTACTTTATATTCAATGATAGGCACTATTTACAGGTGGAGGGAACAGCTATGGGTAAGAAATTTGCCCCGGCATATGCAAACATCTACATGGCTGAATGGGAGAGAGAGGCATTGGCAAAGTGCCCACATCAACCTACATTCTACTACAGATTTCTATACGACATTATAGGAGCCTGGCCTCATGATATCCAACTATTCACTGAATTCATTAGCATCCTCAACAGTCATCACCCGTCCATTAAGGTTAAATACATAATAGATCGATGTGAAGTACACTTCTTGGATACTACAGTCTTCTTTAATCACATAAATCAGTCTCAAAAAACAATACGCACTAAAGTTTATTTCAAACCAACAGATACACATGCTCTACTCCACAAACACAGTTACCACCCCAAACATACATTTAGAGGCATTGTTAAATCACAAATTATACGGTTTCATAGGATATCCTCCTGGAAACAGGATCTGGCAAAAGCAATTCAAACACTATTTCATGTACTCAGACAGAGAGGTTACTCCAAACGATACCTCAGAACAATAAAAAACAGCACCTTGGGGGCCCTCTCTCCCATTCAGCCTACACACCCTAACCCCTAACCCCTAACCCCTAACCCCTAACCCTAACCGTAACCCTAACCCTAACCCCTAACCCTAACCCCTAACCCTAACCCTCTCTCCCATTCAGCCTACACACCCTAACCCCTAACCCCTAACCCCTAACCGTAACCCTAACCCTAACCCCTAACCCTAACCCCTAACCCTAACCCTCTCTCCCATTCAGCCTACACACTCTAACCCTAACCCTAACCCTAACCCTAACCCCTAACCCTAACCCTCAGAACAATAAAAAACAGCACCTTGGGGGCCCTCTCTCCCATTCAGCCTACACACCCTAACCCCTAACCCCTAACCGTAACCCCTAACCGTAACCCTAACCCTAACCCCTAACCCTAACCCCTAACCCTAACCCTCTCTCCCATTCAGCCTACACACTCTAACCCTAACCCCTAACCCTAACCCTAACCCTAACTCTAACCCTAACCCCTAACCCTAACCCTAACCCCTAACCCTAACCCCTAACCATAACCCTAACCCTAACCGTAACCCTAACCCTAACTCTAACCCTAACCCTAACACACTCACACAACACAAGTCTGTCTATCACTCTTTCTGACCTCAACCCTCATTATAGAGGTTCCGGAGACATTTCCAAATCCCCCCATTCCCCTGACCTCAACCCTGACCACAACCGTAACCTTAACCCTTACCCTAATTCGGGTTCGTATCCTGCTCCTGCCCCTAAACCTAACCCAACCCCTAACCCTAACCTTAACCCCACCCCTAACCCCACTGCTAACCCTAACCCTAACCATAACCCTACCCCTAACCTTACCCTTCCTAGAACAACAAACTTGGACATTGACCCCCTCCGGAACCACAATCCTCTTTCCTCCTCTTGTTCCCCTTCCGAGCAGCAGACAATTCTCATCCCCCTAGTTACTACATTCTCACATAGGATCAGACCGTTACATCAGGCGTTCAAACACCATTTTTCCATCACCCAACAGGCACACACCCCCCTCCAGCCGTATAGAATAATCTCAGCATTTAGGAGGAACAAGAGTCTCCAAGACATCCTCATCCAAGCTAAATACAGTACCAAGCCCCCACAACCACCCAAACCCTACACGGCCCACTTCAGACAAAGAAAATTCATTTCAAACTCATACAGCAAGACCTCCACTCCAGTTTTAGACTCCATTTCACTCTACACTCCAAATGTCATATATATAATCACGTGCACATTTTGCAAAAAACACTACATTGGGGAAACCCAGTATACAATAGAAAATAGACTTAAACAACATCTATACAATATCAAACGGGCCCATCTACACACAGAACTAGTCACTCATTTCCAGGATCACCCCGTCACCTACCTCAATATATCAGGATTACAGTCGTGTTCTGGGTGGACCAGTGGGCGGCGAAAGGCAGTGGAACGTAGGTGGATAAGAGACCTACAAACAATTACACCCAGCGGTCTGAATGAGCGGTTTTAACAGATCAGATAGGATCCATGGAAAGGGACAGCACTTGTTTACAGGGTTCTCAAGGAGCTGGAAGAAGGATGCACCATAAAACACAAAGTTTGGTTTTTCTTATATTCAACAGGTGCTTATTTATAATAGTTTTATTCATTTTGTTTGTATGTATTTGAATTTGTTTTTACAACTCAGCACTTGACCTTATAGCACTTTTCTAGATAAATGGGCTTATAACTGTGCATATGTACTAATAAAGCATCTATCCCCTGATCCCTTGTATATTTTAACATCTTAGTCCCTTCATGGTCCTAGATAACCACTCAGACTATCATTTTTAGAAGCAATATTAACCTACTTACGTTTTGTAAAGGTTTTTAGGAGTCAATCTAGTATATTTTAACATCTTAGTCCCTTCATGGTCCTTGATAACCACTCAGACTATCATTTTTAGAAACAATATTAAGTCAATCTAGTGGATTTTAACAGTAGAATTTATTCAGATTGGAGGGGTACACAGCAATAGGCCTGCGCACCACAAGACAAATCAGTCTCTTTTTAACCCTACTTCAATTCAAAACCTAACCCTAACCCTTAACCCTAACCCAACCACAACCCTAACCTATTCTACTTACTGTTAAAAGTACACAAGGAACCAGGGACATGGACAATTCCCTTAAGTTCCTCCTGGCAGACCGATTGTGTCAGACTGCAATAGTGAATCCTATAACATTTCACAATACATAGATCATTATATTAACCCTCTCTCCACCAGGCACCCCAGCTTTCTCAGGGACACATCACTTTATGGAGAGGATTGGACCCATAGTTGTTCCCTCCCACACACACACACATATTCACCATAGATATTGATAGCCTGTATACTAATATAAATACAGCAATAGGAATACAAGCAATTAGAAATATCTTTAAGAGATATCCAGACAACACTAGACCGGACAAAGAAATATTACAACTATTAGAAATCAGCCTGACTAGCAATGACTTTTTATTCAACGATCACTATTACCTGCAGGTGGAGGGAACAGCTATGGGCAAAAAATGTGCACCTGCTTACGTCAACATATACATGGCTGAATGGGAGAGAGAGGCACTGGCCAAGTGTCCATATCAACCCACTTTTTATTACCGGTTTTTAGACGACATAATAGGAGCTTGGCCCCACGACACCCAATTATTCACAGACTTTATGAACATTCTCAACAGCCATCATTCATCAATTAAGGTTAAATACACAATTCATCCGCAAGAAGTCAACTTCTTAGACACAAGTGTTTTTCAGTAATAACAATCAACCACAGAAAACACTACACACTAGAGTCTACTTCAAACCAACAGACACACATGCTTTACTCCATAAACACAGTTACCATCCTAAACATACATTTAAGGGAATAATAAAATCACAAATCATACGGTTCTACAGGATATCATCTTGCAAGCAAGACATGGATTATGCAATAAATACACTATTCAATGCACTCAGAAGAAGAGGATATTCAAAACGATTTTTAAGAACCATTAAAAACAACACATTGGCAGCCCTCTCTCCCATTCATCCAACCCTCACAGACCACATCAAACCATCCACCTCTCTTAATCTCAACCTCAATCCTACTCCTAACCTTAACCTCTCCCCAAACCCCACGCCTAACCTTAACCTTTCCCCAAACCCCACGCCTAACCTTAACCTTTACCATTACCCTAACCAGGGTTCTAAGCTTAACCAGGGTTCTAAGCTTAACTTCTCTCTAAACCCCACGCCTAACCTTAACCTCTCCCCAAACCCCACGCCTAGCCTTAACCTCTCCCCAAACCCCACGCCTAACCTTAACCTCTCCCCAAACCCCACGCCTAACCTTAACCTCTCCCCAAACCCCACGCCTAACCTTAACCTCTCCCCAAACCCCACGCCTAACCTTAACCTCTCCCCAAACCCCACGCCTAACCTTAACCTCTCCCCAAACCCCACGCCTAACCTTAATGTTCACCATTACCCTAACCAGGGTTCTCATCCTAACTTAACCCCTATCTCCCTCCGTCACCCTAATCCTGACTCCCCTCTGGGGATTGATCTGCACCAATCACTAAACCGCAACACTTCCTCTGTCTCTTCTCCTTTGTCATCAATACCCAATCAACAGACAATTATCATCCCCCTAGTAACCACATTTTCACATAGAATCAGATCCCTACATCAATCAATCAAACACAACTTCTCTACAGTTCAGCACACTTACATACCACTTAAACCATACAGAGTAATTTCAGCATTCAGAAAAAACAAAAATTTAAAGGACCTCCTCACCACAGCTAGATTCAGTAGTAAGCCACCACAAGACCCCAAATCTCACAATTCCCATTTTCAACAGATAAAGTTCATTACAAACACACACAGCCATACATCAGCACCAGTACAACAATCTTATTCACTGAACACACATAATGCTATTTATATCATTACATGCACACTCTGCAATAAACAATACATTGGAGAAACCAAACATACTATAGAAACCAGACTCAAACAACACCTGTATAACATCAAAAGGGCACACTTACAAACGACACTAATAACCCACTTCCAGGATCACCCCATCACTCACCTCACCATATCAGGGTTACAGTCATATATAGGCTGGACCTGTGGGCAGCGAAAGAGGGCAGAACGGGAGTGGATCCAGCACCTGCAGACAATAACGCCAAATGGCCTGAACGAGAGGTTTTAGAAAATGGGTTTTAACAGACAGGAAAATGGATGCAGAAGGACATGGTTTTATTTATACTCTATATATTTATATTCTATATATTTATATTCTATATATTTATGTTTTGTTCGGTTTTAGTTTGGTATCTTCCTTTTTTTTAGGTCTTTCCATTCTTTTAACAGAATAAAACAATAAAACCAACTAAATGCACAATATTGCTTTTATGTTCATATTTAACAACACTGGTTGAATAAATCTCTCACCACATCGGCTCCTGTACTGTCACCCAGAAAAGGGCATTTTAGAACTCATTTTAGTCCATTTATGATCTTAGGAGGACATCTACAGGCAATTTTAAGTACTACACCTAAATATAATATCATCAGAAGGAGAGGGATGAACAGGAGATAGGCCTGTGCACCGTAAAACAAGCTAGTTGATATGAAACACAATTATATTCAAAACCTAACCCTAACCCTAACCCCTAACCCTAACCCCTAACCCCTAACCCCAACCCTAACCTTAACCACTCTAACCCCTAACCTTAACCCTAACCTTAACCCTAACCTTAACCCGACGGACGGACGGTTCTAAGCCCAACCAACGCAACCCAGGGCACTTCTACAAGTCGGCAACCATGCGGTCTACAACTTTGGCCGGGTGCGCCCGGACCCCTCTGGCCAGCGCGTCAATGCTGTGGAGTGCACCCATTCCCTTTCCCCCCCTTCGGCTTCCACGTGTCAGAGATGGAAGTGGATCAACCGACTCTAAACTAGAAACCTAACCCTAACCCCAACCCCAACCCTAACCTAACCTAACCCTAACCCCTAACCCAATTGGTCACTCGAACCACCGGATGACCCAGGACTACACTTGGGGCGGATGCACGACAACTGGGAGGTTTCCTCCTTGAGGGTTTCTTTGTCTGCTGAAACTCACAAGTATGACAGACTGACATGGCTGGTATGGAAACATGGCAACCAATCCGAGAAACCGGACCCTCATACAGTACGCGACTATGGGGTTTTGCCTGATCCTTAACCTACCATGTATCTACAAGGACGCTGGACGGAACTCCAAGGGCGGATGCATGACAACCGTAAAGAGGGCTTGTCCTTTGGGTTTTTGTCTGCTCAAACCATTGGAAGTTCAATGACTTACCACTCGACAGGGACACATGGCATCCAACTGAGGGCCGGACCTACATAAGGTACGCAACTCAAGGGCCTTTGCCTGATCCTACGCCGAGTATACCCAAACAGACCAGCTGGTTTTGACTAGACATGGGTTGATTGGGAGTTAGGATCCTGGAAGGGAATAACTCTTAATTATACCAATAATTGAAAACATCCAGGACAAAAAGACAGACGGACACGGAAGTAAATACATAGACAATGTGGAGAAAAAAAGAAAGATCAGATGGGGAGTAACTCCTAGGTTGAACTATGCTTTCCACTTCCGTTGACAAACAGACCTTGAAAAGACTCACCTAATCTAACCCTAACCTTAACCCTTACCCTAACCCTAAACCTAACCCTAACCTTAACCCTAACCCTAACCACTCTAACCCTAAACCTAACCTTAACCACTCTAACCTCTACCCTAACCTTAACCCTAACCTTAACCATCCCTTAACCCGACGGACGGACGGTGCTAAGCCCAACCAACGCAACCCAGGGCACTTCTACAAGTGGGCAACCATGGGGTCTACAACTTTGGCCGGGTGCGCCCGGACCCCTCTGGCCAGCGCGTCAATGCTGTGGAGTGCACCCATTCCCTTTCCCCCCCTTCGGCTTCCACGTGTCAGAGATGGAAGTGGATCAACCGACTCAAAACTAGAAACCTAACCCTAACCCCAACCCCAACCCCTAACCCTAACCTAACCCTAACCCTAACCTAACCTAACCTAACCTAACCCTAACCATAACCCTAACCATAACCACCCCCCCTAACCCTAACCCTAACCACTAACCCCTAACCCCAACCCAACCCCAACCCTAACCCTGATGCAGGTAAATATTATCCTCACCTCTTATGTGCTAACCCCAGGTAAGTATTCCGTCTAGCATGGGTAGCACCTCCAACGGATGGAAAACTCATGATAAAAGAGACAACTATGCCCAACACCAGAGCAGAGCTATTACCACACAACCAGAGGAGCTGTAACACAACACAACAGGTTTCTAAGACCCGCACCTACGAGGATCCAACTATATTTGAACTCAGCACCTTCACTGCTACCACTAGAATGGAAAGCTATGGAATTCACACAACTACCTGAACTTCAACCACAGTGGGAAAACAGAAAAACACCTCCCAGGAAGGAAGCAATGGGTGGACTACAACCCCACAAGGGTAACCTTCATCCTATTATAGCCTCAGAATGTTGGCCCACACAGACAAGGAGCAGAGACCACCAGACCAACAGTATAGCCCACCGCTCTCCTCCACTACAATGGAAGCCTATGGAGAATCCATAACACAGACATCCAACTTCAAAGGTAAGTATGGACCCCTTTAACACCTCCAAACAGGACCCCCTTACACTCAATATCGAAATGAACCTACTACAACCAGAGCTAACTGCTCCCAACACCCCATACAAGTCAATGGCAGAGAGAAAAGACAGCTAACTACTCATCTTCATTCACTTGCCATGACCACAAAACACCTCAGAAAGATCTCTACAGGGGCTGGCTCCAACCCCCTAAGTATAGACCCTTGCTTCTGACACCTCCTGGACCTGCCACCCTCAGAAAATGAATATGGTACTTAAAACCAGAGGATGAGCCTACCGGCCCTTTGCTGCTAACACACAGATCTATGGCAGAACAAAGGTCAAGACTACCATCTTTGGAGGACCAGTTGAGGGACTTCTACACCACCTAGGAACCTCATCAAGGACTCTTTCTAATCTCACAGACTTCAACTACATTTATATTTTAGTCATTTAGCAGACGCTCTTATCCAGAGCGGCTTACAGTAGTGAATGCATACATTTCATACATTTCTTTCCCGTACTGGTCCCCCATGGGAATCAAACCCACAACCCTGGCGTTGCAAACACCATGCTCTACCAACTGAGCCACACGCTTACCTCCAATACCTCCTGGACAGCTCACCCACCCACAGCGGAAACAGCAGCCAAAAAGAGAAAGGTCACCGGGCCCAATGCAATTCTCCATTGTAATGGCCTTCACCATTGTAATCAATGGAGTCAACTCTCTACCCCAGACCACTTGACCTCTAGATGACATGGACATCCCATGCAGGCCACTACAGGTACTGCGATCTGATTGGAAGAAACGGCCATACTGCTCACATGCACAATGCATGCTCTCATCATGCTCCAATGAGAAGCCTCGACACCTGCTGGACCACACCCCCTTTCTCTATAAAAGAAGGGCATCATCTCAGACTTCATCCAGATACCAGCAAAGAGCAAGAGACCCAGTGTAAGAAGACTCACCCCGCTACGGCTAGATCTGCCAGACCTCCACTCCCAACGATCTGACCTACTAGACCCTCACCTTCACCAGCTAGATCTACCAGACCTCCACTCCCAACGATCTGACCTACTAGACCCTCACCTTCACCAGCTAGATCTACCAGACCTCCACTCCCAACGATCTGAGTTACTAGACCCTCACCTTCACCAACTAGATCTACCAGACCTCCACTCCCACTAACACTACACCTGCACCACACACACCTACACCTGCACCACACACACTACACTACGCCCCACACCGGCAGCAGCTTCAGCCAAGCCGCCCAGGCCACCACTACTACTACGGGTACCATGGACTACTCACCAGTCCCCAGCCCTTTTCCTCCACAAAGACAAGACACCAGGAGCACCATCACAGAGGACTCCACCACAGCAGCACCGAGACCCCTCTTCACGACACCAGAAGACATCTCCTCCTCCAATTCCCTACCATCATTCCAGTGGTCCATCTCTCCTCTCCACACCCGTAGAACTACGGAACAACAACCCAGAGAGACCTCCACCCTCTTCCACCCCAGTGTCAAGACAACAGCTAAGCTGATCTCCAGACTCATCAGAGCGAGACACCACCTGGAAGCAACCAGCGAACACCTCTCCGGAGGCCCTCTACCACCTGGCTACCAGACCAAGAAAAGGGAAGTGATAGCCCTCTTCACCCCATCTAGAGCATCAAACAACACCCTTGACGAACTAACCATCGCCACCAAGCAATGGCTCAGAAGGAACCATGAGATCCTGGAGAGACACTACAGGAACGAGACAGAATACACCCACCACATCCTCTCCGAAAACACAGACTGCACCAACTGGACAGAGGCCTGGTACCGCGGCAGCAGATTGGCAGAAGATCTACTTCAAAGACCCCTACTACTACCTCTTCTGGAGAGCCTGTGGAACTCCCTCCCTCACCTTCAAGGAGACTGGCTAACCAGAGATAACGGCAAAGTCATCCCCCCACTCACCCACACCCCCCCAGGCAGCGAAGAAGAGGACGACTCACCTCTCCAGACCTCTCTACACTTCACCCCAACTGGGAAGATACCTCCTTCGCCACGCCAAGGCCCGAAACAGCCCCTCTCCACAGAAGAAGATCCGACGGGACAGAACTTCGACCCTCCAGACAAAGTCACTACGTCCCACACCATGGAAGAACCCAACAAGAAAAGACTCCCACAGACCGCTACTAGAAGACGCAAAAGAACCCACAAGACCAACAGGGCCTCTACACCCTCTCCAGATCCTGACAGAACCAGCCACCTACAGATCAAGACTGCACCCGACCCACCTCCTCACCTCCACCTCTGCCGCCACCGCCTCCTCATCATCATCATCCCTCTCCTCCTCCACCTTCTCATCCTCGATGTGCACCCATCACCACCATCACCATCCAAACCTCTACCATTGCGGACCAACCCTACACCTACCACATTCCATCATAAAAAACGACCCAATCAACACTCTACTCAACAAGCTACAAAGCCAAGGGCGGATCCAGCAATGGGCCCCCAAGGCACTAGCCATCGAGGGAGCAACAAAAACACAACAGCCCTGTGTTTCAACCCATCCACTCTCCAATCAAGCCTCTCATCAACCTCAACTACAATCAACCCACTACAACCCACCAACAAACCCTACGACAGAGAGGACCTAAACACTCCTCCAACCTTCGGTCCCTTGGCCCCCCCCCCAACGGGCAGTCTGTGCGCTGAGCCTCCCTAGCAAATCAGGCATGTCCAAATCCTGACACCAAAGTGCAAAAACTACGATAAAAAGGTAACCATTTAAATACGCCTGTGGGACTGGACAGAGGGTCTTCCCGTCTCCAAATCTACCCTTCAACCACATCTTTAAGGCCTTCACACAACCCTCGCCCCCGCTGCTCCGAGGGGCTCAGAGTTGAAGTGCACCTTGGATTCATGCCCGGGATAAGACGCTCTAACAAAGCGATGCTGCCCTACGCATATCCGTTCCATATCTCTTTAAAAAAAAACGCCAGACACTCACTGAAGAGTATGCGGGGCTTGACTCGCAGCCAACGACATGCCTTCGCTCCTGGCAGAGCTACCTTGTAAGTCACTGGCCTGCTGAATCAGTACCTTGACAGAATGAGTCGGGAAGTTCAGCCTCTGACCAGCTGGTGGCCCTCGATGTCTCCGATGGAGTGTTGGTGAAATGGGCTTGGGATCGCTCGGCGCGCCGGAACCTGGTTGGGGCCTAGGAACCTGGAAGGGAAATCAGGCGCAGTTTGACGGGGAAGAGGATCCGTCAGATTTAAAAAACAGCTTCGAACACTCTGCGGACCCCCGGCCCCGTCTCACTCATACTGATCCGACCACTACAAGACTTGAACAACTTAGCGACAATAACTCACTGGCTAAGAATGACACCCTATGGGGACCCATGATCCTGGAAGGGAGTGGCCTCACTAGTTCTTGCCATCTGAACCACTGAGTACGAAGGACTGACATTTGGGGTGGATGCATGACAACCGTAGAGGAGGTTATAATTCCTGGGTTTTGTCTGCTCAAACTCTCATGGCCGACTGACTGACACGCTTGGGATGGACACATGGCAACCGACTGAGAAGCTGGGTTCCTGGAAGGGAGCTCAAAGGGTGGATGCATGACAATAGTAGAGAAGGTTCACCTTCTGGGTTTTTGTCTGCTCAAACCACAGGAACTCAATGACAGACCGTATTGGTATGGATACATGGCAAGCAACTGAGACACCGGACCTGCACAAGGTACGCAACTCAACCGCATTGCCTGATCCTACACCAAGCACACCACGACAGCACCAGCTAGATGTGAATCAACGGCAATCGCTTCAGAGTAAGGATCCTGGAAGGGAATTACTCTTAAACGTATTGATGAACGAAAACATCCAGGACCCAATGACTGATGGACACGGAGTGACACTTAGCCAACCAGCAGTGAAGGACGTTTCCGTGGGCTAATTACTCTCTGGTGGCCCTTTTTCACCACCGTTGACACCTTGACCAATAGAAGGACTCCCCTAAACCTAACCCTAACCTTAACCCCACCCTTATCCTAACCCTAACCCCACCCCTATCCTAACCCTAACCAAACCCTTATCCTAACCCCACCCTTATCATAACCCTAACCTTAACCTCACTCTTACCCCAACCCTATCCCTAACCCCCACCCTAACCCCACCCCCTACCTGGACTTAAAACGGACGAAAGACCAAGGATGAAGACACCTAAAACCAACACACCCCAAAACAAACTCTACTAAAGTGGGATACTATAGGGTTCTACAACCTGGGCGGATCTGTACCCGGACCCTTCGACTCCCCCATTCGGCAAGCGGAGTGCAGATTTTGAGCTAAGATTTTGAGCTAAGAGAGGATGAATTTCCAACTCTCTAGTCCATCATGGTGCAGGCAAAACACACCATAGCCCAGACCAAGACCATCACAGTCCAGGGGCAGGTGATACACAGACCCTGCAGTCAACTTGACTCCTGGAGTGCCCCCACATTGACTAGGGCCATGGAGACCGCACAACCACCCCAAACACCAATTATCAGCAATGTAGCAATTCAATCTGATCTCTCTGGGTCAGAAACTAACATCTCCATTTTTGTTCCCACAGAGGTTCAACCAAATACACACCCTAACCCTGCTGAGGTGGTGACTATGGAAAGAGGAGTAAAGGTGGAAAAAGTTGTGATGATGGGAGAAAACAAAGGGAAAATCAATCCCAACAGTTTCCTGTCTGAACCTTCCCCAATACTTACCTCTCCACACACCAGATACCTCTTACCCACCCCACTTAGTCTGTCTCCAAAAAATAGGGTTCCTTCAGAGCCCACTGTGAGACTCTCCCCTCTGCCTTCACCTAGACACTCTACCCCAACATACCCAGCCATCTCCCCATTCTTGTACCAGCCAACTAAACATGACATGACAAACAGAAAAATGTATGATTGACAACTAAAATCTCTCAAACCGATTGCCATCATTGGAGATTCAAACTTGAAAAGAATACCCTACCATCCGTACAAACACATCCAAATTGACAGTTATCCTGGAGCACAGTTCCACCACATTACTGGGGTATTGGCAAAATCTACCCGAAATCCTAACACCAAGGTGGTTGTGCTGTCTCTGGGCCTGAACAACAAAGATCAAACACAGAAACAAACACCCATAGGACAACTACAATCACTTCACAGTAAAGCAACAGTGATGTATCCCAATGCAACCATTTACTTCCCCATCATTAACTACTCTCCCCACCTGTCAGAGAAACAACAAACCATGTTGAAATATATTAATTCACACATCGCCACACACTACAACCCCCTATTAGAAATCCACCATTTAGATTTCCACACAGAGAAAGACAACATACACTGGACACCAGATACAGGGGCAAAAATACTCCAACATTGGATGGAACAGCTAAAATAGTGGGGGAGGGTATGTCTACATCACAGCCCCTCCACCAAGACACAAACAAAAACATTAAGGGCAATAACCTGTTGTTGTTGCTGCCTTGAAGAAACATAATCTTCCGACTGAAGCCATCAATCCCTCTGTGAATCACAATTCACCACCTTTGAAAAATACATTAAAAAAAGTGATTACACCCGATGGTGATGTCCACCTCTACCATTGCCCCCCCCCCCCCATTGTTCCTCACACCATATTTTTAATCTTATAAACCAAATAACAATCTCAGGGGAAAATTCACCCAAATTACAAAATTACACATTGGTTTCATACCCTGAGCAGTATATGGAAAAGGTATTATTGAAATTCATGCTTTGGTTGACTTCCCCTGGCATATTTTCCACATGCTATCGTTCAACAAATCCCATGGGACCACAATTAGCATTACTGGCGCATCACCTTGAAATCATCCCAAAGTAACTACAATTAAATGTGAAGTTAAAACAAGTAAATTACAGATGATTTGAACATGATGCATGAAAAATGCTAATATGTCTCATGACTTGAATGGGGGTTGTGACACATGCTAAAACATTAGCATATGTAAACATTGACAGGGAAAATAAAGTAAATCATGGGTTGCCACAATGACAGAGGAGCGGGAACTGAATATGGTCGTCTAGGAATGGTGTGTAGCTCCAGTCCACCCAGCACAGTACCGACAGGATCTACAGCTCTCAGGGCCCCCTGGATCCTGTGCTGTTGTACTCTTTATGATAGCGAATTAACATTACTTTACTACGTGGAAATAACCTAAAATAACTTACAAATAAAAAATTAAAGGCATCGTCCACCAGGATCAAAATATTATTTTCATTAGGACTATTAGGACTATTATAGACTACATGACAATTCATAAGATGCATCTGTATTTGTTACTCTACATGATTTCTCTATCAAGTCATTTTCTCTTTTAAAAAATAATTTGAAAGATTAGTTGCATCGATTATTTAAAAAAAATATTTAAAGAAAGGCTGCTGATGTAGGGGTGCACATTATATTTGCTATCCAGGATCCTTGGGACAACCCTACCCCCCAATGAAGTTTAAATGTAAAATGGTTAGAGTAAGGGTTAGGTTTTACCGCAGGAGGCCTTTTGCCTTTTGGTAGGCCGTCATTGAGAATTAGAATTTGTTCTTAACTGACTTGCCTTGTTAAATAAATGTTAAACTAAAAAATATAAAACATTAAAGGTTAGTTTAGGGACATTGCAAGCGCTCCAAATAGCACTAACCGTTTGCGCACCTTTGTAGTTTAGGTGGAAAAAGGAATAATAACTGGAAGACATTGTCTTATGTTAGACAATGACCTGAAATATAGAAACCGACTGTAGGCATATAACCTGTCACATATAGACTGTCGGGCTAAACTCCTGCAGAAGCGTGGACTAGCCTATACCTTTGTAAGGAGGCATTCAGTTTGAGATGCAGTAGGCCTACTACAAAAAATATGCCAGAATTTGGAATTTAGCTCTGGCAAAACATGCCCTATGCTACTCTATTGAGTTAAAGCTCCGTATGGCTTAAAAAAAATATACTGATGTCACTTAAAAACATTAGGACCAAATTATATCCCTACACACTATAGGCCTACTATTGAGAATGCTTACTTTAGCCCTTTGGATATGAGAAATCCGACAGTGTTCTTATAGCCGGTGTTGGGGCTATTGGCAAGAAAGTCGGACACCTCTCTTCTCAAGTCCTCGTCAGTGATGTCGCTGTATGTTTGGCGGACAGATAAACCATACTCAGACATTTGTCTCTGGATGGTTCGCACACTAACTGAAAACAGCCGGGCTATTTCGCGAAGAGAATGAAGTGCAATTCTAGTAAGTATTCCAGCTGTTATTTTGGAATCTTCAAGGCTGGATGACCTCGTTGTCCAGTCTGAATGGTGACACGTCAAGAAGCTGAAGGGCTCTTTCCAACTTTTCAAAAAATGTATAGACCATTTCTAAGGGTGACATGCTCTGAAAATCTAAACACATGTAGAATGTTTTCTATTTTTTTGAAGACGTGGTCTGTGTCTACTGTAGCATTTGGTTGTCGAAGTTGGTGGCTTAATGGGACCAGTATGTCAGCTATCTGGTCCAACACTTCCTGAGGGATTGGAAACTCAACCTGTGCCAAAGTAGATAAGTAATCCAGAAAAGGGTGATGGATTCTCGCCGCCACCGAAAACAGAAATAAACTTCTTATTGTATTGTGGCTATGTATCTCAACATCACGTATTGAAAAGACAGAACCGTAGCGTGGCCTTTAAAAAATAACACGCGATGATGCCCAACCCACTTCACCAATCACAAGGACGCCTGCCGTTGAAACAATAACGGAATTTATTATTATAGCGAACAAAGACCATAACGTTAATTATGATTGGAGGTTTTCTGCATGTATCTAAGCCCTATCAGTAGCCTGATTTCATTACCATGTAGCCTAAACAGGATTACTGTCTAACTACTATATTAATGGGACTATCCAAATCACATTATTATGTGCATGTAGCCTAAACGTTTTGTAATTTCACACAGAAAGCACTGTGGTTATTGGGGGAGTGTTGTAAATGTTAATCAAATATCCTAGATGTGCCTAACTACTTTAATGATGGGCAGTACCCTGTTGAAAAAATACTAACCCTAACCCTAACCCCTAACCCTAACCCTAACTACCGTAATTATGGGCAGTACCCTGTTGAAAAAATACTCTAAGAAGCTACACAGTTCATTTTATTTTAGGTTATTTACTTATTTTATCTTAAAAGGGACAATGTGGCCCTATACAACATAAACTAAGTCTCATAAACACAGCCTATGAAAACAATTACATAAACAATTCTAAACAGGACTTGTTTCCTGATACCATTTGACTTGTAAAAGACATAAACGCATGATCTAATCCAATTAATCAAAGCTAAGTTATTGCACCTATTGAAATGTAATGTGTTTTTAGTCTGTATTCTGTTGCATTAAAAAAGTCACTGTTGCTTATTAGATCAAATTCAGTGTGCCCATGTCTTTATTGCTTTGTATGAGAAGGCAGGATGCTATGGTCGCCCCTGGAGGAGGTTCTTGGGTCACTGCTATTTAAGTCTGAGCAGAGTTTGACGAAAACATTCAAAGGTGGTGGTGCTATATTGCGTGTTATTTTGAATACCAGGCAGATGTTGGAGTAGAGAACGAAGTGGTGTAAACTGAACATGTTGAACTTGTTGAGTACACTTTTAGAAAAAGCGGTTCCAAAAGGTTATTTGGCAGTCCCCACATAGGAGAACACTTTAAAGAACCCTTTTAGGTTCGAGTAACAACCCTTTTGGATTCCATATAGAACCATCTGTGGTAGCAGATGTTCACATAGGAGAACACTTTAAAGAACCCTTTTAGGTTCGAGTAACAACCCTTTTGGATTCCATATAGAACCATCTGTGAGATGGAACCCAAAAGGGTTCTACCGAGGCACCAAGGGGGTTCTACCTGGAACCCAAAAGGGTTCTACCGAGGCACCAAGGGGGTTCTACCTGGAACCCAAAAGGGTTCTACCGAGGCACCAAGGGGGTTCTACCTGGAACCCAAAAGGGTTCTACCGAGGCACCAAGGGGGTTCTACCTGGAACCCAAAAGGGTTCTACCGAGGCACCAAGGGGGTTCTACCTGGAACCCAAAAGGGTTCTACCGAGGCACCAAGGGGGTTCTACCTGGAACCCAAAAGGGTTCTACCGAGGCACCAAGGGGGTTCTACCTGGAACCCAAAAGGGTTCTACCGAGGCACCAAGGGGGTTCTACCTGGAAACAAAAAGGGTTCTACCGAGGCACCAAGGGGGTTCTACCTGGAACCCAAAAGGGTTCTACCGAGGCACCAAGGGGGTTCTACCTGGAACCCAAAAGGGTTCTACCGAGGCACCAAGGGGGTTCTACCTGGAACCCAAAAGGGTTCTACCGAGGCACCAAGGGGGTTCTACCTGGAACCCAAAAGGGTTCTACCGAGGCACCAAGGGGGTTCTACCTGGAACCCAAAAGGGTTCTACCGAGGCACCAAGGGGGTTCTACCTGGAAACAAAAAGGGTTCTTCAAAGGGTTCTCCTATAGGAAAAGCAGAAGAATCCTTTTAGGTTCTAGATAGCACCCTTTTTCCTGAGTGAAGGCCTATATTGCAGTGGTGGTTCCATGGTTTTCTGTAAAAATAAATGCAACAGGCCCTGAACGTCTCTGGAGGATCTAGAAAGATAGTGAATAATTGCATCACCGACTCAGTACGACTATAATTAACATTTCTAACTTGCACCGTTATGCAATTATTAACAGACTAGATACAAATGCTAATCCTGGCGACCAATGTCCTAGCATTTTGTAGAATAAATGTCATTTTCATGCGTAAAGTAGGAATCCCAATCCCAAAGAATGTGTTTGGGAAAACATTTGTGAATGGTTGGGCATTAGTCTTTACATGATTAACAAACTGTGTGACTTCTTTCAATGCAAATATTTATTGCAGTGATTGTTTTTGCCAACCAGTTAATAGCCGTTTGTACCCTCCTCGATCTCTGCAATTCTTGTTTTAGACATAAGAAATTAAGAGAAAAGTTTAACATCAATAACAACCATTTATTCTTGAACAAACAGCCCCAAAGACTAACGTCTTTGTTATTGTACAAAGGCGTAGATCATTTCTAAGGTAGCCTGTAATATTGTATGGAACTGTCCTCTACATTATATTGTATGGAACTGTCCTCTACATTATATTGCATGGAACTGTCCTCTACATTATATTGCATGGAACTGTCCTCTACATTATATTGTATGGAACTGTCCTCTACATTATATTGCATGGAACTGTCCTCTACATTATATTGCATGGAACTGTCCTCTACATTATATTGAATGGAACTGTCCTCTACATTATATTGTATGGAACTGTCCTCTACATTATATTGTATGGAACTGTCCTCTACATTATATTGTATGGAACTGTCCTCTATATTGTATGGAACTGTCCTCTACATTATATTGTATGGAACTGTCCTCTACATTATATTGTATGGAACTGTCCTCTACATTATATTGTATGGAACTGTCCTCTACATTATATTGCATGGAACTGTCCTCTACATTATATTGTATGGAACTGTCCTCTACATTATATTGCATGGAACTGTCCTCTACATTATATTGTATGGAACTGTCCTCTACATTATATTGCATGGAACTGTCCTCTACATTATATTGTATGTAAGAGAAACAAAGAAATATGCAAGTATTTAGAAAACAAATACCCAAACATTGCAAATGAATATGCCAATGCTTTATGTTAATAAATATCTAAAGTGGTGATCAGTCTCTTTTTTTAAATTTTTACTAACAAACAAAACCAAAAAATTGTCACAAGGTGCGGTTTTGCCGGCTGACCGCTGCAGTGCATTGTGAGGAAGGTCTTGTAATAGTCTGGCAGTCCAGAAGATGTCCCTGCACACCTAATAACATCTCTTTAGATTTATAATGCATCATTCTAAACAAATGAACATACTTTACATCACTGAAACTGACCTTCATAAACTGCCGTCGTTGCCATCAAGACATTAGTTACATGTTAATATTCAGAATACAGTTGACTGGATCTCAGTGAAGACGCAAACTTTGGGCCGAAGGTAAACATTTCTCTGCATCTGGCGAAACCTCAACACTTTGACCTCCCATTGAAGGCGTGACGTTGTCAGAGGGATAGTTAGATATGGAATAGAAAGGAGGCAGCGATCTGCATGACTTCAGTGTCAAAGTCATCTACCTAGTTGTCGCATGCTCCCGAAGACTAAGGATAGTCCCTCTAAAGTGAAGGTATGTAATCCTATACGGATTGATGCCCCGACTCGGGCTGCCACGTGCAACATGACGGAATATGCATTGTAGTGATACTTGCTATATGAGATATGTTACAATTCACAGCAGGTGGGTTAACCCTATAAGCGAAATGCGTAGCTTGGCCATGTACCTTTCACTCGAAAGACCCGGGTTCGCTTCCAACTCAGTCCGTTTGCTATTGTACTTTAGTTTGGGTGAACTTTGCCAGTTAATTGTATGTTGATAATCAAACAGGATGTTGTCAAAGGGGTTCTGTCTGGAGGGAACAATGGATGAGAAAGAGCAGAAAAGACCTTGTCATTTTGTCCCGACAGATCGCGGTGCCGACCTCGATTTCTCTCGGACATTCTACAACTGAAACCCATCATTACTGAAATCTTATGAAAATGAACGGTGGCAAAAAGAAGTAAGTGACTTAAATGTTAGAAATGTTATAGATCTTTCTCAACAAAGTGAACATTTCTGTCTTGTAACTATTTCAAAGTAAATAGCATTTTGTAGAATAAATGTCATTTTCATGCGTAAAGTAGGAATCCCAATCCCAAAGAATGTGTTTGGGAAAACATTTGTGAATGGTTGGGCATTAGTCTTTACATGATTAACAAACTGTGTGACTTCTTTCAATGCAAATATTTATTGCAGTGATTGTTTTTGCCAACCAGTTAATAGCCGTTTGTACCCTCCTCGATCTCTGCAATTCTTGTTTTAGACATAAGAAATTAAGAGAAAAGTTTAACATCAATAACAACCATTTATTCTTGAACTAACAGCCCCAAAGACTAACGTCTTTGTTATTGTACAAAGGCGTAGATCATTTCTAAGGTAGCCTGTAATATTGTATGGAACTGTCCTCTACATTATATTGCATGGAACTGTCCTCTACATTATATTGTATGGAACTGTCCTCTACATTATATTGTATGGAACTGTCCTCTACATTATATTGCATGGAACTGTCCTCTACATTATATTGTATGGAACTGTCCTCTACATTATATTGCATGGATCTGTCCTCTACAATTTATATTGTATGGAACTGTCCTCTACAATTTATATTGTATGGAACTGTCCTCTACAATTTATATTGTATGGAACTGTCCTCTACATTATATTGTATGGAACTGTCCTCTACATTATATTGTATGGAACTGTCCTCTACATTATATTGTATGGAACTGTCCTCTACATTATATTGTATGGAACTGTCCTCTACATTATATTGTATGGAACTGTCCTCTACATTATATTGCATGGAACTGTCCTCTACATTATATTGAATGGAACTGTCCTCTACATTATATTGAATGGAACTGTCCTCTACATTATATTGCATGGAACTGTCCTCTACATTATATTGCATGGAACTGTCCTCTACATTATATTGCATGGAACTGTCCTCTACATTATATTGTATGGAACTGTCCTCCACATTATATTGTATGGAACTGTCCTCTACATTATATTGTATGGAACTGTCCTCTACATTATATTGTATGGAACTGTCCTCTACATTATATTGTATGGAACTGTCCTCTACATTATATTGTAGGGAACTGTCCTCTACATTATATTGTATGGAACTGTCCTCTACATTATATTGTATGGAACTGTCCTCTACATTATATTGCATGGAACTGTCCTCTACATTATATTGCATGGAACTGTCCTCTACATTATATTGCATGGAACTGTCCTCTACATTATATTGCATGGAACTGTCCTCTACATTATATTGCATGGAACTGTCCTCTACATTATATTGTATGGAACTGTCCTCTACATTATATTGTATGGAACTGTCCTCTACATTATATTGCATGGAACTGTCCTCTACATTATATTGTATGGGACTGTCCTCTACATTATATTGTATGGAACTGTCCTCTACATTATATTGTATGGCGTAGTACTATAAGGACACATGGTGAGATCCAGATGCAGACACGGGAGGCAGATGGTTGGAGTCTCCGATATTTATTATATTCCAAGGGGCAGGCAAGAGATCATAACAAGGTCAGAGTCCAGGAGGTACGGAGTGGCAGGCAGGCCTGAGGTCAGAGTCCAGGAGGTACGGAGTGGCAGGCAGGCCTGAGGTCAGAGTCCAGGAGGTACGGAGTGGCAGGCAGGCCTGAGGTCAGAGTCCAGGAGGTACGGAGTGGCAGGCAGGCCTGAGGTCAGAGTCCAGGAGGTACGGAGTGGCAGGCAGGCCTGAGGTCAGAGTCCAGGAGGTACGGAGTGGCAGGCAGGCCTGAGGTCAGAGTCCAGGAGGTACGGAGTGGCAGGCAGGCTCGAGGTCAGGGCAGGCAGTATGGTCATGCAGGCGGGTTCACAGTCAAGGCAGGCAAGGGTCAAAACCGGGAGGAATAGCAAAAAAGAGATAAGAAAAAGCAGGAGCATGGTAAACCACGCTGGTTGACAAGACGAACTGGCAACAGACAAACAGGGAACACCGGAATAAAAACCCAGGGTCTAATGGGGCAAACGGGTGACACCTGGAGGTGGGTGGAGACAATCACAAAAACAGGTGAAACAGATCAGGGCTTGACAATATTGTATGGAACTGTCCTCTTCATGATGCATTGTATGGAATTGTCCTCTAAATTATATTGTATGGAACTGTCCTCTACATTATATTGTATGGAACTGTCCTCTACATTATATTGTATGGAACTGTCCTCTACATTATATTGTATGGAATTGTCCTCTAAATTATATTGTATGGAACTGTCCTCTACATTATATTGTATGGAACTGTCCTCTACATTATATTGTATGGAACTGTCCTCTACATTATATTGTATGGAATTGTCCTCTAAATTATATTGTATGGAACTGTCCTCTACATTATATTGTATGGAACTGTCCTCTACATTATATTGTATGGAACTGTCCTCTACATTATATTGTATGGAACTGTCCTCTACATTATATTGCATGGAACTGTCCTCTACATTATATTGCATGGAACTGTCCTCTACATTATATTGTATGGAACTGTCCTCTACATTATATTGTATGGAACTGTCCTCTACATTATATTGTATGGAACTGTCCTCTACATTATATTGTATGGAACTGTCCTCTACATTATATTGTATGGAACTGTCCTCTACATTATATTGCATGGAACTGTCCTCTACATTATATTGCATGGAACTGTCCTCTACATTATATTGCATGGAACTGTCCTCTACATTATATTGCATGGAACTGTCCTCTACATTATATTGCATGGAACTGTCCTCTACATTATATTGTAGGGAACTGTCCTCTACATTATATTGTATGGAACTGTCCTCTACATTATATTGTATGGAACTGTCCTCTACATTATATTGTATGGAACTGTCCTCTACATTATATTGTATGGAACTGTCCTCTACATTATATTGCATGGAACTGTCCTCTACATTATATTGCATGGAACTGTCCTCTACATTATATTGCATGGAACTGTCCTCTATATTATATTGTATGGAACTGTCCTCTACATTATATTGTATGGAACTGTCCTCTACATTATATTGTATGGAACTGTCCTCTACATTATATTGCATGGAACTGTCCTCTACATTATATTGCATGGAACTGTCCTCTACATTATATTGCATGGAACTGTCCTCTACATTATATTGTATGGAACTGTCCTCTACATTATATTGTATGGCGTTTACCTCCAAAATAGTGGTTTTCCCGTGATAATCTGAAAACAGAAATGCACTCAATCACAACCAATGGAATATTAATCCATATCAGTGAATGAATACCATATTGTCCTTATGTTGTATTGACCAGTATAATACTGATCTAATATTGTCCTAATGTTGTATTGACCAGTATAATACTGATCTAATGTTGTCCTAATGTTGTATTGACCAGTATAATACTGATCTAATATTGTCCTAATGTTGTATTGACCAGTATAATACTGATCTAATGTTGTCCTAATGTTGTGGTATTGACCAGTATAATATTGATGTAATGTTGTCCTAATGTTGTGGTATTGACCAGTATAATACTGATCTAATGTTGTGGTATTGACCAGTATAATACTGATGTAATATTGTCCTAATATTGTGGTATTGACCAGTATAATACTGATGTAATATTGTCCTAATGTTGTGGTATTGACCAGTATAATACTGATCTAATGTTGTGGTATTGACCAGTATAATACTGATGTAATATTGTCCTAATGTTGTGGTATTGACCAGTATAATACTGATGTAATGTTGTCCTAATATTGTGGTATTGACCAGTATAATACTGATGTAATGTTGTGGTATTGACCAGTATAATACTGATGTAATATTGTCCTAATGTTGTGGTATTGACCAGTATAATACTGATGTAATGTTGTGGTATTGACCAGTATAATATTGATGTAATGTTGTCCTAATGTTGTGGTATTGACCAGTATAATACTGATCTAATGTTGTGGTATTGACCAGTATAATACTGATGTAATATTGTCCTAATGTTGTGGTATTGACCAGTATAATAGTGATCTAATGTTGTGGTATTGACCAGTATAATACTGATGTAATATTGTCCTAATGTTGTGGTATTGACCAGTATAATAGTGATCTAATGTTGTGGTATTGACCAGTATAATACTGATGTAATATTGTCCTAATGTTGTGGTATTGACCAGTATAATAGTGATCTAATGTTGTGGTATTGACCAGTATAATACTGATGTAATATTGTCCTAATATTGTGGTATTGACCAGTATAATACTGATCTAATGTTGTGGTATTGACCAGTATAATACTGATGTAATATTGTCCTAATATTGTGGTATTGACCAGTATAATACTGATGTAATATTGTCCTAATGTTGTGGTATTGACCAGTATAATACTGATCTAATGTTGTCCTAATGTTGTGGTATTGACCAGTATAATACTGATCTAATGTTGTGGTATTGACCAGTATAATACTGATCTAATGTTGTCCTAATGTTGTGGTATTGACCAGTATAATACTGATCTAATGTTGTGGTATTGACCAGTATAATACTGATCTAATGTTGTGGTATTGACCAGTATAATAGTGATCTAATGTTGTGGTATTGACCAGTATAATAGTGATCTAATGTTGTGGTATTGACCAGTATAATACTGATCTAATGTTGTGGTATTGACCAGTATAATACTGATGTAATGTTGTCCTAATGTTGTGGTATTGACCAGTATAATACTGATGTAATGTTGTCCTAATGTTGTGGTATTGACCAGTATAATACTGATCTAATGTTGTCCTAATGTTGTGGTATTGACCAGTATAATAGTGATCTAATGTTGTGGTATTGACCAGTATAATACTGATGTAATGTTGTCCTAATGTTGTGGTATTGACCAGTATAATACTGATCTAATGTTGTGGTATTGACCAGTATAATACTGATGTAATGTTGTGGTATTGACCAGTATAATATTGATGTAATGTTGTCCTAATGTTGTGGTATTGACCAGTATAATAGTGATCTAATGTTGTGGTATTGACCAGTATAATACTGATGTAATGTTGTCCTAATGTTGTGGTATTGACCAGTATAATACTGATCTAATGTTGTCCTAATGTTGTGGTATTGACCAGTAAATGAGGTCAGCTGATGCTCAGTGTGAACGACCTACATTTGATCTGTCTGTTTACTCCTCTATCTTTCATGAGATCAACTCCATCATGCTCCAACATTTCAACTGAATGTATTTAAAGTCAACGTCATCTGCTATTTCTACAAATGAAAATGTATTGGTTTATTCTCAGCAAAGTGGCAGTGTTCTGTCGTTGTTCTAGAATTCTAGTTATTTTCGGTAGATCAGCAGTACATTACATACATTATTTTTTATTGTACACACTGTGAACTGACGTTTGAACTGGCCTTTCTCCCTGGGAACAGTGCCATTGTTTATCCATTGAGTTAGGAAGCCATAGATAGCTGATACGCTGTCAGGTAGACAGCAGTAGAGAGGTGATAAGCTTTCAGTTTGAAGTTAATGAAAGTCATTGAGTAAAGCACTATCATTGTCATAAACGCTGTTTCAGCCTGAGTATAGCATGATTCATGTTCCAGGACTGATGCGTTTCTTCTGTTTGTGTTCTTTGATGCATGCTTCTATAAATGCTTCTATATATATATTACAGATCCAGACTCGTTTCAAACCTTACAACATATTTTCATACCACTTTAATTTACATCAATGTTCATTGTAATATATCACATGAACAAGAGTTGACAGAAGTAGGATTTGTGGATGTCAAGTTGAGCTATTGTTTTGGGGAATTCAGCCTGTTATACCTGAAAATGTTCCATAGGTGGCAATGGAGGTAGGAAGAGAGCACTGCTAAATGGAGAAACATGTAGAAAACAACAAAGTATAGTTAAACATTTTATTGAGAGGGAATCAGGTAATTAGAAATATTGAAACAGAGAAATGACTAGGAACCTTATCTAATAATAATATTGTTCAATGATGTAGATGAGATCATTGCAAAATACACTGAGTATACTAAACATTATGAACACCTGCTCTTTCCATGAAACAGACTGACCAGGTGAATCCAGGTGAAAGCTATGATCCCTTATTGATGTCACTTGTTAAATCCACTTCAATCAGTGTAGATGAAGGGGAGGAGACGGGTTAAAGAAGGATTTTTAAGCCTTGAGACAATTGAGACATGGCTTGTGTATATGTGCCATTGAGGGTGAATGGGCAAGACAAAAGATCCCTTCTGATGTATCAGGGAATGTTGCAACATTGTTGAAGTAGAGTGTGTACAGTGGTTAGGGGTTAGGGTTAGGGTTAGGGTTAGGTTAGGGGTTAGGGTTAGGGGTTAGGGTTAAGGGTTAAGGGTTAGGGTTAGGGGTTAGGGTTATTATTACTGTCTTTCTATCCACTCAGTAATAATGTAGTGACTGTGTCTATTAACTCAGTAATAATGTTAGTGACTGTGTCTATTATCTCAGTAATAATGTTAGTGACTGTGTCTATCCACTCAGTAATAATGTTAGTGACTGTGTCTATCCACTCAGTAATAATGTTAGTGACTGTGTCTATTATCTCAGTAATAATGTTAGTGACTGTGTCTATCCACTCAGTAATAATGTTAGTGACTGTGTCTATTATCTCAGTAATAATGTTAGTGACTGTGTCTATTATCTCAGTAATAATGTTAGTGACTGTGTCTATCCACTCAGTAATAATGTTAGTGACTGTGTCTATTATCTCAGTAATAATGTTAGTGACTGTGTCTATTAACTCAGTAATAATGTTAGTGACTGTGTCTATTATCTCAGTAATAATGTTAGTGACTGTGTCTATTATCTCAGTAATAATGTTAGTGACTGTGTCTATCCACTCAGTAATAATGTTAGTGACTGTGTCTATTATCTCAGTAATAATGTTAGTGACTGTGTCTTTCTATCCACTCAGTAATAATGTTAGTGACTGTGTCTATTAACTCAGTAATAATGTGAAATCGCCATCCTCAAGTAAAACGTAGTCATGGCGCTCCACACGCTGCATCAGGTTAAAACAACAACATGCTGTGTGCCAGCCTGGTCTCATAGACTAGACGTAACATAGTAAACATAAATCCACGACACTGAAATTAGTATGATATGTTACATTTGGTATGGACAGATGTTACTTAAAGGAGAATTTTTCCATTTCTGATGTAAAGCTCAATTTTTTTTATGTAAATGATCCCAGACACTTGTTTTTGTGATTTGGCTTGTTTTTGAGAAACTTACCCCAGCTGCGATTGACTTCCTCATTGCTCATTGTGCATTATCATGGCGCGCAAAAGACATTAGCAAAAGCTCAAAAAACAGCCAAGTATGTCCTTTTAGAAATGGATATGCTCTCAGTATAACTGTTTAGCTGTTAAAATTCCAAAATTTATCAGCAACGTTGTGATCCATTTTGGTCGAGTTGCGCTGTTTCTCCCATGGAGCTGTGCAGGCCGAGCATGTCGCTATAGTACACAAACAAAGCCAGCGCAGCACAGCTGGTAGAAGAAACAGCTTGAGTCGGACAATATGGATTATAACGTTGCGGATAATGTTCTGAATGACACAATTTACTGAGAGCATGTCCATTTCTAAAAATGTATTTGGGTGTTTTTGGAACTTGTTCATGTCTTTTGTGTGCCTTGATACTGCATAACGAGCAATGAGGAAGTGAATCGCGGTTGGGGTAAGTTTCTCAAAAACAAGCCAAATCACAAAAAAACTGTCTGGACCCTTCTATAACATGCCAGTTACATTGAAAATAGAGATTTACTTCAGTAATAGGAAAATTCTCCTTTAAGGCAAAAACGAGGGTGGTTGGCCGTATGACGCGAATGTCTAGCAACCCAAAAGTTGAGTGTTTTAATCTCATCATGGACAACTTTAGCATTTTAGCTAATTACCAACTTTGCAACTACTTGGCATGTTAGCTAACCCTTCCCATAATCTTAACAAATGGATGATGGACATCCACAAATTAATACATACCATATGAAACGCAACCTATCATCCTAAATGGAGTGCCTCAGATTCACGTACAGAATAATAAGAAATGTTATGAGATCAGGTTGCAGCCTGCAGCAGCTTACATTGTAGAATAATAGTGAAGACATCAAACTATGAAATAACACATATGGAATCATGTAGTAACCAAAAAAGTGTTAAACAAATCCAAATATGTTTTAGATTTTAGATTCTTCAAAGTATCCACCCTTTGCCTTGATGACAGCTTTGCACACTCTGGCAGTCTCTCAACCAGCTTCACCTGGAATGCTTTTCCAACAGTCTTGAAGGAGTTCCCACATATGCTGAGCACTTGTTGGCTGATTTTCCTTCACTCTGCGGTCCAACTCATCCCAAACATTTCAATTTGGTTGAGGTCGGGTGATTGTGGAGGCCAGGTCATCTGATGCAGAACTCCATCACTCTCTTTCTTGGTCAAATAATACTTACACAAATTTGGACTCATCAGACCAAAGGACAGATTTCCACCGGTCTAATGTCCATTGCTTGTGTTTCTTGGCCCAAGCAAGTCTTTCTTCTAACCTTAACCCTGAAAAAAATACAAAAAATTAAATAAAAGTCTCTTCTTCTTAGTGGTGTCCTTTTAGTAGTGGTTTCTTTGCAGCAGTTCGACCATGAAGGCCTGATTCACGCAGTGTTCCCTGAAAAGTTGTGGTTGAGATGTGTGTGTTACTTGAACTTCATGAAGCATTTATTTGGGCTGCAATTTCTGAGGCTGGTAACTCTACTGAACTTATCATCTGCAGCAGAGGTAACTCTAGGTCTTCCTTTCCTGTGGCGGTCCTCATGAGAACCAGTTTCATCACAGCGCTTGATGATTTTTGCGACTCCATTTGAAGAAACTTTCAATGTTCTTGAAATTTACCACAGACTGACCTTCATGTCTTAAAGTAATGATGGACTGTCATTTCTCTTTGCCTATTTGAGCTGTTCTTGCCATAATATGGACTCTGTCTTTTACCAAATAGGGCTATCTTCTGTATATCACCCCTACACTTTGGGGCGGCAGGTAGCCTAGTGGTTAGAGCATTGGGCCTGTAACCAAAAGGTTGCTAGATTGAATCCCCAAGGTAAAAATCTGTCATTCTGTCCCTGAACAAGGCAGTTAACCCACTGTTCCTAGGCTGTCATTATAAATAAGAATTTGTTCTTAACTTCTATGGGCTAGGTGGGACGCTAGCGTCCCACCTGCGGGACACAGCCAGTGAAATATCAGGGCGGCAAATTAAAAAACAACAAAATGTCATAATTCAACTTTCTCAAACATACAACTATTTTACACCATTTTAAAAATACACTTCTCCTTGATGTAACCACATTGTCCGATTTCAAAAAGGCTTTACAGTGAAAGCAAAACATTAGATTATGTTAGGAGAGTACATAGACAAAAATAATCACACAGCCATCTTCCAAGCAAGGACATGTGTCAATAAAACCCAAAACACAGCTAAATGAAGTACTAACCTTTGACGATCTTCATCAGATGACACTCCTAGGACATTATGTTACACAATACATGTATGTTTTGTTCGATAAAGTTCATATTTATATCCAAAAACAGCATTTTACATTGGCGCGTGATGTCCAGAAAATGTATTCCCACCAAAACGTCCGGTGAATGTGCACATCAATTTACAAAAATACTCATCATAAACGTTGACAAAATATATAACAATTATTTAAAGAATTATAGATAGACTACCCCTGGATGCAACCGCTGTGTCAGATTTTAAAATAGCTTTACGGAGAAGGCACATTTTTCAATATTCTGAGTACATAGCTCAGCCATCACGGTGAGCTATTCAGACACCCGCCAAGTTCGGGGCAACCTAAACTCAGAATTAGTATTAGAAATATTCTCTTACCTTTGCTGATCTTCGTCAGAATGCACTCCCAGGACTGCTACTTCCACAAGAAATGTTGTTTTTGTTCGAAATAATCCATATTTATGTACAAATACCTCAGTTTTGTTCGTGCGTACAGATCACTTATCCAAAGGCATAACGTGCGAGCGCGGAACGAGAGACGAAAAGTCCAAATGTTCCATTACCGTACTTAGAAGCATGTCAAACGCTGTTTAAAATCAATCTTTATGGTATTTTTAACGTAGAATTGCGATAATATTCCAACCGGACAATAGCATATTCATTCAAGAAGAAAAAGAAGGAACGGCGTGCTCGTGTGACCGCGCATATCCAATCCCTTTGTTGCCAGGCAGACCACTCAGTGAATGAGCTCCTATACTCTGCCCAGTGTCAGGAAAATGCTCAAACCACTTTCTGAAGGCTTTAGACAGCCAATGGAAGCCTTAGGAAGTGCAACATCACCCCACAGACACTGTAGATTCGATAGAGAATCAAAAGAAGAACTACAATTCTCAGACTTTTCACTTCCTGCTTGGATTTTTCTCCGATTTTTGCCTGCCATATGAGTTCTGTTATACTCACAGACACCATTCAAACAGTTTTAGAAACTTCAGAGTGTTTTCTATCCAAATCTACTAATAATATGCATATTCTAGTTTCTGAGCCAGAGTAGCAAGCTGTTTAAATTGGGTACATTTTTCATCCGGCTGTGAAAATACTGCCCCCTAGCCCAGACAGGTTAACTGACTTGCCTAGTTAAATAAAGGCTAAATTTAAAAAATACATTGTCACAACACAACTGATTGGCTCATTAACGCATTAAGAAGGAAAACAATTCCACAAATTAACTTTTCACAAGGGACACCTGTTAATTGAAATTCATTCCAGGTGACTACCTCATGAAGCTGGTTGAGAGAATGGCAAGCGTGTCCCACCGTAAAGCATCAAGGCAAAGGGTGGCTATTTGAAGAATCTCAAATATAAAATATATTTTGATTTGTTTAACACTTTTTTGGTTAATACATGATTCCATATGTGTAATTTCATAGTTTTGATGTCTTCACCAGTATTCTACAATGTAGAAAAAAGTAAATATAAAGAAAACCCCATGAATGAGTAGATGTTCTAAAACCTTTGACCTGTAGTGTATATTATTTAGTATATGTAAAGACAAGATTAAATCAAGAATTGTCTGGTGGGTGACAACATTAGCTTATCACTTGTGAATTATATATTATCACTTGTGAATGATGCCCAGCATAAGAAACAATGCCTTTTTTTAGAGGTTTTTTTAATCATAGTCGCACACCTCATGTAGCCTAGTCCATAGTCCTATATGTTTTAATAATGTTAGTAGCCCATAGTCCTATATGTTTTAATAAGGTTAGTAGCCCATAGTCCTATATGTTTTAATAAGGTTAGTAGCCCATAGTCCTATATGTTTTAATAAGGTTAGTAGTCCATAGTCCTATATGTTTTAATAAGGTTAGTAGTCCATAGTCCTATATGTTTTAATAAGGTTAGTAGGCCATAGTCCTATATGTTTTAATAAGGTTAGTAGCCCATAGTCCTATATGTTTTAAGAAGGTTAGTAGCCCATAGTCCTATATGTTTTAAGAAGGTTAGTAGCCCATAGTCCTATATGTTTTAATAAGGTTAGTAGCCCATAGTCCTATATGTTTTAATAAGGTTTATATCACACCTCATGTAGCCTAGTCCATAGGCCTATGTGTTTTAATAAGGTTAGTATCACACCTCATGTAGCCCAGCCCATAGGCCTATGTGTTTTGATAAGGTTTGTATTACAACTAAAGTGATGAAATAACTTCTTATGTTTAATTGTGTTAAATGCTCTACAACAAAGCTTTCTTTGTGTCCAACAAGCTTTCTCTGCCTTTAACCTTGTTCTGAACACCTCCAAAACAAAGGTCATGTGGTTTGGTTAGAAGAATGCCCCTCTCCCCACAGGTGTGATTACTACCTCTGAGGGTTTAGAGCTGGAGGTAGACACCTCATACAGGTACTTGGGAGTAGGGCTAGACAGTACACTGTCCTTCTCTCAGCACATATCAAAGCTGCAGGCTAAAGTTAAATCTAGACTTGGTTTCCTCTATCGTAATCGCTCCTCTTTCACCCCAGCTGCCAAACTAACCCTGATTCAGATAACCATCCTACCCATGCTAGATTACGGAGACATAATTTATAGATCGGCAGGTAAGGGTGCTCTCGAGCGGCTAGATGTTCTTTACCATTCGGCCATCAGATTTGCCACCAATGTTCCTTATAGGACACATCACTGCACTCTATACTCCTCTGTAAACTGGTCATCTCTGTTTACCCGTCACAAGACCCACTGGTTGATGCTAATTTATAAAACCCTCTTAGGCCTCACTCCCCCCTATCTGAGATATCTACTGCAGCCCTCATCCTCCCCATACAGCACCCGTTCACTCCCCTCCTATCTGAGATATCTACTGCAGCCCTCATCCTCCCCATACAGCACCCGTTCACTCCCCCCCTATCTGAGATATCTACTGCAGCCCTCATCCTCCCCATACAACACCCGTTCACTCCCCCCCTATCTGAGATATCTACTGCAGCCCTCATCCTCCCCATACAACACCCGTTCACTCCCCCCCTATCTGAGATATCTACTGCAGCCCTCATCCTCCCCATACAACACCCGTTCACTCCCCCCTATCTGAGATATCTACTGCAGCCCTCATCCTCCCCATACAACACCCGTTCACTCCTCCCTATCTGAGATACCTACTGCAGCCCTCATCCTCCACATACAACACCCGTTCACTCCCCCCTATCTGAGATATCTACTGCAGCCCCCATCCTCCCCATACAACACCGTTCACTCCCCCCTATCTGAGATATCTACTGCAGCCCTCATCCTCCCCATACAACACCGTTCACTCCCCCCTATCTGAGATATCTACTGCAGCCCTCATCCTCCCCATACAACACCCGTTCACTCCCCCCTATCTGAGATATCTACTGCAGCCCTCATCCTCTACATACAACACCCGTTCTGCCAGTCACATTCTGTTAAAGGTCCCCAAAGCACACACATCCCTGGGTCGCTCGTCTTTTCAGTTCGCTACAGCTAGCGACTGGAACGAGCTGCAACAAACACTCAAACTGGACAGTTTTATCTCAATCTCTTCATTGAAAGACTCAATCATGGACCCTTACTAACAGTTGTGGCTGCTTTGCGTGATGTATTGTTGTCTCTACCTCCTTGCCCTTTGTGCTGTTGTCTGTGCCCAACAATGTTTGTACAGTGTGTTGTGCTGCTACCATGTTGTGCTGCTGCAATGTTGTGTTGCTACCATGTTGTTGTCATGTTGTGTTGCTACCATACTGTGTAGAGATACTCTGAATACTATGAAAAACCAACTACATTTACTCCTGAGGTGCTGACCTGTTGCACCCTCGACAACTACTGTGATTATTATTATTTGACCCTGCTGGTCATTTATGAACGTTTGAACATCTTGGCCATGTTCTGTTATAATCTCCTCCATTTTGTTCTTAACTGACTTGCCTAGTTAAATAAAGGTAAAAAAATGTATAATAATTAAGCACATTAATCCACTTTATAAGGGGTGTAGAGCCTAACTGGCATACATAAGCAGCGTGTGAGTTTCAAGCGGCCGGCTGCGACAGAGCCCAGAGCCCAACCAGGATCTCTAGTGGATCAGCTAGCAACTGCAGTGCAAACACCATGCTCTACCAACTGCAGTGCCTTAGACCTCCGCGCCACTCGGGAGTCCCGGAACAGCATAAAAATGCACCTTTATAATAAAAGCATTACATGCGTAATTGCATTTGCGGTCACTTTTGATAATGGTGTTTTCCCGCTAATGGAACATTCACACTTGTAGCCTACTTCCATGTGCGCATTGCTGCGCTTATAATGTGAAGAAATAGCCTAAAAGTTTAATTTGTGAAATTGTGAATGAGTGACTGATGAAGTGTGAAGTGCCTGCGCAAAAAACAAAGCAGAGCTCATGCCTTTCAAGATATTTTTTTCTAATCATCATTAGAGTCGCATCATGCAGCCTTACAATGTATTAAAAATCAAAACATATATAGCCCAACATTTGTAGAACAACTAAAGTTACATTAATAACTCTAAATGAAGCATATAGAAGTATCTATTCTCTTTGTTAACCGCTCAACACAGAATAGCCGCATGTGTGCACTCCCTCAAATCGTTTGGAGAAAATATCCTTTCTATTTTATTCAGCTTTGTTCAATTATATTCCTTATACTATAAAATAATGCCATGGAATTCTAAGCAAATCTTTTCTGCTAAATAAACTAGTGTAGCCCACAGCCATTTGGCATAGCCAGATCAGGACCTAATATAAGGACAACTCAGAGTAAGCTATTCTGTTCTTCTGAAATAGACTACGGTGAGGGAAAAAAGTATTTGATCCCCTGCTGATTTTGTATGTTTGCCCACTGACAAAGAAATGATCAGTCTGTAATTTTAATGGTAGGTTTATTTGAACAGTGAGAGACAGAATAACAACAAAAAATCCAGAAAAACACATGTCAAAAATGTTATAAAATGATTTGCATTTTATTGCATCTTATTTACAATGACGGCCTACCCCGGCCAAACCCGTACGATGCTGGGCCAATTGTGTGCCGCCCTATGGGACTCCCAATCACGGCTGGATGTGATACAGCCTGGATTCGAACCAGGGACTGTAGTAATGCCTCTTGCACTGAGATGCAGTGCTTTAGACTGCAGCGCCACTCGGGAGCCCAAAACATAATGTTGCTGCTACCGTCTCTTATGACCGAAAATAACTTCTGGACATCAGAACAACGATTGCTCACCTCAAACTGGAATAATATTTATTTATTTTATGAGTAAGACAGGAAGGATATACTGCTTTCCCGGGAACAGGCCCAAATCCCCGTAATTTGCGTTAGGAAAAGACAGAGAAAAAGGGGGCGGAGGTCAGGCAATCATTGGAGAAAAAAAAATGATCCTACCAACGGGACATTAAAAACTGTAATATCTTATGTTTCACCGAGTCGTGGCTGAATGACAACACGGATAATATAGAGCTGGTGGGATTTTCCATGCACCGGCAGAACAGAGAAGCTACGTCTGGTAAGACGAGGGGTGGGGGTGTGTGTCTACTTGTCAATAACAGCTGGTGCACGATGTCTAATATTAAAAAAGTCTTGAGGTATTGCTCGCCTGAGGTAGAGTACCTTATGATAAGCTGTAGACCACACTATCTACCAAGAGAGTTCTCATCTATATTATTCGTAGCCATCTATTTACCACAACAGACTGATGCTGGCACTCAACCAACTCTATAAGGCCATAAGCAAAGAAGAAAATGCTCGCCCAGAAGCGGCACTCCTAGTGGCCGGGGACATTAATGCAGGCAAACTTAAATCCGTTTTACCTCATTTCTACCAACATGTCACATGTGCAACCAGAGGGGAAAGAAACTCTAGACCACCTTTACTTCACACATAGAGATGCATACAAAGCTCTCCCCTACCCTCCATTTGGCAAATCTGACCATAATTCTATCCTCCTGATTCCTGCTGTTGGTCAATTATCAAACGTACATTAGTAATGGAAAGGAAACACAGACTTTATGTTTAAGTATTAAAATACTCCTTTTAGTAATACAATTGCAGGCATAAGTTGGTACAGAATACAATATAACAGTATATGATAGTTCTCCCCAAGTTCTGTAAAATGTCTAAGACATCCTGTAACTCATATAGCCTCTCCCAGTCCTCCTTGTGTGAGTTTCCCTGGCAACAACATTTTAATAAATCTAACCTCCCCTTACAACAGTAAACGTCTTATCAGCAATTAAAAGCTCTGTGAACGAGTGTAAGCATCTTCTGACAGGTGGCTGGTTTCATCAGGTCTGTGGCAGCCTTGTGTTCTCAGAAAACCAGATAACCACGGTGGGACCCAGACAGGAGGAGTCTGAATGTAGACGCCTTCTGATAGTATCTGAAGGTCACAACACTCAAAACAGGTTTTAACACACACACACAGAGGTCTCCTGAACATAATTTATCAACCCTTTGAAAGGTATAAGGCCTTGGTTTTAACCCTCTTCACTGCTTACAAGCAAAAACTAAAGCAGGAAGTACCAGTGAATGCTGTTCATTGACAACTCAATACGGAAGTGGTCAGATGACGCAGATGCTACGCTACAGCACTCCAATTGGCATACCGCCCCAACAGATCCACAGATGATGCAATCTCAATCGCACTCCACACTGCTCTTTCCCACCTGGACAAAAGGAACACCTATGTGAGAATACTGTTCATTGACAACAGCTCAGCATTCAACACGATAGTGTCCACGAAGCTCATCACTAAGCTAAGGACCCTGGGACTAAACACCTCCCTCTGCAACTGGATCCTGGACTTCCTGACGGGCCGCCCCCAGGTGGTGAAGGTAGGTAACAACACGTCTGCCACGCTGATCCTCAACACCGGGGCCCATCAGGGGTGTGTTTAGTCCCCTCCTGTACTCCCTGTTCACGCACGACTGCATGGCCAAACATGACTCCAACACCATCATTAAGTTTGCTGGCAACACAACAGTGGTAGGCCTGATCACCGACAACGATGAGACAGCCTATAGGGAGGAGGGCAGAGACCTGGCAGTGTGGTGCCCGGACAACAACCTCTTCCACCATGTGAGCAAGACAAAGGAGCTGATCGTGGACTACAGGAAAAGGCTGGCCGAACAGGCCCCCATTATCATCGACAGGGCTGTAGTGGAGCAGGTCGAGAGTTTCAAGTTCCTTGGTGTCCACATCACCAAAGTCTCCCCCTCAGGAGACTGAAAAGATTTGGCATGGGTCCCCAGATCCTCAAGAAGTTCTACAGCTGCACCATCAAGAGCATCATGAACGGTTGCATCACTGCCTGGTATGGCAACTGCTCGGCATCTGACCCTAATGCGCCACAGTAGGTAGTGTGTACGTACGGCCCAGTACATCATTGAGGCCAAGCTTCCTGCCATCCAGGACCTATATAAAAGGCAATGTCAGAGGAAGGCCCAAAAAATTGTCAGAGACTCCAGTCTCCCAAGTCATAGACTGCTTTCTCTTCTACCGCACGGCAAGCAGTACCGAAGTGCCAAATCTAGGACCAAAAGGCTCCTTAACAGCTTCTACCCCCAAGCCATAAGACTGCTGAACAATTAATAAAATGACCACTGGACACTGGACATTTGTGTTCATTGTTTTCGGTAGAAAGTCTGAGTTTAATTCGTTTTTTTTCTGTAGAAAGACGCAAAGAAAACTTGGAGCTAGCCAGTCTAGTGATGCTAGCTAGCTTCTGATGTCACAGCAACAAGAGCCTCGAGGGATAGGAAGAGTTTCGCTGCAGGAAGTCACTGTGAGTGAAAAGAAGAAGGAAAAAAAGGTTCTGGGAGTAAGGCACCGTCTGAAAAGTGTGAGAAAGAAAAATAATAAACCGAAAATGTCTGCATTGGTTGGAAATATAGGAACATTTGATGAATCTGTGGAACAATGGAGTTCTTAAAACATTCTGTGTAAGTACTTTGTGTTGGTAAATGGAATTAAAGTAGAAGTTGTTGTGCCAACATTTTTGACTGTAATGGGAGGAAAACATTAAATCTACTGCTCAGCCTAGTAACGCCTGAAAAACCTGGTGATAAATCATATGAGGAAATTGTGGCTACCTTTAAAAGGACATTATTCTCCCAAACCACTGATAATCGCAGAGAGATTCAGGTTTCATAAGAGAAATCAACAGGAGGAGGAATCAATCTCACAGTTTGTGACTGTATTGAAACAGTTATCTGAACACTGGGAATTTAGACGCTCAATGAGTGACACTATACGTGATTGGTTAGTGTGTGGCATGCGCAGCGAGGCAATTCAGGAACGCCGTTTGACTGAGAGTAACTTAACATTGCAGAGAGCAATAGAAGTGAGTACATCAATGGAAATGGCAAATAAAGGCGCACAACAGCTAAGTGCATCTACCCAAGTGCATAAGGTGTTTAAAAACAAGGCAGTAGGTGGCAAGACATGTGAGAAACCAGGTCACATTGAACGTGCATGTAAAAACAAAAAGACACGATCAAACAAAAGTACTGAACAAAGGAAAAGCGTCTTCAGGAAGTACAAAAAGAAAGTGCATAAAATGGAGCACACAGAGGATGAACAAAGTGATACCCTGTCTGAAGGGGACGAATCTTTGCATGTTTTGTCCATTTCAAACAATGGACACGGATACTGGGTGACACCACTACTGGATGGAAACGCATTACAGATGCAAGTGGACACTGGACCAGCCATATCTTTGCTGTCTGAGGCTGTATACAAGGACAAACTACATCACCTCACACTACAGCCCACAGAGATGACGCTGAAAACATACACCGGTGAGATTGTTCCAGTGAGAGGAAGTGTGATTGTTACAGTGAAGCTCAACAAACAGAATGTGAAGCTACCACTCTACATCATGAAGGCAACCATACAGCATTGCTAGGATGCACATGGCTGGAAAAGATCAAACTAAACCGGCAGGAAATTCACATGGTTGCAAAAGAGGATGTGTTCAAAGGAGAACTTGGCGGTATGAAAGACATAACAATTAACCTGACCATGAAATCACTCAGCAAGCCAAAATGCTTCAAAGCTAGATCAGTCCCATACACCATCAAACCAAAAGTTGAAACTGAGATAAACAGACTTGTCAAGAGTGGAGTATTGGATCCAGTGAATGTTAGTGAATGGGCTTCACCCATACACTCAGCCTCTGTGGTGATTTCAAAGTCACCATTAACTCAGTCTTGACTGCTGAAAAATATCCACTACCCATCATTGACGTCCTCTTTTCTGGTTTAGCTGGAGGACAGAAATTCAGTAAGATGGACTTATGTCAGGCCTATCTACAGATGCATGTGGACCAAGAGTCACAAGAACTGTTGACCATAGTGACTCACAAAGGACTGTACAGGTACCGGAGGTTTCCTTTTGGAATCACCTCAGCTCCGGCCTTGTTTCAGAGAGCTATGGACCAGATACTGAGCGGGCTCACTGGGGTCCAATGTTACCTCGATGATCTACTCATCACCGGCAAAGACGAGCAGAAGCACCTGAGAAACCTGAACGCTACACTACAGAGACTGGAGGAGTACGGTCTGAGGGTCCGGAAGGACAAATGCGAGCTTTTCCGGCCCTCTGTTGAGTACCTGGGCCACGTCATCGACAGTTCGGGGCTCCACAAGGCGCCATCGAAGGTGAAGGCCGTTGTGGAAGCTCCATCCCCACAGAACGTGAGTCAGCTGAGATAATTCTTAGGACTACTGACATACTACGCAAAGTTTGTGCTGAACCTAGCTAACACGTTAAAGCCATTTAGTGAACTTTTGAACAAAACCAAACAGTGGAAGTGGACACAGCCTTAGCTCAGTCAGAGGCCTAATCCTCCTCAACCCCAACTTCCCATTACAGTTGGCATGTGATGCATTGCCTTATTGTGTTGGTGCTGTTGTCTCACACATCATGCCATCAGGTGAAGAAAGGCCAATTGCTTTCGCATCACGGACTTTAAGTGAAGCCGACAGCAATTATGCACAGATAGAACGTGAAGTGCTCACCGTCGTGTTTGGAGGTAAGAAATGTAATCAGTTTCTGTTTGGCAGACGATTCACACTGCTGACGGACCATTGACCCCTCACCTCCATCTTTGGTCCCAACACTGGCATTCCGTCGCTCGCAGCCAGCCGAATGATATCAAGTACAGAAGGTCCGAGCAGCACTGCAATGCAGACGGCCTCTCAAGGCTTTCCTTACCTGTCACACACACACAGAGCTCTCCCAGGCTGAAATCTTCTACTTCAAGGAAGTGACGAACGCCCCAGTTACATCTGGCCAAGTGAAAAAGTTCACCCACACTGATCCAGTGATGTCTGAGGTCGTGGACATTGTCACTCGTGGGAAAGGAGGAGAGCTGTCAGACAGCCTTAAACCTTACCTAGAGAGGAGATACAAGCACCCAGTTCAGTCTGGATGCTTGCTGTAGGGTTTTGGAGTCATCATACCGCCACCATTGAGAAGGCAGGTGCTTGAAGAACTCCATTCAGGGCACTGTGGCACATTAGGACCTGAGTACCAGGCCATTAGGACCTAATGGAGGGACCATAGAGCCCTGAGTACCAGACCATTAGGACCTGATGGAGGGACCATAGAGCCCTGAGTACCAGGCCATTAGGACCTGATGGAGGGACCATAGAGACCTGAGTACCAGGCCATTAGGACCTGATGGAGGGACCATAGAGACCTGAGTACCAGGCCATTAGGACCTGATGGAGGGACAATAGAGCCCTGAGTACCAGGCCATTAGGACCTGATGGAGGGACCATAGAGCCCTGAGTACCAGACCATTAGGACCTGATGGAGGGACCATAGAGCCCTGAGTACCAGGCCATTAGGACCTGATGGAGGGACCATAGAGACTTGAGTACCAGGCCATAAGGACCTGATGGAGGGACCATAGAGCCCTGAGTACCAGGCCATTAGGACCTGATGGAGGGACCGTAGAGCCCTGAGTACCAGGCCATTAGGACCTGATGGAGGGACAGTAGAGCCCTGAGTACCAGGCCATTAGGACCTGATGGAGGGACCGTAGAGCCCTGAGTACCAGACCATTAGGACCTGATGGAGGGACCGTAGAGCCCTGAGTACCAGGCCATTAGGACCTGATGGAGGGACCGTAGAGACTTGAGTACCAGGCCATTAGGACCTGATGGAGGGACCGTAGAGCCCTGAGTACCAGGCCATTAGGACCTGATGGAGGGACCGTAGAGCCCTGAGTACCAGGCCATTAGGACCTGATGGAGGGACCGTAGAGCCCTGAGTACCAGGCCATTAGGACCTGATGGAGGGACCGTAGAGCCCTGAGTACCAGACCATTAGGACCTGATGGAGGGACCGTAGAGCCCTGAGTACCAGGCCATTAGGACCTGATGGAGGGACCGTAGAGCCCTGAGTACCAGGCCATTAGGACCTGATGGAGGGACCGTAGAGCCCTGAGTACCAGGCCATTAGGACCTGATGGAGGGACCGTAGAGCCCTGAGTACCAGGCCATTAGGACCTGATGGAGGGACCGTAGAGCCCTGAGTACCAGGCCATTAGGACCTGATGGAGGGACCGTAGAGCCCTGAGTACCAGGCCATTAGGACCTGATGGAGGGACCGTAGAGCCCTGAGTACCAGGCCATTAGGACCTGATGGAGGGACCGTAGAGCCCTGAGTACCAGGCCATTAGGACCTGATGGAGGGACCGTAGAGCCCTGAGTACCAGGCCATTAGGACCTGATGGAGGGACCGTAGAGCCCTGAGTACCAGGCCATTAGGACCTGATGGAGGGACCGTAGAGCCCTGAGTACCAGGCCATTAGGACCTGATGGAGGGACCGTAGAGCCCTGAGTACCAGGCCATTAGGACCTGATGGAGGGACCGTAGAGCCCTGAGTACCAGGCCATTAGGACCTGATGGAGGGACCGTAGAGCCCTGAGTACCAGGCCATTAGGACCTGATGGAGGGACCGTAGAGCCCTGAGTACCAGGCCATTAGGACCTGATGGAGGGACCGTAGAGCCCTGAGTACCAGGCCATTAGGACCTGATGGAGGGACCGTAGAGCCCTGAGTACCAGGCCATTAGGACCTGATGGAGGGACCGTAGAGCCCTGAGTACCAGGCCATTAGGACCTGATGGAGGGACCGTAGAGCCCTGAGTACCAGGCCATTAGGACCTGATGGAGGGACCGTAGAGCCCTGAGTACCAGGCCATTAGGACCTGATGGAGGGACCGTAGAGCCCTGAGTACCAGGCCATTAGGACCTGATGGAGGGACCGTAGAGCCCTGAGTACCAGGCCATTAGGACCTGATGGAGGGACCGTAGAGCCCTGAGTACCAGGCCATTAGGACCTGATGGAGGGACCGTAGAGCCCTGAGTACCAGGCCATTAGGACCTGATGGAGGGACCGTAGAGCCCTGAGTACCAGGCCATTAGGACCTGATGGAGGGACCGTAGAGCCCTGAGTACCAGGCCATTAGGACCTGATGGAGGGACCGTAGAGCCCTGAGTACCAGGCCATTAGGACCTGATGGAGGGACCGTAGAGCCCTGAGTACCAGGCCATTAGGACCTGATGGAGGGACCGTAGAGCCCTGAGTACCAGGCCATTAGGACCTGATGGAGGGACCGTAGAGCCCTGAGTACCAGGCCATTAGGACCTGATGGAGGGACCGTAGAGCCCTGAGTACCAGGCCATTAGGACCTGATGGAGGGACCGTAGAGCCCTGAGTACCAGGCCATTAGGACCTGATGGAGGGACCGTAGAGCCCTGAGTACCAGGCCATTAGGACCTGATGGAGGGACCGTAGAGCCCTGAGTACCAGGCCATTAGGACCTGATGGAGGGACCGTAGAGCCCTGAGTACCAGGCCATTAGGACCTGATGGAGGGACCGTAGAGCCCTGAGTACCAGGCCATTAGGACCTGATGGAGGGACCGTAGAGCCCTGAGTACCAGGCCATTAGGACCTGATGGAGGGACCGTAGAGCCCTGAGTACCAGGCCATTAGGACCTGATGGAGGGACAGTAGAGCCCTGAGTACCAGGCCATTAGTTTTAGCGAGTTGGGTACTACCATAAGAGTATATTACTGTGACTCAACAGTCTCGTGGAATTTTACTGCCGTCATGACTCAGGACTGCCTGTGGCGGTAATATGATCACCGCAACAGCCCTATCTTCAACTACGTAATGTGGTCTGTCTCAACGACAGACTGTTACAGGCTGGTGTATGGCTGGTGTATGGTTGTTACAGTCTGTTACAGTCTGTTACAGGCTGGTGTATGTTTGTCACTTAACGCCGGGCTAATCCTTTAAGGGAGGATGAGTAGAAGATGGATGAGTGGGGTTGGGGGTTGGGAAGGGATGGAGTTGGGGTTGGGAAGGGATGGAGCGGGGGTTGGGGTTGGGAAGGGATGGAGCGGGGGTTGGGAAGGGATGTAGCGGGGGTTGGGAAGGGATGGAGCGGGGGTTGGGGTTGGGAAGGGATGGAGCGGGGGTTGGGGTTGGGAAGGGATGGAGCGGGGGTTGGGGTTGGGAAGGGATGGAGCGGGGGTTGGGAAGGGATGGAGTTGGGGTTGGGAAGGGATGGAGCGGGGGTTGGGGTTGGGAAGGGATGGAGTTGGGGTTGGGAAGGGATGGAGTTGGGGTTGGGAAGGGATGGAGCGGGGGTTGGGAAGGGATGGAGCGGAGCGGGGGTTGAGGTTGGGAAGGGATGGAGGGTGTGTCACTGTGTGTGTGTGTGTGTATGTGTGTGTGTGTGTCACCCTAACCCTGTCACTATAACCCTGTCACTATAACCCTAACCCTGTCACTATATCCCTAACCCTGTCACTATAACCCTAACCCTGTCACTATATCCCTGTCACTATAACCCTAACCCTGTCACTATAACCCTAACCCTGTCCCTATAACCCTAACCCTGTCACTATATCCCTAACCCTGTCACTATATCCCTAACCCTGTCACTATATCCCTAACCCTGTCACTATAACCCTAACCCTGTCACTATATCCCTGTCACTATAACCCTAACCCTGTCACTATATCCCTAACCCTGTCACTATATCTCTAACCCTGTCACTATAACCCTGTCACTATAACCCTAACCCTGTCACTATAACCCTAACCCTGTCACTATATCCCTAACCCTGTCACTATAACCCTAACCCTGTCACTATATCCCTGTCACTATAACCCTAACCCTGTCACTATATCCCTAACCCTGTCACTATAACCCTAACCCTGTCACTATATCCCTAACCCTGTCACTATATCTCTAACCCTGTCACTATAACCCTCTCACTATAACCCTAACCCTGTCACTATAACCCTAACCCTGTCACTATATCCCTAACCCTGTCACTATATCCCTAACCCTGTCACTATAACCCTGTCACTATAACCCTAACCCTGTCACTATAACCCTGTCACTATATCCCTAACCCTGTCACTATATCCCTAACCCTGTCACTATAACCCTAACCCTGTCACTATAACCCTGTCACTATATTCCTAACCTTGTCACTATAACCCTAACCCTGTCACTATATCCCTAACCCTGTCACTATAACCCTAACCCTGTCACTATAACCCTAACCCTGTCACTATATCCCTAACCCTGTCACTATAACCCTGTCACTATAACCCTGTCACTATAACCCTGTCACTATAACCCTAACCCTGTCACTATAACCCTGTCACTATATCCCTAACCCTGTCACTATATCCCTAACCCTGTCACTATAACCCTGTCACTATAGCCCTAACCCTGTCACTATATCCCTAACCCTGTCACTATAACCCTAACCCTGTCACTATATCCCTAACCCTGTCACTATATCCCTAACCCTGTCACTATAACCCTCTCACTATATCACTAACCCTGTCACTATATCCCTAACCCTGTCACTATAACCCTAACCCTGTCACTATAACCCTGTCACTATAACCCTAACCCTGTCACTATAACCCTAACCCTGTCACTATATCCCTAACCCTGTCACTATAACCCTGTCACTATAACCCTAACCCTGTCACTATATCCCTAACCCTGTCACTATATCCCTAACCCTGTCACTATATCCCTAACCCTGTCACTATAACCCTGTCACTATAACCCTAACCCTGTCACTATATCCCTAACCCTGTCACTATATCCCTAACCCTGTCACTATATCCCTAACCCTGTCACTATAACCCTAACCCTGTCACTATATCCCTAACCCTGTCACTATATCCCTAACCCTGTCACTATAACCCTCTCACTATATCACTAACCCTGTCACTATATCCCTAACCCTGTCACTATAACCCTAACCCTGTCACTATAACCCTGTCACTATAACCCTAACCCTGTCACTATAACCCTAACCCTGTCACTATATCCCTAACCCTGTCACTATAACCCTGTCACTATAACCCTAACCCTGTCACTATATCCCTAACCCTGTCACTATATCCCTAACCCTGTCACTATATCCCTAACCCTGTCACTATAACCCTGTCACTATAACCCTAACCCTGTCACTATATCCCTAACCCTGTCACTATATCCCTAACCCTGTCACTATATCCCTAACCCTGTCACTATATCCCTGTCACTATAACCCTGTCACTATATCCCTAACCCTGTCACTATAACTCTAACCCTGTCACTATATCCCTAACCCTGTCCCTATAACCCTAACCCTGTCACTATATCCCTAACCCTGTCACTATATCCCTAACCCTGTCACTATAACCCTGTCACTATAACCCTGTCACTATAACCCTGTCACTATATCCCTAACCCTGTCACTATATCCCTAACCCTGTCACTATATCCCTAACCCTGTCACTATATCCCTAACCCTGTCACTATATCCCTATCCCTGTCACTATATCCCTAACCCTGTCACTATAACCCTGTCACTATATCCCTAACCCTGTCACTATATCCCTAACCCTGTCACTATATCCCTAACCCTGTCACTATATCCCTAACCCTGTCACTATATCCCTAACCCTGTCACTATAACCCTAACCCTGTCACTATATCCCTAACCCTGTCACTATATCCCTAACCCTGTCACTATAACCCTAACCCTGTCACTATAACCCTAACCCTGTCACTATATCCCTAACCCTGTCACTATAACCCTGTCACTATATCCCTAACCCTGTCACTATATCCCTAACCCTGTCACTATAACCCTAACCCTGTCACTATATCCCTAACCCTGTCACTATAACCCTGTCACTATATCCCTAACCCTGTCACTATAACCCTGTCACTATAACCCTAACCCTGTCACTATAACCCTGTCACTATATCCCTGTCACTATAACCCTAACCCTGTCACTATATCCCTAACCCTGTCACTATAACCCTAACCCTGTCACTATATCCCTAACCCTGTCACTATATCCCTAACCCTGTCACTATAACCCTGTCACTATAACCCTAACCCTGTCACTATAACCCTGTCACTATATCCCTAACCCTGTCACTATAACCCTAACCCTGTCACTATAACCCTAACCCTGTCCCTATAATTCTAACCCTGTCACTATAACCCTGTCACTATATCCCTAACCCTGTCACTATAACCCTAACCCTGTCACTATAACCCTGTCACTATATCCCTAACCCTGTCACTATAACCCTGTCACTATAACCCTAACCCTGTCACTATATCCCTAACCCTGTCACTATATCCCTAACCCTGTCACTATAACCCTGTCACTATAACACTAACCCTGTCACTATATCCCTAACCCTGTCACTATAACCCTAACCCTGTCACTATATCCCTGTCACTATATCCCTAACCCTGTCACTATATCCCTGTCACTATAACACTAACCCTGTCACTATAACCCTAACCCTGTCACTATAACCCTAACCCTGTCACTATATCCCTAACCCTGTCACTATATCCCTAACCCTGTCACTATAACCCTGTCACTATAACACTAACCCTGTCACTATATCCCTAACCCTGTCACTATAACCCTAACCCTGTCACTATAACCCTGTCACTATAACCCTAACCCTGTCACTGTAACCCTGTCACTATAACCCTAACCCTGTCACTATATCCCTAACCCTGTCACTATATCCCTAACCCTGTCACTATAACCATGTCACTATAACACTAACCCTGTCACTATAACCCTAACCCTGTCACTATAACCCTAACCCTGACACTATATCCCTAACCCTGTCACTATAACCCTAACCCTGTCACTATAACCCTAACCCTGTCACTATAACCCTGTCACTATAACCCTGTCACTATAACCCTGTCACTATAACCCTGTCACTATAACCCTGTCACTATATCCCTAACCCTGTCACTATATCCCTAACCCTGTCACTATATCCCTAACCCTGTCACTATAACCCTGTCACTATATCCCTAACCCTGTCACTATAACCCTAACCCTGTCACTATATCCCTAACCCTGTCACTATATCCCTAACCCTGTCACTATATCCCTAACCCTGTCACTATATCCCTAACCCTGTCACTATATCCCTAACCCTGTCACTATAACCCTGTCACTATATCCCTAACCCTGTCACTATATCCCTAACCCTGTCACTATAACCCTGTCACTATATCCCTAACCCTGTCACTATATCCCTAACCCTGTCACTATAACCCTGTCACTATAACCCTGTGACTATATCCCTAACCCTGTCACTATAACCCTGTCACTATAACCCTAACCCTGTCACTATAACTCTAACCCTGTCACTATAACCCTAACCCTGTCACTATAACCCTAACCCTGTCACTATAACCCTAACCCTGTCACTATAACCCTGTCACTATATCCCTAACCCTGTCACTATATCCCTAACCCTGTCACTATATCCCTAACCCTGTGACTATAACCCTAACCCTGTCACTATATCCCTAACCCTGTCACTATATCCCTAACCCTGTCACTATATCCCTAACCCTGTCACTATATCCCTAACCCTGTCACTATAACCCTGTCACTATAACCCTGTCACTATAACCCTAACCCTGTCACTATATCCCTAACCCTGTCACTATATCCCTAACCCTGTCACTATAACCCTGTCCCTATATCCCTAACCCTGTCACTATATCCCTAACCCTGTCACTATATCCCTAACCCTGTCCCTATAACCCTAACCCTGTCACTATATCCCTAACCCTGTCACTGTATCCCTAACCCTGTCACTATAACCCTAACCCTGTCCCTATAACCCTGTCCCTGTCACTATAACCCTAACCCTGTCACTATAACTCTAACCCTGTCACTATATCCCTAACCCTGTCACTATATCCCTAAACCTGTCACTATAACCCTGTCACTATAACCCTAACCCTGTCACTGTAACCCTAACCCTGTCACTATAACCCTGTCTCTATAACCCTAACCCTGTCACTATATCCCTAACCCTGTCACTATATCCCTAACCCTGTCACTATAACCCTAACCCTGTCACTATATCCCTAACCCTGTCACTATATCCCTAACCCTGTCACTATAACCCTGTCACTATAACACTAACCCTGTCACTATATCCCTAACCCTGTCACTATAACCCTGTCACTATAACCCTAACCCTGTCACTATAACCCTAACCCTGACACTATATCCCTAACCCTGTCACTATAACCCTAACCCTGTCACTATAACCCTAACCCTGTCACTATAACCCTGTCACTATAACCCTGTCACTATAACCCTGTCACTATATCCCTAACCCTGTCACTATATCCCTAACCCTGTCACTATATCCCTAACCCTGTCACTATAACCCTGTCACTATATCCCTAACCCTGTCACTATAACCCTAACCCTGTCACTATATCCCTAACCCTGTCACTATATCCCTAACCCTGTCACTATATCCCTAACCCTGTCACTATATCCCTAACCCTGTCACTATATCCCTAACCCTGTCACTATAACCCTGTCACTATATCCCTAACCCTGTCACTATATCCCTAACCCTGTCACTATAACCCTGTCACTATATCCCTAACCCTGTCACTATATCCCTAACCCTGTCACTATAACCCTGTCACTATAACCCTGTCACTATATCCCTAACCCTGTCACTATAACCCTGTCACTATAACCCTAACCCTGTCACTATAACTCTAACCCTGTCACTATAACCCTAACCCTGTCACTATAACCCTAACCCTGTCACTATAACCCTGTCACTATATCCCTAACCCTGTCACTATATCCCTAACCCTGTCACTATATCCCTAACCCTGTGACTATAACCCTAACCCTGTCACTATATCCCTAACCCTGTCACTATATCCCTAACCCTGTCACTATATCCCTAACCCTGTCACTATAACCCTGTCACTATAACCCTAACCCTGTCACTATATCCCTAACCCTGTCACTATATCCCTAACCCTGTCACTATAACCCTGTCCCTATATCCCTAACCCTGTCACTATATCCCTAACCCTGTCCCTATAACCCTAACCCTGTCACTATATCCCTAACCCTGTCACTGTATCCCTAACCCTGTCACTATATCCCTAACCCTGTCACTATAACCCTGTCACTATAACCCTGTCACTATATCCCTAACCCTGTCACTATAACCCTGTCACTATATCCCTAACCCTGTCACTATATCCCTAACCCTGTCACTATATCCCTAACCCTGTCACTATAACCCTGTCCCTATATCCCTAACCCTGTCACTATATCCCTAACCCTGTCCCTATAACCCTAACCCTGTCACTATATCCCTAACCCTGTCACTGTATCCCTAACCCTGTCACTATAACCCTAACCCTGTCACTATAACCCTGTCCCTGTCCCTATAACCCTAACCCTGTCCCTATAACCCTGTCCCTATAACCCTGTCCCTATAACCCTGTCCCTGTCCCCATATTCCTAACCTTGTTCCGCCCCCTCTGGCTGGATTACCCATATTAGAGTACCTGCCTAGTAGCTACCCTACCCTGGATTACCCATACTATCCTATCCTGGATTAGCTACGTCACTGTGTCACTATCTGCCTGATGGCTAACTATCTGCCGCTAGCCAGCTTACACTGGATACCGTCTGTTGGTAGCTTGCCTACACTGGATACCGTCTGTTGGTAGCTTGCCTATACTGGATACTATTTACCTGGTAGCTAGTTTACACTGGGTACCATTTACCTGGTAGCTAGACTACACTGGATACTATTTACCTGGTAGCTAGACTACACTGGATACTATTTACCTGGTAGCTAGTCTACACTGGATACCGTCTGTTTGTAGCTAGCCTGCACTGGATACTATTTACCTGGTAGCTAGCCTACACTGGATACTATTTACCTGGTAGCTAGTCTACACTGGATACCATTTACCTGGTAGCTAGCCTACACTGGATACCATCTGACACCGTAGCTAGACTACACTGGATACCATCTCCCGGTAGCTAGCGGACACTAAATACTATCTCTGGTTGTTAGCTTACACCATAGCTAGTCTACACTGGATACCTTGAAGAACAGGAGCTTCCTCAGCCTGGATCCTGCTGTAGCTAGCTGCCTTGCTGGCCAGGATCCTGGAGAGAGAAGACCACCTGTAGATGGGCCTGGTGGCAGAAGAGGAGCTGTAGATGAGTGTTTAATGAGTTCAGAATGAGTGGGTCCAGCACCACCAGGCTCAGCCCCAACACACTGCAGGTGAACGAACCCAAACGCTATGGCTCCACATTGTCTCTGGAAGAGAAGTGTGAACAGTCTTTCTTCCTCTTCTACTATTACAGGATGGAGGACGAGGCCGTGCTGGACCGAGGGGCCTCATTCCTCAAACACGTCTGTGATGAAGAGGAGGTAGAAGGTAAGACAATCAATCCATTCATCACATGTATTTATATTGCTGTTATTCCAACCGATACATGCATTACAGTAACCCAAAGAGAAACAGTAACTTTACAGTAACCCAGCCTAGACCATCAAAAAGCAATAGTAACTTTACAGTAACCCAGCATAGACCATCAAAAAGCAATAGTAACTTTACAGTAACCCAGCCTAGACCATCAAAAAGCAATAGTAACTTTACAGTAACCCAGCCTAGACCATCAAAAAGCAATAGTAACTTTACAGTAACCCAGCCTAGACCATCAAAAAGCAATAGTAACTTTACAGTAACCCAGCATAGACCATCAAAAAGCAATAGTAACTTTACAGTAACCCAGCCTAGACCATCAAAAAGCAATAGTAACTTTACAGTAACCCAGCATAGACCATCAAAAAGCAATAGTAACTTTACAATAACCCAGCATAGACCACCCAAGAACAACAGTATCTACTGTATGATCAGCCAAATGGTTAGGGTTTGTCTTAGCCAATATTCTCATAGTTAGGGTAAGGGTTTGTCTCAACCAATATTCTCATAGTTAGGGTAAGGGTTTGTCTTAGCCAATAGTCTCATAGTTAGGGTAAGGGTTTGTCTTAGCCAATAGTCTCATAGTTAGGGTAAGGGTTTGTCTTAGCCAATAGTCTCATAGTTAGGGTAAAGGTTTGTCTTAGCCAATAGTCTCATAGTTAGGGTAAGGGTTTGTCTTAGCCAATATTCTCATAGTTAGGGTAAGGGTTTGACTTAGCCAATATTCTCATAGTTAGGGTAAGGGTTTGTCTCAACCAATATTCTCATAGTTAGGGTAAGGGTTTGTCTTAGCCAATAGTCTCATAGTTAGGGTAAGGGTTTGTCTTAGCCAATAGTCTCATAGTTAGGGTAAAGGTTTGTCTTAGCCAATAGTCTCATAGTTAGGGTAAGGGTTTGTCTTAGCCAATATTCTCATAGTTAGGGTAAGGGTTTGACTTAGCCAATATTCTCATAGTTAGGGTAAGGGTTTGTCTTAGCCAATATTCTCATAGTTAGGGTAAGGGTTTGTCTTAGCCAATATTCTCATAGTTAGGGTAAGGGTTTGTCTTAGTCAATATTCTCATTGTTAGGGTAAGGGTTTGTCTCAACCAATATTCTCATTGTTAGGGTAAGGGTTTGTCTTAGCCAATAGTCTCATAGTTAGGGTAAGGGTTTGTCTTAGTCAATATTCTCATAGTTAGGGTTTGTCTTAGCCAATATTCTCATAGTTAGGGTAAGGGTTTGTCTTAGCCAATAGTCTCATGGCTAGTGTAAAGGTTTGTCTCAGCCAATAGTCTCATGGCTAGTGTAAGGATTTGTCTCAGCCAATAGTCTCATTTTACCTCTGGGTCTTTCTTTCTTGTGGTGGTTCTCATGAGAGCCAGTTTCATCACAGCGCTTGATGGTTTTTGTGACTGCATTTGAATAAACTTTCAAAGTTCTTGAAATTGTCCTCATTGAATGACCTTCATGTCTTAAAGTAATGATGGACAGTTGTTTCTCTTTGCTTATTTGAGCTGTTCTTGCTACAATATGGGCTTGGTCTTTAACCAAAAAGCCCTATCTTCTGTATACCACCCCTACCTTTTGTAGGCCGTCATTGTAAATAAGAATTTATTCTTAACTGTCTTGCCTAGTTAAATAAAGGTTAAATTAAAAAAAATTAAAAAAATACCTCGTCACAACACAACTGATTGGCTCAAATGCATTATGAAGGAAAGAAATTCCACAAATTCACTTTTAACAAGACATACCTGTTAATTTAGATGCATTCCAGGTGACTACCTCATGAAGCTGGTTGAGAGAATGCCAAGAATGTGAAAATCTGTCATCAACGGGAAGGGTGGCTACTTTGAAGAATCTCAAATTTAAAATATATTTTGATTTGTTTTAGACTTTTTTGGTTACTCTACGTTATTCCATTTGTGTTATTTCATAGTTTTGATGTCTTCACTATTATTCTACAATGTAGAAAATAGTAAAAATAAAGAAAAACTTTATTTTTTGACTGGTACTGTATGTACCACTGTATGTACCACCAGTACCAGTACCACTGGTACTCCAAAAATTGATGTAGCAACTAGAATGCCCCTTTAAGTCTATCAGAAGTGTGCGAGCTTAAGCGTGTGTCTATTAGGCCTATGCATTTTCTTTATCAGCATGAACTAGATGGAGCAATAAAAGCCCCATAGTCTGGGATCCGCACTATGCAGCTGTTGCAAGAGCGCATTTTTCACTGGCTGTCCACTGGTTTCAAAAACAATGATTGACAGGCAGCTTAAATTTCTTGAAATTCAACCATTATTGTGTTTAAATACACATTTAGATTTGTGAACAGCCGTATCCACAACAACCACAATCCCCTAAGGCGCAAATAGCTAAATGAGAGAGCAGCAGTGTGATTCACATCAATGTACTATGTAGATATCAATAGTAAGTGATATCCGTATCACTGTAGACTACACCACTGCTGTCATCCTTTACCTCCAAGCGTTTATTCAAGTTGGATCATCTTTGGATGCCGACAGCAGTCGCAGCATTAGAAGAGATAGCTTGGACTGTAGCCTACCAAAGCCTATTCCTGCTCTTTTCCCGCAATCCATCAAACACATTTGGTGTGTCATCATAGTGGTCTCTGATTGGTGGTCAGACTCGCTCAGGTGGAACAAATTTAAACTTCCGTCTTTTTTCAATGCTGATTTGAATGTCACTGAGAAAACAAAAGGAGTGTCAAAGTGTCACGCCCTGACCTTAGATTGCCGTTTATTTTCTCTTTTTGGGGTTAGGTCAGGGTGTGATGTAGGGTGGGCATTCCAAGCCTTTCTATGTTTTCTATTTCTTTGTGTTTTGCCGCGTGTGGTTCCTAATCAGAGGCAGCTGTCTATCGTTGTCTCTGATTGGGAACCATATTTAGGCAGCCCTTTTCCCCTCCTTCAGTGTGGGATCTTGTTTTTTGTGCAGCTCAGTTTAGCCTGCAGAATGTGAAGGTCGTCATTCTTTGTTTATTGTTTTGATTTAGTGTTCTGAGTTCAAATACATTTTATCATGAGCGCTCAGCACGCTGCACCTTGGTCTCCTCATTACGACGAACGTCACACAAAGATTTTTTTTCACCAACATCCTTTCTGAATTTAAAAGTAATCCTCTAGTTTTTAAAAAGTAACCCGATTTACAATATTTTAGCTGGTAACGGATTACAGCTACCGGTTTTTGTAATCCCTTAAATGTAACAGATTACATGTAATCAGTTACTCCCCAAGCCTGACTACCACATATCTACAGTACAAAACTCATGTGTGTGTATAGTGCGTATTTTAGCATGTGTATGTGTTTACTACAAAGACAATTAATTATATGGTTCTAAAGTATGTTTACTACATAGACAATTCATTATAAGATTAGGATTTATTCGTCCAATTGTAACTTTATTCGTCCAATTGTACACAAGGTCATACGTAAATTTGAACCCAACCCCTCCGACACACATAAATATACAGGTTGGAGCTGCCATACTACGGCGCTCATGCAGCAGTTGTTGAGGGGGTGAAGTGCCTTGCTCAAGTGCACAATGGCAGGGGATGGAATGTAGGATTTGATACCATCAGCTTTCCGGTTGCCAGCTCACTTCCCAACATACTTTTTCCCATCACACCAGAGATTTGAACTGACAACCCTCTCAAACCATTATGCTACCTGCCGCTACCTGCCGCTACCTGCCTCCCAAAGGGGACAGGGGACTGGGTGGGCTGGGGTCTGAGGGGACAGGGGACTGGGTGGGCTGGGGTCTGAGGGGACAGGGGACTGGGTGGACTGGGGTCTGAGGGGACAGGGGACTGGGTGGGCTGGGGTCTGAGGGGACAGGGGACAGGGGACTGGGTGGGCTGGGGTCTGAGAGGACAGGGGACTGGGTGGGCTGGGGTCTGAGGGGACAGGGGACTGGGTGGGCTGGGGTCTGAGGGGACAGGGGACTGGGTGGGCTGGGGTCTGAGAGGACAGGGGACAGGGGACTGGGTGGGCTGGGGTCTGAGAGGACAGGGGACTGGGTGGGCTGGGGTCTGAGAGGACAGGGGACAGGGGACTGGGTGGGCTGGGGTCTGAGGGGACAGGGGACAGGGGACTGGGTGGGCTGGGGTCTGAGAGGACAGGGGACTGGGTGGGCTGGGGTCTGAGGGGACAGGGGACTGGGTGGGCTGGGGTCTGAGAGGACAGGGGACAGGGAACTGGGTGGGCTGGGGTCTGAGGGGACAGGGGTCTGAGGGGACAGGGGACTGGGTGGACTGGGGTTTGAGAGGGACAGGGGACTGGGTGGGCTGGGGTCTGAGGGGACAGGGGACTGGGTGGGCTGGGGTCTGAGAGGACAGGGGACAGGGAACTGGGTGGGCTGGGGTCTGAGGGGACAGGGGACTGGGGTCTGAGGGGACAGGGGACTGGGTGGACTGGGGTTTGAGAGGGACAGGGGACTGGGTGTGCTGGGGTCTGAGGGGACAGGGGACTGGGTGGGCTGGGGTCTGAGGGGACTGGGGACTGGGTGGGCTGGGGTCTGAGGGGACTGGGGACTGGGTGGGCTGGGGTCTGAGGGGACAGGGGACTGGGTGGGCTGGGGTCTGAGAGGACAGGGGACTGGGTGGGCTGGGGTCTGAGGGGACAGGGGACTGGGTGGCCTGGGGTCTGAGGGGACAGGGGACTGGGGACTGGGTGGGCTGGGGTCTGAGAGGACAGGGGACAGGGGACAGGGGACTGGGTGGGCTGGGGTCTGAGAGGACAGGGGACTGGGGTCTGAGAGGACAGGGCTGTGTAAAGATGGTGCCAACCCCTTCTTGTTACACAAACTCTCTCCAGTTTTAGTCGTATTTGTTATGAGCAGTATAGATTTCCAACACAAAGATTTGAAATGCATCACATTACTGGATGAAGTAAGTTGGCTATTGGGAAAACTCCTTTAGTTCTGTGATGCCTGAGGTCCTCACTGTCAGGCCTTTTCTTGTTCCTGTCCTTACCTCAGACTGAACCCTGACACAATCCCCCTCACTTCCTGAGTCCAAGACTACAGGCAGCTCCTCAGTATAGGATCACACACACACGCACGCATGGACACACACACGCGCACACACACACACACACACACACACACACACACACACACACACACACACACACACACACACACACACACACACACACACACACACACACACAGAAACAGACGCAGAAACAGACAGACAAATCCTCAGTGCTAGGGATTATTTAATGTGAAGCGAGAAACCATGTTGTGTTCTCCTTGTAATACAGCCATATGTTGTAGTAGCCTCAGTGAACAGTGACACTATAATCAATGGACTGAGTGGCCTGATGAAAATGTCTGCAGAGGATCAACACTTAAAGGGGCACTCTGCCATTGCTACATACATATATTTTTTAACTTTTAAATCCATAACATATAGCCATTGGTTCTTGAAGTAAAGAACTTAGAAATTCCTCATGAGCTTTGTTCAATTGTCTTACCTCATCAGAACCCAAAATAGAAGCTCGTTTTAGTTCTTTCTCACTGGGCACAGATGTCAATTCAATGTTGATTCCACGTTGGTTCAATGTAATTTTGTTGACAGGATGTGGATACAACATTGATTCAACCAGTGTGTGCCGAGTGGGTTATTTGTAAACAATGTCATTGTAAATAAACCCTGTATAGCCTCATAACATGATTAAAACTATAATTTTGGA
>NC_138314.1:50212500-50217500 GCF_965601325.2 Salmo salar | reverse complement strand
AGCTAGCTGTTCTCTGGGACAGTACAGCATGTTACATTCAGCTGGAGCTAGCTAGCTGTTCTCTGGGACAGTACAGCATGTTACATTCAGCTGGAGCTAGCTGTTCTCTGGGACAGTACAGCATGTTGCATTCAGCATTAGCTAGCTAGCTGTTCTCTGGGACATTACAGCATGTTACATTCAGCTGGAGCTAGCTGTTCTCTGGGACAGTACAGCATGTTACATTCAGCTGGAGCCAGGGACAGATTAGCAGCAGTTTGCCCCCCAGATAGCATATGATAGCAACAGTTTTAGGATAGCAGGAAATTAGCTTTCAAACAGCAAAACTTTCTCTCAGTCTCATGGCATAATGTGTAGAATAGCAGGAAATTAGCTTTAAAACTGCAAAATGTTCTCTCAGAAGAGAGAAAGAGAGAGAGAAAGAGTTAGAGGGAGCATACTTAAACTCACACAGGACACCGGATAAGACAAGAGAAATACTCCAGATATAACAGGCTCATCTTAGCCCCCCGACACATAAACTATTGCAGCATAAATACTGGAGACTGAGACAAGGGGGGTCGGGGACACTGTGGCCCTGTTCGGCGATACCCCCGGACAGGGCCAACCAGGAAGGATATAACCCCATCCACTTTGCCAAAGCACAGCCCCCACACCACTAGAGGGATATCAACAGACCAGGCTGAGTATAGACCCCACACCACTAGAGGGATATCAACAGACCAGGCTGAGTATAGACCCCACACCACTAGAAGGGATATCAACAGACCAGGCTGAGTATAGACCCCACACCACTAGAGGGATATCAACAGACCAGGCTGAGTATAGACCCCACACCACTAGAGGGATATCAACAGACCAGGCTGAGTATAGACCCCACACCACTAGAGGGATATCAACAGACCAGGCTGAGTATAGCCCCCACACCACTAGAGGGATATCAACAGACCAGGCTGAGTATAGACCCCACATCACTAGAGGGATCTCAACAGACCAGGCTGAGTATAGCCCCCACACCACTAGAGGGATATTAACAGACCAGGCTGAGTATAGACCCCACACCACTAGAGGGATATCAACAGACCAGGCTGAGTATAGACCCCACACCACTAGAGGGATATCAACAGACCAGGCTGAGTATAGCCCCCACACCACTAGAGGGATATCAACAGACCACCAGGCTGAGTATAGACCCCACACCACTAGAGGGATATCAACAGACCACCAGGCTGAGTATAGACCCCACACCACTAGAGGGATATCAACAGACCACCAGGCTGAGTATAGCCCCCACACCACTAGAGGGATATCAACAGACCAGGCTGAGTATAGACCCCACACCACTAGAGGGATATCAACAGACCAGGCTGAGTATAGACCCCACACCACTAGAGGGATATCAACAGACCAGGCTGAGTATAGACCCCACACCACTAGAGGGATATCAACAGACCAGGCTGAGTATAGACCCCACACCACTAGAGGGATATCAACAGACCAGGCTGAGTATAGACCCCACACCACTACAGGGATATCAACAGACCAGGCTGAGTATAGACCCCACACCACTAGAGGGATATCAACAGACCAGGCTGAGTATAGACCCCACACCACTAGAAGGGATATCAACAGACCAGGCTGAGTATAGACCCCACACCACTAGAGGGATATCAACAGACCAGGCTGAGTATAGACCCCACACCACTAGAGGGATATCAACAGACCAGGCTGAGTATAGACCCCACACCGCTAGAGGGATATCAACAGACCAGGCTCTGAGTATAGACCCCACACCACTAGAGGGATATCAACAGACCAGGCTGAGTATAGCCCACAAAGATCTCCCCCACAGCAAGGACTCGAGGGGGGCGCCAAACCCGGACAGGAAGATCACATCATTGACTCAACCCACTCAACCCACTCAACCCACTCAACCCACTCAACCCACTCAACCCACTCAAGTGACGCAACCCACTCAACCCACTCAACCCACTCAACCCACTCAACCCACTCAAGTGACGCAACACCTCCGTCTTTGCGGGATGCGCGGGGGGATGTGGTCACTAGTGTAACCAGGAGGAGAGGCCTCATTTAACACAGTAAATTCATCAGGCTTAAGCCATGTTTCAGTCAGGCCAATCACATCAAGATTATTATCAGTGATTAGTTCATTGACTATAACTGCCTTGGAAGTGAGGGATCTAACATTAAGTAGCCCTATTTTGAGATGTGAGGTATCACAATCTCTTTCAATAATGGCAGGAATGGAGGAGGTCTTTATTCCAGTGAGATTGCTAAAGCGAACACCGCCATGTTTAGTTTTGCCTAACCTAGGTCGAGGCACAGACACGGTCTCAATGGGGACAGCTGAGCTGACTACACTGACTGTGCTAGTGGCAGACTCCACTAAGCTGGCAGGCTGGCTAACAGCCTGCTGCCTGGCCTGCACCCTATCTGATTGTGGAGCTAATGTGTAGAATAGCAGGAAATTAGCTTTAAAAGAGCAAAACGTTCTCCCAGCCTCATGGCATAATGTGAAGAATAGCAGGAAATTAGCTTTAAAACAGAAAGAAAAGAATCTCTGCCCCATGGTAAAAAGTGTAAAATTGCATGAAATCAGTTTCAAAATGGAAACATTTTCTCTTAGCAACAAAATGTGTAGAATAGCATTATAAAACTGAAAAATGTTCTCTCTTCACCATGGCAAAATGTGTTGAAATGCAGTAAGTTGAAATGCAGTAAGCCGATTACACTACATTACCAAAAGTATGTGGACACCTGCTTGTCAAACATCTCATTCCAAAATCATGGTCATTAATATGGAGTTGGTCCCCCCCTTTGCTGCTATAACAGCCTCCACTCTTCTGGGAAGGCTTTCCACTAGATGTTGGAACATTGCCGCTGGGACTTGCTTCCATTCAGCCACAAGAGCATTAGTGAGGTCGGGCACTGATGTTGAGCGATTAGGCCTGGCTCACAGTCAGCATTCCAATTCATCCCAAAGGTGTTAGATTGGGGTTGAGGTCAGGGGTCTATGCAGGCCAGTCAAGTTCTTCCACACTGATCTCGACAAACCATTTCTGTATGGACCTCGCTTTGTGCACGTGGGCATTGTCATTCTGAAACAGGAAAGGGCCTTCCCCAAACTGTTGCCACAAAGTTTGCAGAATCATCTAGAATGTCATTGTATTCTGTAGTGCAAATATTTCCCTTTACTGGAACCAAGGGGCCCGAATCATGAAAAACAGCCCCAGACCATTCTTCCTCCTCCACCAAACTTTACAGTTGGCACTATGCATTCGGGCAGGTAGCGTTCTCCTGGCATCCGCCGAACCCAGATTCGTCCGTCGGACTGCCAGATGGTGAAGCGTGATTCATTACTCCAGAGTCCAATGGCTGCGAGCTTTACACAGATGCCTCACAAGTCCTCAACTGGTAGCTTCATTAAATAGAAACCGCAAAACACCAGTCTCAACGTCAACAGTGAAGAGTCGACTCCGGGATAATATTTGTATGAACATAACAAGATTCAACAACTGAGACATAAACTGAACAAGTTCCACAGACATGTGACTAACAGAAATGGAATAATGTGTCCCTGAACAAAGGGGGGGTCAAAATCAAAAGTAACAGTCAGTATCTGGTGTGGCCACCAGCTGCATTAAGTACTGCAGTGCATCTCCTCCTCATGGACTGCACCAGGTTTGCCAGTTCTTGCTGTAAGATGTTACCCCACTCTTCCACCAAGACACCTGCAAGTTCCCGGACATTTCTGGGGGGAATGGCCCTAGCCCTCACCCTCCGATCCAACAGGTCCCAGTCGTGCTCAATGGGATTGAGATCCGGGCTCTTCGCTGGCCATGGCAGAACACTGACGTTCCTGTCTTGCAGGAAATCACGCACAGAACGAGCAGTATGGCTGGTGGCATTGTCATGCTGGGGGGTCATGTCAGGATGAGCCTGCAGGAAGGGTACCACATGAGGGAGGAGGATGTCTTCCCTGTAACGCACAGCATTGCAATTACTTTGCTACTATGGCCTATTTATTGCCATGCTATTTGCACACACTGTATATAGTCTTTCTTTTTTTCTATTGTGTTATTGACTGTATGCTTGTTTATTCCATGTAACTCTGTGTTGTTGTCACAAAACCGTGACTCGTCAGTGAAGAGCCAATCCTGTCTGAGCCAATCCTGTTTTTGCCAATCCTGTCTGGTCCAGCGACAGTGGGTTTGTGCCCATAGGCGACGTTGTTGCCGGTGATGTCTGGTGAGGACCTGCCTTACAACAGGCCTACAAGCCCTCAGTCCAGCCTCTCTCAGCCTTTTGCGGACAGTCTGAGCACTGATGGAGGGATTGTGCGTTCCTGGTGTAACTCGGGCAGTTGTTGTTGCCATCCTGTACCTGTCCCACAGGTGTGATGTTCGGATGTACCGATCCTGTGCAGGTGTTGTTACACGTGGTCTGCCACTGCGAGGACGATCAGCTGTCCGTCCTGTCTCCCTGTAGCGCTGTCTTAGGCGTCTCACAGTATGGACATTGCAATTTATTGCCCTGGCCACATCTGCAGTCCTCATGCCTCCTTGCAGCATGCGTAAGGCACGTTCACGCAGATGAGCAGGGACTCTAGGCATCTTTATTTTGGTGTTTTTCAGAATCAGTAGAAGGCCTCTTTAGTGTCCTAAGTTTTCATAACTGCGACCTTAATTGCCTACCGTCTGTAAGCTGTTAGTCTTAACGACCGTTCCACAGGTGCATGTTTATTAATTGTTTATGGTTCATTGAACAAGCATGGGAAATAGTGTTTAACCCTTTACAATGAAGATCTGTGAAGTTTTTTGGATTTTTACTAATTATCTTTGAAAGACATGGTCCTGAAAAAGGGATGTTTCTTTTTTTGCTGAGTTTATTTAATATTAGATGGGATGACTCACACCAGACAGTAAAATCATTCAGAGCCGGTATATGCTCCGTCTAATCCACCTCGAGAAGACTGACCA
>NC_138314.1:50052500-50205000 GCF_965601325.2 Salmo salar | reverse complement strand
GTGTGTTTTGACCCTCTGGTCTCTCCTCCAGGGTAAATACGTGGTGTGTTTTGATCCTCTGGTCTCTCCTCCAGGGTAAATACGTGGTGTGTTTTGATCCTCTGGTCTCTCCTCCAGGGTAAATACGGGGTGTGTTTTGACCCTCTGGTCTCTCCTCCAGGGTAAATACGTGGTGTGTTTTGATCCTCTGGTCTCTCCTCCAGGGTAAATACGTGGTGTGTTTTGATCCTCTGGTCTCTCCTCCAGGGTAAATACGTGGTGTGTTTTGATCCTCTGGTCTCTCCTCCAGGGTAAATACGGGGTGTGTTTTGATCCTCTGGTCTCTCCTCCAGGGTAAATACGTGGTGTGTTTTGATCCTCTGGTCTCTCCTCCAGGGTAAATACGTGGTGTGTTTTGATCCTCTGGTCTCTCCTCCAGGGTAAATACGTGGTGTGTTTTGATCCTCTGGTCTCTCCTCCAGGGTAAATACGGGGTGTGTTTTGACCCTCTGGTCTCTCCTCCAGGGTAAATACGGGGTGTGTTTTGACCCTCTGGTCTCTCCTCCAGGGTAAATACGTGGTGTGTTTTGATCCTCTGGTCTCTCCTCCAGGGTAAATACGGGGTGTGTTTTGATCCTCTGGTCTCTCCTCCAGGGTAAATACGTGGTGTGTTTTGATCCTCTGGTCTCTCCTCCAGGGTAAATACGGGGTGTGTTTTGATCCTCTGGTCTCTCCTCCAGGGTAAATACGGGGTGTGTTTTGATCCTCTGGTCTCTCCTCCAGGGTAAATACATGGTGTGTTTTGATCCTCTGGTCTCTCCTCCAGGGTAAATACGTGGTGTGTTTTGATCCTCTGGTCTCTCCTCCAGGGTAAATACGGGGTGTGTTTTGATCCTCTGGTCTCTCCTCCAGGGTAAATACGGGGTGTGTTTTGATCCTCTGGTCTCTCCTCCAGGGTAAATACGTGGTGTGTTTTGATCCTCTGGTCTCTCCTCCAGGGTAAATACGTGGTGTGTTTTGACCCTCTGGATGGCTCCTCTAACATCGACTGCTTGGCTTCCATCGGCACCATCTTCGCAATCTACAAAAGGGTGAGTATGTCTGTAGTACAAATACACAGCATGTCAACACGTGAAATCATTTTTAGACATTTGTGTGTTCCACTATACAGTATGGAAAGACTTTTGAAGAAACAGATATACCTGACAGAAGTGTAGAAACAGATCAAATCAAATTTTATAGGTTACATACACAGTCTGATGGCCTTGAGATAGAAGCTGTTTTTCAGTCTCTCGGTCCCAGCTTTGATGCACCTGTACTGACCTCACCTTCTGGATGATAGCGGGGTGAACAGGCAGTGGCTCAGGTGGTTGTTGTCCTTGATTATCTTTTTGGCCTTCCTGTGACATCGTGGGGTGTAGGTGTCCTGGAGGGCAGGTAGTTTTCCTCCGGTGATGCGTTGTGCAGACCTCACTACCCTCTGGAGAGCCTTGCAGTTGTGGGCGGTGCAGTTGCCGTACCAGGCGGCGATACAGCCCGACAGGATGCTCTCAATTGTGCATCTGTAGAAGTTTGTGAGGGTTTTAGGTGACAAGCGACATTTTTTCAGCCTCCTGCGGTTGAAGAGGCGCTGTTGCGCCTTCTTCACCACACAGTCTGTGTGGGTGGACCATTTCAGTTTGTCCATGATGTGTGCGCCAAGTAGCAGAAGTGTAGAAACAGATATGCCTAACAGAAGTGTAGTGTAATTGTGACTTTCAATACATGCTGAGTGGCAATTTAGTGGCAATCTGTTGCTGTTCATATGCACTCTGTCTGTGTCTGTTCTCTGACGTGTGTCCTTGTGCCTTTCTCCATGTGCCTCTCCAGATTGACGAGGTAACTGCCCCACTGATCGCCAGCCTGATCATATGCACCAGCTAAGCTATGGAATTCATTTATGGAACTGTTAAAGCTAGGATTGACACATTCTTTAGACATTAGACACTAGCATGGACACATTCTTTAGACACTAGCATGGACACATTCTTTAGACGTATCAGGACTCAGGCTAAGACATAGATGCAGACACAGGAGGCGTATAGTACGAGCCTCAGAGTTTGTTACAGTACAAAGGGGCAGGCAGAAGGTAAGTCAAGGCAGGCAAAGGGTTGTAATCCAAATCAGAGTCAGGCAGGTACAGGACGGCGGGCGGGATCAGGATCAGGGTCAGGACAGGCAGAAAGGTCAGAACTGGGAAGACTAAGAAAAACAAAAACACATGAACACGCTGGTAGGACTTGACGGGACAAGACGAACTTGGAACAGACAAACAGAAAACGTTGGTATAAATACACAGGCGATAATGGGGACAAACGTTGGTATAAATACACAGGCGATAATGGGGACAAACGTTGGTATAAATACACAGGCGATAATGGGGACAAACGTTGGTATAAATACACAGGCGATAATGGGGACAAACGTTGGTATAAATACACAGGCGATAATGGGGACAAACGTTGGTATAAATACACAGGCGATAATGGGGACAAACGTTGGTATAAATACTCAGGCGATAATGGGGACAAACGTTGGTATAAATACACAGGCGATAATGGGGACAAACGTTGGTATAAATACACAGGCGATAATGGGGACAAACGTTGGTATAAATACACAGGCGATAATGGGGACAAACGTTGGTATAAATACACAGGCGATAATGGGGACAAACGTTGGTATAAATACACAGGCGATAATGGGGACAAACGTTGGTATAAATACACAGGCGATAATGGGGACAAACGTTGGTATAAATACACAGGCGATAATGGGGACAAACGTTGGTATAAATACACAGGCGATAATGGGGACAAAATGGGAGACACCTGGTTGGGGGGTGGAGACAAGCACAAGACAGGTGAAACAGATCAGGCTGTGACAAGACATTAGACACGAGGATTGACTCCATTCTTTAGACATTAGACACGAGGATTGACTCCATTCTTTAGACATTAGACACAAACAACATGATTCTCAGTGTCATATAGGACACAGAGAAATTCAGTGGTTAGGGTTAGGGTTAGGAAATTCAGTGGTTGAGATGAAGGATCCATCCATGCTCCAGCACCGGCAGGCTCTGAAGACTGCAGTTTCAATAACCAACAATAGAGGGTGCTGTTGTCCCACGGATCTGACATGCAACAATCATATCACGCTCAACATTTACCCATATACTTTATTTTATGATAGGGTACAGTAGTAGATTTTATTTCACCTACTCAAGTTAGCATGTTATATCCAGTGTCTATAGCTCTATTAGGGGGATATTCAGCTGAACCATGTTAGCATGTTAGCATGTTATATCCAGTGTGTATAGCTCTATCAAGGAGGAATATTCAGCTGAACAATGTTAGCATATTAGCATGTTATATCCAGTGTGTATAGCTCTATCAGGGAGGAATATTCAGCTGAACCATGTTAGCATATTAGCATGTTATATCCAGTGTGTATAGGTCTATTAGGGGGAATATTCAGCTGACCCATGTTAGCATGTTAGCATGTTATATCCAGTGTGTATAGCTCTATCAGGGAGGAATATTCAGCTGACCCATGTTAGCATATTAGCATGTTATATCCAGTGTGTATAGGTCTATTAGGGGGAATATTCAGCTGAACCATGTTAGCATATTAGCATGTTATATTCAGTGTGTAAAGCTCTATTAGGGGGAATATCCAGCTGACCCATGTTAGCATGTTAGCATGTTATATTCAGTGTCTATAGCTCTATAAGGGGGATATTCAGCTGAACCATGTTAGCATGTTAGCATGTTATATCCAGTGTGTATAGCTTGATCAGGGGGGAATATTCAGCTGACAAATGTTAGCATATTAGCATGTTATATCCAGTGTGTATAGCTCTATCAGGGAGGAATATTCAGCTGAACCATGTTAGCATATTAGCATGTTATATCCAGTGTGTATAGCACTATCAGGGAGGAATATTCAGCTGACCCATGTTAGCATGTTAGCATGTTATATCCAGTGTGTATAGCTCTATCAGGGAGGAATATTCAGCTGAACCATGTTAGCATGTTAGCATGTTATATCCAGTGTGTATAGCACTATCAGGGAGGAATATTCAGCTGACCCATGTTAGCATGTTAGCATGTTATATCCAGTGTGTATAGGTCTATTAGGGGGAATATTCAGCTGAACCATGTTAGCATATTAGCATGTTATAACCAGTGTGTATAGCTCTATCAGGGAGGAATATTCAGCTGAACCATGTTAGCATATTAGCATGTTATATCCAGTGTGTATAGGTCTATCAGGGAGGAATATTCAGTTGACCCATGTTAGCATATTAGCATGTTATATCCAGTGTGTATAGCTCTATCAGGGAGGAATATTCAGCTGAACCATGTTAGCATATTAGCATGTTATATCCAGTGTGTATAGCTCTATCAGGGAGGAATATTCAGCTGAACCATGTTAGCATATTAGCATGTTATATCCAGTGTGTATAGGTCTATCAGGGAGGAATATTCAGCTGACCCATGTTAGCATATTAGCATGTTATATCCAGTGTGTATAGCTCTATCAGGGAGGAATATTCAGCTGAACCATGTTAGCATATTAGCATGTTATATCCAGTGTGTATAGGTCTATTAGGGGGAATATTCAGCTGAACCATGTTAGCATATTAGCATGTTATAACCAGTGTGTATAGGTCTATTAGGGGGAATATTCAGCTGAACCATGTTAGCATATTAGCATGTTATATCCAGTGTGTATAGGTCTATTAGGGGGAATATTCAGCTGAACCATGTTAGCATATTAGCATGTTATATCCAGTGTGTATAGGTCTATTAGGGGGAATATTCAGCTGAACCATGTTAGCATATTAGCATGTTATATCCAGTGTGTATAGCTCTATCAGGGAGGAATATTCAGATGATTTAGACTGTTCTCAGGGTAAGCCTGATTGTAGCTAGATATGTTCGAGTCGTGTCGGGGACAATTTTAGCTAACCCTAACTGTTTTCCTACCTAATTCTCCTAACCTGCCACGTTCATTCTCCTAACCTTAACCTAATTCTCCTAACCTTAACCTAATTCTCCTAACCTTACCCTAATTCTCCTAACCTTAACTTAATTCTCCTAACCTGACACGTTAATTCTCCTAACCTTACCCTAATTCTCCTAACCTGACACGTTCATTCTCCTAACCTGCTGCTAAAAGTCAGTGATCATCAAAACCGGCAGACTTGCCCTGAGAGTAGTGTGAATATCCACTAATATGATACAATGTCTATTTTTGTCAGACATCAACTAACGACGCCACAGAGAAGGATGCGCTGCAGCCTGGCAACAAGATTGTTGCCGCGGGATACGCCCTCTATGGTAGCGCCACCTTGGTGGCCCTCTCCACCGGACAGGGCGTCGACTTCTTTATGCTGGACCCTGTGAGTTTGTGGAAGTGATAGCCCCATATTCAAAGTTCATTTACAGGAGTTTACTTAGCACAGGGCAATCCACCACCCATCCTGAGCAACAGTGCTTACTCAGACTGGATGACAGACATAGAGGACAGAGACAGAGGCAGAGACAGAGGACAAGGACAGAGACAGAGGACATAGAGAGGACAGAGACAGACAGAGGTCAGAGACAGACAGAGGACATAGAGAGGACAGAGACAGACAGAGGTCAGAGACAGACAGAGGACATAGAGAGGACAGAGACAGACAGAGGTCAGAGACAGACAGAGGTCAGAGACAGACAGAGGACATAGAGAGGACAGAGACAGAAGAAAGAGGACAGAGACAGACAGAGGACATAGAGAGGACAGAGACAGAAGAAAGAGGACAGAGACAGACAGAGGACATAGAGAGGACAGAGACAGAAGAAAGAGGACAGAGGACATAGAGAGGACAGAGACAGACAGAGGTCAGAGACAGACAGAGGTCAGACAGAAGAAAGAGGACAGACAGAGGACATAGAGAGGACAGAGACAGAAGAAAGAGGACAGAGACAGACAGAGGACAGAGACAGAAGAAAGAGGACAGAGACAGAAGAGAAACAGAGTAAAAAGACAGACAGAGGACAGTGACAGAGGACAGAGACAGGAGACAGTGTCGGTAAAATAACAAGTGAATGTCCTTAACTGTGTTGTTTGGTTTTCAGGCGATTGGAGAGTTTATCCTAACAGAGAAAAATGTGAAGATCAAGCCCAAAGGAAAGATCTACAGTCTGAACGAGGGATACGCCAAATACATGCACAAATCCATCAACGAGTACCTGAAGCACAAGAAATACCCAGAGGTACACACACACACACACACCACACACACACACACACACAAACACACACACACACACACACACACACACACACACACACACACACACACACACACACACACACACACACACACACACACACACACACACACACACACACACACACACCACACAACACAGACACACACAGACACACACACAAACACACCACACACACACACCACACACACACTCATCACCTGACACCTTGAGTTTTGGAACCACAAATATCTTTTAGCTATCTTCCATTTGCCCATTAAACACACTAGCCTTATGGAACCCATTAAACACACTAGCCTTATGGAACCCATTAAACACACTAGCCTTGTGGAACCCATTAAACACACTAGCCTTATGGAACCCATTAAACACACTAGCCTTATGGAACCCATTAAACACACTAGCCTTATGGAACCCATTAAACACACTAGCCTTGTGGAACCCATTAAACACACTAGCCTTGTGGAACCCATTAAACACACTAGCCTTATGGAACCCATTAAACACACTAGCCTTATGGAACCCATTAAACACACTAGCCTTATGGAACCCATTAAACACACTAGCCTTATGGAACCCATTAAACACACTAGCCTTATGGAACCCATTAAACACACTAGCCTTATGGAACCCATTAAACACACTAGCCTTATGGAACCCATTAAACACACTAGCCTTATGGAACCCATTAAAACACACTAGCCTTATGGAACCCATTAAACACACTAGCCTTATGGAACCCATTAAACACACTAGCCTTATGGAACCCATTAAACACACTAGCCTTATGGAACCCATTAAACACACTAGCCTTGTGGAACCCATTAAACACACTAGCCTTATGGAACCCATTAAACACACAAGCCTTATGGAACCCATTAAACACACTAGCCTTATGGAACCCATTAAAACACACTAGCCTTATGGAACCCATTAAACACACTAGCCTTATGGAACCCATTAAACACACTAGCCTTATGGAACCCATTAAACACACTAGCCTTATGGAACCCATTAAACACACTAGCCTTATGGAACCCATTAAACACACTAGCCTTGTGGAACCCATTAAACACACTAGCCTTGTGGAACCCATTAAATACACTAGCCTTATGGAACCCATTAAACACACTAGCCTTGTGGAACCCATTAAACACACTAGCCTTATGTATTCTTGCTGACAGTGAGTCCAGTAGTCAGTTACTCTCACCTCGCAGTACCTCTCACTAGCTCATACTACAGGTAAAGGGGGGCTGAACACAACCCCATTCACATCGAGGAGGCTGTAGTGGAGCGGGTTGAGAGTTCAAGTTCCTTGGTGTCCACATCACCAACAAACTATCATGGTTCAAACTCACCAAGAAAGTCTTGAAGAGGGCACGACAACACCTTTTCTGACTCAGGAGACTGAAAAGATTTGGCATGGGTCCCCAGATCCTCAAAAATGTTTACAGCTGCACCATCGAGAGCATCCTGACCAGTTGTATGGCAACTGCTCGGCCTCTGACCGCAAGGCACTACAGAGGGTAGTGCGTACGGCCCAGTACCTCACTGGGGCCAAGCTTCCTGCCATCCTGGACCTATATACCAGGCGGTGTCAGAGGAAGGCCCAAAAAACTGTCACCCAATACTCCAGTCACCCTAGTCATAGACTGTTTTCTCTGCTACCGCACGGCAAGCGGTACCAGAGCGCCAAGTCTAGGTCCAAAAGGCTCCTTAACAGCTTCTACCCCCCCAAGCCATAAGACTACTGAACAATTAATCAAATGGCCACCCAGACTATTTACATTGACCCCCTCCGCTGCTATTCTCTGTTTATTATCTATGCATAGTCACTTCACCCCTACCTACATGTACAAATTACCTCAACTAACCTGTACTCCTGCACATTGATTCGGCACCGGTACCCCCTGTATATAGCCTCATTTATATAGCCTCATTATTGTTATTTTATTGTATTACTTTTTATTTAATTTTTTACTTTATTTTAACTCTATTTTCCTAAAACTGCATTGTTGGTTAAGGGTTTGTAAGTAAGAATTTCACGGTAAGGTCTACACCTGTTGTATTCGGTGCATGTGACAAATAACATGTGATTTGATTTGATTATATTTTATTTATCTGTGTGACTGTGGGAGGATGCATCAATCAAATGTATTTTTAAAGCCCTTTTTACATCAGCCGATGTCACAAAGTGCTATACAGAAACCCAGCCTAAAACTCCAAACAGCAAGCAATGCAGATGTAGAAGCATGGTGGCTAGGAAAAACTCCCTAGAAAGGCCAGAACCTAGGAAGAAACCTAGAGAGGAACCAGGCTATGAGGGGTGGCCAGTCCTCTTCTGGCTGTGCCGGGTGGAGATTATAACAGAACATGGCCAAGATGTTCAAACGTTCATAGATGGCCAGCATGGTCAGATAATAATAATCACAGTAGTTGTCAAGGGTGCAACAGGTCAGCACCTCAAGAGTAAATGTCAGTTGGCTTTTCATAGCCGATCATTGAGAGTATCTCTACCGCTCCTGCTGTCTCTAGAGAGTTGAAAACACCAGGTCTGGGACAGGTAGCACATCCGGTGAACAGGTCAGGGTTCCATAGCCGCAGGCAGAACAGTTGAAACTGGAGCAGCAGCACGGCCAGGTGGACTGGGGACAGCAAGGAGTCATCATGCCAGGTAGTCCTGAGGCATGGTTGTAGGGCTCAGGTCCTTTGGGAGGGAGAAGGAGAGAGAGAGAATTAGAGGGATCATACTTAAATTCACACAGGACACCGGATAAGACAGGAGAAATACTCCAGATATAACAGACTGACCCTAGCCCCCCGACGCATAAACTATTGCAGCATAAATACTGGAGACTGAGACAAGGGGGGTCGGGAGACACTGCGGCCCCGTCCGACGATACCCCCGGACAGGGCCAAACAGGCAGGATATAACCCCACCCACTTTGCCAAAGCACAGCCCCCACACCACTAGAGGGATATCTTCAACCACCAACATACTACACTGAGACAAGGCTGAGTATAGCCCACAAAGATCTCCTCCACGGCACAAACCAGAAGGGGGCGCCGAACCCGGACAGGAAGATCACATCAGTGACTCAACCCACTCAATTGACGCACCCCTCCTTGGGTCGGGATGTAAGAGCGCCAGTAAGCCAGTGACTCAGCCCCTAGAGGCAGAGAATCCAGGTGGAGAGAGGGGAACCGGCCAGGCAGAGACAGCATGGGCTGTTCGTCGCTCCAGTGTCTTTCCGTTCACCTTCACACCCCTGGGCCAGACTACACTCATTCATAGGACCTACTGAAGATATGAGTCTTCAATAAAGACTTAAAGGTCGAGACCGAGTCTGTCTCTCTCACATGGATAGGCAGACCATTCTGTAAAAATTGAGCTCCATTGGAGAAAGTCCTGCCCCCACCTGTATTCTCAGACATTCTAGGGACAATTAGGAGGCCTGCGTCTTGTGACCGTAGCGTACGTGTAGGTATGTACGGCAGGACCAAATCGGAAAGATAGGTAGGAGCAAGCCCATGTAATGCTTTGTAGGTTAGCAGTAAAACCTTGAAATCAGCCCTAGCCTTAACAGGAAGCCAGTGTAGAGAGGCTAGCACTGGAGTAATATGATAATATTTTGGTTTCTAGTCAAGATACTAGCAGCCATGTTTAGCACTAACTGAAGTTTATTTAGTGCTTCATCCAGGTAGCTGGGTAGTAGAGCATTGCAGTAGTCTAACCTAGAAGTGACAAAAGCATGGATTAACTTTTCTGCATCATTCTTGGACAGAAAGTTTCAGATTTTTACAATGTTACGAAATTGGAAAAAGCTGTCCTTGAAACAGTCTTGATATGTCCGTCAAAAGCGAGATCAGGGTCCAGAGTAATGCCGAGGTCCTTCACAGTTTTATTTGAGATGACTGTACAACCATCAAGATTAATTGTCAGATCTAACAGAATATCTCTTTGTTTCTTGGGACCTAGGACAAGCATCTCTGTTTTGTCCGAGTTTTAAAGTAAAACATTTGCCACCATCCACTTCCTTTTGTCTGAAACACAGGCTTCCAGGGAGGGCAATTTTGGGCTCCACCATGTTTCATTGAAATGTACAGCTGTGTATTGTCCGCATAGCAGTGAAAGTTAACATTATGTTTCCAAATGACATCACCAAGAGATGAAATATATAGTGAAAATAATAGTGGTCCTAAAACAGAACCTTGAGGAACACCGAAACTTGCAATTGATTTGTCAGAGGACAAACCATCCACAGAGACAAACTGATATCTTTCCAACAGATAAGATCTAAACCAGGCCAGAACTTGTCCATGTAGACCAATTTGGGTTTCCAATCTCTCCAAAATAATGTGGTGATAGATGGGGTCAAAAGCAACACTAAGGTCTAGGAGCACGAGGGCAGATGCAGAGCCTCGGTCTGACATCAAAGGTAATTTACCACCTTCACAAGTGCAGTCTCAGTGCTATGATGGGGTCTAAAACCAGACTGAAGCGTTGGGTATACATTGTCTTCAGGAAGGCAGTGAGTTGCTGTGCAACAAATTTTTCTAAACATTATGAGAGGCCGATAGTGTTTTATATTTTCTGGGTCAAGGTTTGGCTTTTTCAAGAGAGGCTTTATTACTGCCACTTTAAGTGAGTTTGGTTCACATCCGGTGGATAGAGAGCCGTTTATTATGTTCAATATAGGAGGGCCAAGCACAGGAAGCAGCTCTTTCAGTAGTTTAGTTGGAATAGGGTCCAGTATGCAGCTTGAAGGTTTAGAGGCCATGACTATTTCCATCAATGTGTCAAGAGATGTAGTATTAAAAAACAATGTTGTCTCAATGTTTAAGTGAAAGCCGTCCTCTCTTGAGGAATGCTGCTTTTTAGTTAGCTTTGCGACAGTATCAAAAATACATTTTGGATTGCTCTTATTCTCCTCAATTAAGTTGGAAAAATAGGATGATCGAACAGCAGTAAGGGCTCTTCGATACTGCGCGGTGCTGTCTTTCCAAGCTAGTCGGAAGACTTCCAGTTTGGTGGAGCGGATTTCCGTTCCAATTTTCTTGAAGCTTGCTTCAGGGCTCAGGTATTTTCTGTATACCAGGGAGCTAGTTTCTTATGACAAATGCTTTTTGTTTTTAGGGGTGCGACTGCATCTAGAGTATTATGCAAGTTTACATTTTGTTCCAGGTACAACCCTAAATCCATAACCATGGGCACCCTCATAGATGTCATCCTGACCAACTTGCCCTCTAAATACACCTCTGCTGTCTTCAACCAGGATCTCAGCGATCACTGCCTCATTGCCTGCATCCGTAATGGGTCTGCGGTCAAACGACCACCCCTCATCACTGTCAAACGCTCCCAAAAACACTTCTGCGAGCAGGCCTTTCTAATCGACCTGGCCGGGGTATCCTGGAAGGATATTGACCTCATCCCGTCAGTAGAGGATGCCTGGGTATTCTTTAAAAGTGCTTTCCTCGCCATCTTAACTTCTTGGGGCTATGTGGGACGCTAGCGTGCCACCCGTGGTGCACCCTATCAACAGCAGGTGCATTTCAAGAGCGGCAAATTTGAAACCAAATAAATGTCAAAATTCAAATTTTTCAAACATACAACTATCTTACACCCTTTGAAAGATAAACATCTCCTTAATCTAACCACGTTGTCCGATTTCAAAAAGGTTTTACGGCGAAAGCATAAAGTTAGATTATGTTAGGAGAGTACATTGACAATAGCTGTGTGTAATGTTTTGTCAATTCAAAGACAGGCGTCACCAAAACCATAAAACCAGCTAAAATGATGCACTAACCTTTTACAATCTCCATCAGATGACACTCCTAGGACATTATGTTAGACAATGCATGCATTTTTAGTTCTATCAAGTTCATATTTATATCCAAAAACAGCGTTTTCCTATGGCATTGGTGTTGAGGAAATCGTTTCCCTCCAATAACCGGCAGTCAAGTCAGCACCACAAATTAAATAATTAAAATTAGAAAACATTGGTAAAATATTATATTGTCATTTAAAGAATTATAGATTTACATCTCTTGAACGCAATCAACTTGCCAGATTTAAAAATAACCTTACTGGGAAATCACACTTTGCAATAATCTGAGCACTGCGCCCAGAAAAATATGCTTTGCTATACAGACAAACGGCCATGTTGGAGAGATCTAAAATCGAAAATACTATGTAAATAATCCATTACCTTTGATTCTCTTCATCAGATGTCACTTCCAGGAATCCCAGGTCCATAACGAATGTAGTTTTGTTCAAAAAAGCTCATCATTTATATCCAAAAAGCTCCTTGTTGTTAGCACATGATCTAAGCCAGCCGGACTTCTCGTCATGAACGAGGGGAAAAAATATATTTACGTTCGTTCAAACATGTCAAACGTTGTATAGCATAAATCATTAGTGCATTTTTTAACCAGAACATGAATAATATTCAAGGTGGACGAATGCATTCTCTTTTATAACGTATTGGAACGAGGGTACCCAACATGAACTCGCGCGCCAGAGTCTAATCGGCCATCACCGTTCCATGGCTCTTGTTCGGTCAGATCTCACAGTAAAAGACTCAAAACACTTTGTAAAGGCTGGTGACATCTAGTGGAAGCAATAGGAAGTGCCAAAACATTAATCAACCCCTGTGTGTTTCAATGGCATAGGCTTAAAGGTAATTCAACACATCAGCTATCCACTTCCTGTCAGAAAATGTCTCAGGGTTTTGCCTGCCAAATGAGTTCTGTTATACTCACAGACACCATTCAAACAGTTTTAGAAACTTTAGGGTGTTTTCTATCCATATATAATCAGTATATGCATATTCTAGTTACTAGGATTAGTAGGATTAGTAACCAGATTAAATCGGGTACGTTTTTTTATCCAGCCGTGAAAATACTGCCCCCTAGCCCCAACAGGTTAAATAAGCCCCATTCAAAAAATGTAGAACTAAGAACAGATATAGGCCTTGGTTCACTCCAGAACTGACTGCCCTTGACCAGCACAAAAACATCCTGTGGCGTTCTGCATTAGCATCGAATAGCCCCCGCGATATGCAACATTTCAGGGAAGTTAGGAACCAATATACACAGGCAGTTAGGAAAGCAAAGGCTAGCTTTTTCAGAAATTTGCATCCAGTAGCACAAATTCCAAAAAGGTTCTGGGACACTGTAAAGTCCATGGAGAATAAGAACACCTCCTCCCATCTGCCCACTGCACTGAGGCTACACTGTCTCCACTGATAAACACCACGCGGCACAACGCCGCTCCCCTATTGGACCTAGATAGTTTGTGTTTATGTATTGATATGTAGGCTACGTGTACCTTTTTAAAAATGTATGTAGTTCTGTTTTTGAGCTGTTCTTGTCTAATGATGTTCTGTATTATGTCATTCTGTTTTATTTTTCATGTTTTGTATGGACCCCAGGAAGAGTAGCTGCTGCAAATACCAAAATTGCATATTTCCCAGCATGCTTTTCAGGTGAATGTGAGAGATATCCACCCATGACCATGTTTTACTAGTGACAGAGACATAGTTGTTACATTAATGCATCTTCAGCACTGGATCCTTCAGCAAGTGACTGCTTAAGTGAATGTATTTCAATTGAAATTGAACCCTTTGTGACATGTACATTATACATTTCAGAAGGCTTTTAGTTATGGCCTAGTTAATCTCAATATCGTGTTCTGAAAATCCTGGCTCATGGGCCACATCAGACCTGCAAAGTCACAATACGCTGGTTTGTGAAGTGATTAGTTATTCCTATGGGAATCCAGCCAGAGGGAAGATATCCAACAATTGGAATATTTTATCCCCCACCACCTGCATTCAGCCTGACTGTTGTCGTGAAGGACTTCACAACCAATACTACCTAAACCATGTAAACTGGAATATCTCAGTAACAGGTGCAATAAATCCAACCCCTTACAGATTGGATTAGTTTAGAAACATTTAAGTTATTTATCTTTGTATAGTATAAGAGTAATGAATCAATGTGTATGCAGAAACATAGATATTAAAATTAAACAATTCTAAAAAATCAACCTGCAACAAAGCATCTTGGGAAATATGATAAAGAGGTCCTTCAACATATTTTTTCACTCCGAGAGTTAACGGAAATGAACTCAACACAGTCGATTAACAACAACACCACGCAGTGTTGATCCCACTGTAATTCAAATAACACTTCATTTATTCACCGCAGGTGGTATCAATTTTAATCCCACTGGTGTTAACCCCATTAGAATCAACACTCAGATATAACACTGGTGTTAACCCCATTAGAATCAACACTCAGATATAACACTGGTGTTAACCCCATTAGAATCAACACTCAGATATAACACTGGTGTTAACCCCATTAGAATCAACACTCAGATATAACACTGGTGTTAACCCATTTAGAATCAACACTCAGATATAACACTGGTGTTAACCCCATTAGAATCAACACTCAGATATAACACTGGTGTTAACCCATTTAGAATCAACACTCAGATATAACACTGGTGTTAACCCCATTAGAATCAACACTCAGATATAACACTGGTGTTAACCCATTTAGAGTCAACACTCAGATATAACACTGGTGTTAACCCATTTAGAATCAACACTCAGATATAACACTGGTGTTAACCCCATTAGAATCAACACTCAGATATAACACTGGTGTTAACCCCATTAGAATCAACACTCAGATATAACACTGGTGTTAACCCATTTAGAATCAACACTCAGATATAACACTGGCGTTAACCCATTTAGAATCAACACTCAGATATAACACTGGTGTTAACCCATTAGAATCAACACTCAGATATAACTGGTGTTAACCCCATTAGAATCAACACTCAGATATAACACTGGCGTTAACCCATTTAGAATCAACACTCAGATATAACACTGGTGTTAACCCCATTAGAATCAACACTCAGATATAACACTGGCGTTAACCCCATTAGAATCAACACTCAGATATAACACTGGCGTTAACCCAATTAGAATCAACACTCAGATATAACACTGGTGTTAACCCCATTAGAATCAACACTCAGATATAACTGGTGTTAACCCCATTAGAATCAACACTCAGATATAACACTGGCGTTAACCCCATTAGAATCAACACTCAGATATAACACTGGCGTTAACCCAATTAGAATCAACACTCAGATATAACACTGGTGTTAACCCCATTAGAATCAACACTCAGATATAACTGGTGTTAACCCCATTAGAATCAACACTCAGATATAACACTCACAACACTTTTTACTTTAACACTGAGATTTTAACACTGCTGTGTAGCTGTGCATAGCCTTCTGTTGCTTGCTACTGTAGCTTCATCTATGGCTCTGGCAAACAAATATGGTTGTGATGGTATCAATCAAAACTGAACATCAATCAATCAGTGCATGGCGATGAGAGTGAGTTCAGTGTCTTTCTGATGACGTTGTCTCTGCCTCTATAGGACGGTAGCGCCCCCTATGGAGCAAGGTATGTGGGATCTATGGTGGCAGACGTTCATCGCACAATCGCATATGGAGGAATCTTCATGTACCCAGCCAATGAAAAGAGCCCTAAGGGAAAGGTAGGTTTAGCCTTAACCCTTGACCTTTAACCCCTAACCCCTGACCTTTAGCCATAACCACTATCAACAAGAAGAGCCCCAAGGGCTAGGTAGGCAGGCCCTGACCCTAAAACTAACCCCTGACCTGTAACCCCGCCAGTGAAAAGATGAACTGAATTATAGACTCTATAGATTTAACTCATCCACAGACCACAGAAAACATCTGAATTGAATTATAGACTCTATAGATTTAACTCATTACATGTTAATCATTTAGCAGACTCTCTGATCCACTACAGTGGTGAGTCATTTAGCAGACTCTCTGATCCAGAGTCATTTAGCAGACTCTCTGATCCAGAGCCACTACAGTAGTGAGTCATTTAGCAGACTCTCTGATCCAGAGCCACTACAGTAGTGATCATTTAGCAGACTCTCTGATCCAGAGCCACTACAGTAGTGAGTCATTTAGCAGACTCTCTGATCCAGAGCCACTACAGTAGTGAGTCATTTAGCAGACTCTCTGACCCAGAGCCACTACAGTAGTGAGTCATTTAGCAGACTCTCTGATCCAGAGTCATTTAGCAGACTCTCTGATCCAGAGCCACTACAGTAGTGAGTCATTTAGCAGACTCTCTGATCCAGAGCCACTACAGTAGTGAGTCATTTAGCAGACTCTCTGATCCAGAACCACTACAGTAGTGAGTCATTTAGCAGACTCTCTGATCCAGAGCCATTACAGCAGTGAGTCATTTAGCAGACTCTCTGATCCAGAGTCATTTAGCAGACTCTCTGACCCAGAGTCATTTAGCAGACTCTCTGATCCAGAGTCATTTAGCAGACTCTCTGACCCAGAGTCATTTAGCAGACTCTCTGATCCAGAACCATTACAGTAGTGAGTCATTTAGCAGACTCTCTGATCCAGAGTCATTTAGCAGACTCTCTGATCCAGAGTCATTTAGCAGACTCTCTGATCCAGAGTCATTTAGCAGACTCTCTCATAAGACAAGGAAAGTAAAGAAAGGTATAAACAACAGCTAATCCAGGTTGAAGCGGTGCATCGCTCCTTCACATTCCCTCCCCTAATCTTGGGTGTCCGTATTCCCCTCCCTTCCCCAGCTGCGTTTGCTGTACGAGTGCAACCCCATCGCCTTCCTGATCGAGCAGTGTGGAGGCGTGGCGACTACGGGAGAAGGGCGGGTCCTAGACGTGGTTCCAACCAACATCCACCAGAGAGTTCCGTTTATTGTGGGTTCTCCTGATGACGTCAACGAGTTCCTCGACTTTGTCAAGAAGCACAAGTAGAACGACAACAAAACTTGAATAAAAGATAAATACCAACAACAACAACGACAAAAAACATGTGTAACTACATATCTGTCCATCAGCAAGAAGAGCAAATGGCACCCTATTCCTTATATAGTGCACTGCTTTGGCACCCTATTCCTTATATAGTGCACTGCTTTGGCACCCTATTCCTTATATAGTGCACTGCTTTGGCACCCTATTCCTTATATAGTGCACTGCTTTGGCACCCTATTCCTTATATAGTGCACTGCTTTGGCACCCTATTCCTTATATAGTGCACTGCTTTGGCACCCTATTCCTTATATAGTGCACTGCTTTGGCACCCTATTCCTTATATAGTGCACTGCTTTGGCACCCTATTCCTTATATAGTGCACTGCTTTGGCTCCCTCTTCCCTATATAGTGCATTGCTTTGGCACCCTATTCCTTATATAGTGCACTGCTTTGGCACCCTATTCCTTATATAGTGCACTGCTTTGGCACCCTATTCCTTATATAGTGCACTGCTTTGGCACCCTCTTCCCTATATAGTGCACTGCTTTTGACCAGGGCCCATATTTCAGGATTCAGATATTATATGCTCACTTTATACTCTAGAGAGCAGCCTGCCGGTAGTGAGACACAGTATCGATAATATCACCCTAAAGCCAAACTAAACTGAAGTATTGAAAGACATCTTCCATGCTCAACAGACCGGGCTGGCTTCTTTGTGTTTTGTGACGTGTGCTAAAGATTAGCCTGCGCCGCCAACGGTCCACCCTGGCCATCAGAGTTTTGATCAGAGAGAGAAGGAAAGCAGGGGGAGAAGAAAATAGAGACAACGCTAAGTCGGCATAAAGCAGAGACAAGGTCCAGACAAAGTAGCAGTTACTTTCATAGGAGCTACACCGTAACACTGATGTAGGTCTGATAAACAACAAGCTCCTCTCCAATGAGGAACTACACCGTAACACTGATGTAGGTCTGATAAACAACAAGCTCCTCTCCAATGAGGAACTACACCATAACACTGATGTAGGTCTGATAAACAACAAGCTCCTCTCCAATGAGGAACTACACCATAACACTGATGTAGGTCTGATAAACAACAAGCTCCTCTCCTCTCCAATGAGGAACTACACCATAACACTGATCTACAGTGAGGGGAAAAAGTATTTAATCGCCTGATGATTTTGTACGTTTGTCCACTGACAAAGAAATGATCAGTCTATTATTTTAATGGTAGGTTTATTTGAACAGTGAGAGACAGAATAACAATCAAAAAATCCAGAAAAACACATGTCAAAAATGTTATAAATTGATTTGCTTTTATAAACCTACCATTAAAATTATAGATTGATCATTTATTTGTCAGTGGGCAAACGTACAAAATCATCAGGGGATAAAATACTTTTTTCCCTCACTGTACACCATAACACTGATGTAGGTCTGATAAACAACAAGCTCCTCTCCTCTCCAACTAGGAACTACACCATAACACTGATCTACAGTGGGGGGAAAAGTATTTAATCGCCTGCTGATTTTGTACGTTTGTCCACTGACAAAGAAATGATCAGTCTATAATTTTAATGGTAGGTTTATTTGAACAGTGAGAGACAGAATAACAATAAAAAAATCCTGAAAAACGCATGTCAAAAATGTTATAAAATGATTTGCATTTTAATGAGGGAAATAAATATTTGATCCCTCTGCAAAACATGACTTAGTACTTAGTGGCAAAACCCTTGTTGGCAATCACAGAGGTCAGACATTTCTTGTAGTTGGCCACCAGGTTTGCACACATCTCAGGAGGGATTTTGTCCCACTCCTCTTTGCAGATCTTCTCCAAGTCATTAAGGTTTCGAGGCTGATGTTTGGCAACTCGAACCTTCAGCTCCCTCCAAAGATGTTCTATGGGATTAAGGTCTGGAGACTGGCTAGGCCACTCCAGGACCTTAATGTGCTTCTTCTTGAGCCACTCCTTTGTTGCCTTGGCCATGAGTTTTGGGTCATTGTCATGCAGGAATACCCATCCACGACCCATTTTCAATGCCCTAGCTGAGGGAAGGAGGTTCTCACCCAAGATTTGACGGTACATGGCCCCGTCCATCGTCCCTTTGATGCGGTGAAGTTGTCCTGTCCCCTTAGCAGAAAAACACCCCCAAAGCATAATGTTTCCACCTCCATGTTTGACGGTGGGGATGGTGTTCTTGGGGTCATAGGCAGCATTCCTCCTCCTCCAAACACAGCGAGTTGAGTTGATGCCAAAGAGCTCCATTTGTGTCTCATCTGACCACAACACTTTCACCCAGTTGTCCTCTGAATCATTCAGATGTTCATTGGCAAACTTCAGACGGGCATGTATATGTGCTTTCTTGAGCAGGAGGACCTTGCGGGCGCTGCAGGATTTCAGTCCTTCACGGCATAGTGTGTAACCAATTGTTTTCTTGGTGACTATGGTCCCAGCTGCCTTGAGATCATTGACAAGATCCTCCCGTGTAGTTCTGGGCTGATTCCTCACCGTTCTCATGATCATTGCAACTCCACGAGGTGAGATCTTGCATGGAGCCCCAGGCCGACGGAGATTGACAGTTCTTTTGTGTTTCTTCCATTTGCAAATAATCGCACCAACTGTTGTCACCTTCTCACCAAGCTGCTTGGCGATGGTCTTGTAGCCCATTCCAGCCTTGTGTAGGTCTACAATCTTGTCCCTGATATCCTTGGAGAGCTCTTTGGTCTTGGCCATGGTGGAGAGTTTGGAATCTGATTGATTGATTGCTTCTGTGGACAGGCATCTTTTATACAGGTAACAAACTGAGATTAGGAGCACTCCCTTTAAGAGTGTGCTCCTAAACTCAATTTGTTACCTGTATAAAAGACACCTGGGAGCCAGAAATCTTTCTGATTGAGAGGGGGTCAAATACTTATTTCCCTCATTAAAATGCAAATAAATACATAACATTTTTGACGTGTTTTTCTGGATATTTTTGTTGTTATTCTGTCTCTCACTGTTCAAATAAACCTACCATTAAAATTATATATTGATCATTTATTTGTCAGTGGGCAAACGTACAAAATCATCAGGGGATCAAATACTTTTTTCCCTCACTGTACACCATAACACTGATGTAGGTCTGATAAACAACAAGCTCCTCTCCAACGATGAACTACACCATAACACTGATGTAGGTCTGATAAATAAGATGAAAGATAACCTTTCAGAGTTTGCCATGACTTCTGACCTTCTCTACCATAACACACTTTCATCCTGTCAGCTGGCTCGGAGCTCAGCGGTAAGGGAAAACACATCATATGACCACGACAGGGTCATGAAGGCACGAGGGCATGCCGGAGATATCCCACTTACATCTTCAACACTCCACAGCGTGAGAGAGTCTGGACAAGGAAAACCACCGCTTGTATATATACTGTATACATACAGACACACAATACACAAACCCAGTTCTGTTATAACACACACCCAGTTCTGTTATAACACACACCCAGTTCTGTTATAACACACACCAGTTCTGTTATAACACACACCCAGTTCTGTTATAACACACACCCAGTTCTGTTATAACACACCCCAGTTCTGTTATAACACACCCAGTTCTGTTATAACACACACCCAGTTCTGTTATAACACACCCCAGTTCTGTTATAACACACCCAGTTCTGTTATAACACACCCAGTTCTGTTATAACACACACCCAGTTCTGTTATAACACCCACCCAGTTCTGTTATAACACCCACCCAGTTCTGTTATAACACACCCAGTTCTGTTATAACACACCCCCAGTTCTGTTATAACACACACCCAGTTCTGTTATAACACACACCCAGTTCTGTTATAACACACCCAGTCCTGTTATAACACACACCCAGTCCTGTTATAACACACACCCAGTTCTGTTATAACACACCCAGTTCTGTTATAACACACCCAGTTCTGTTATAACACACCCAGTTCTGTTATACCACACACCCAGTTCTGTTATAACACACACCCAGTTCTGTTATAACACACACCCAGTTCTGTTGTTATAACACACACCCAGTTCTGTTATAACACACCCAGTTCTGTTATAACACACATCCAGTTCTGTTATAACACACCCAGTTCTGTTATAACACACACCCAGTTCTGTTATAACACCCACCCAGTTCTGTTATAACACACCCAGTTCTGTTATAACACCCACCCAGTTCTGTTATAACACCCACCCAGTTCTGTTATAACACACCCAGTTCTGTTATAACACACCCCCAGTTCTGTTATAACACACACCCAGTTCTGTTATAACACACACCCAGTTCTGTTATAACACACCCAGTCCTGTTATAACACACACCCAGTCCTGTTATAACACACACCCAGTTCTGTTATAACACACCCAGTTCTGTTATAACACACCCAGTTCTGTTATAACACACCCAGTTCTGTTATACCACACACCCAGTTCTGTTATAACACACACCCAGTTCTGTTATAACACACACCCAGTTCTGTTGTTATAACACACACCCAGTTCTGTTATAACACACCCAGTTCTGTTATAACACACACCCAGTTCTGTTATAACACACACCCAGTTCTGTTATAACACACACCCAGTTCTGTTATAACACCCACCCAGTTCTGTTATAACACACCCAGTTCTGTTATAACACACACCCAGTTCTGTTATAACACACACCCAGTTCTGTTATAACACACACCCAGTTCTGTTATAACACACACCCAGTTCTGTTATAACACACACCCAGTTCTGTTATAACACACACCCAGTTCTGTTATAACACACACCCAGTTCTGTTATAACACCCACCCAGTTCTGTTATAACACCCACCCAGTTCTGTTATAACACACACCCAGTTCTGTTATAACACACCCAGTTCTGTTATAACACACACCCAGTTCTGTTATAACACACACCCAGTTCTGTTATAACACACACCCAGTTCTGTTATAACACACACCCAGTTCTGTTATAACACCCACCCAGTTCTGTTATAACACACCCAGTTCTGTTATAACACACACCCAGTTCTGTTATAACACACCCAGTTCTGTTATAACACACCCAGTTCTGTTATAACACACACCCAGCTCTGTTATAACACCCACCCAGTTCTGTTGTTATAACACACACCCAGTTCTGTTATAACACACCCAGTCTGTTATAACACACACCCAGTTCTGTTATAACACACACCCAGTTCTGTTATAACACCCACCCAGTTATGTTATAACACACCCAGTTCTGTTATAACACACACCCAGTTCTGTTATAACACACACCCAGTTCTGTTATAACACACACCCAGTTCTGTTATAACACACACCCAGCTCTGTTATAACACACCCAGTTCTGTTATAATACACACCCAGTTCTGTTATAACACACACCCAGTTCTGTTATAACACACACCCAGTTCTGTTATAACACACCCAGTTCTGTTATAACACACACCCAGTTCTGTTATAACACCCACCCAGTTCTGTTATAACACCCACCCAGTTCTGTTATAACACACACCCAGTTCTGTTATAACACACACCCAGTTCTGTTATAACACACCCAGTTCTGTTATAACACACACCCAGTTCTGTTATAACACACACCCAGTTCTGTTATAACACACACCCAGTTCTGTTATAACACACACCCAGTTCGTGTTATAACACACACCCAGTTCTGTTATAACACACACCCAGTTCTGTTATAACACACACCCAGTTATGTTATAACACACCCAGTTCTGTTATAACACACACCCAGTTCTGTTATAACACCCACCCAGTTCTGTTATAACACACACCCAGTTATGTTATAACACACACCCAGTTCTGTTATAACACACACCCAGTTCTGTTATAACACACCCAGTTCTGTTATAACACCCACCCAGTTCTGTTATAACACACACCCAGCTCTGTTATAACCACACCCAGTTCTGTTATAATCACACACCCAGTTCTGTTATAACACACACCCAGTTCTGTTATAACACCCACCCAGTTCTGTTATAACACACCCAGTTCTGTTATCGGGGTAGGAGAGTTGCCGATGAGCTTGGCAGCTCTGACTCTCCTGCCCAATAAAGGGGACTTGTGTTTACTGAAGAACTGGAGGCCTGTGGCATCGCTCTGCTGCGGAATACAGGATATTTGCCTCATTAACAGACTGATGTCCCATCTGGACTCTATAGTACACAAGGACCAGACATTTTGTTTACCGGGACGATCAATCACGGACAACTTGTTCTTACTCAGGGACATGTTGGACTTGTCGAGAGGTTCTAATGTGAACTTTGGACTGGTCTCTTTAGACCAAGAGAAGGCTTTTGATAGAGTGGACTATGAGTATATGTTTAATGTGATGTTTGGGTTTGGGGAAAGGTTTGTGGCCTGTGTGAAGATGTTATATGCTGGGGTGTCATGTATGGTTAAGGTGGGAGGGGGGCTCAGTAGGCCAGTCTGGGTGAGACGGGGAATTAGACAAGGATGCCCTCTATCGGGGCAGTTATATACACTAGCCATTGAACCTTTTCTGGGCCTTTTACGCAGGAGACTGCAGGGAGTGTGCGGACAGGTATGGGGTGTGTTGACATAGCAGTGTCGGCGTATGCAGATGATGTTTCTGTGATGGTTAGGGATGGGCAGGATATGCAGGCACTAGAGACCAGTCTGAAGGTGTACGAGGGAGCTTCGTCAGCTAAGGTGAACTGGGGCAAGAGCAAAGCTCTGTTATGTGGGGCATGGAGGGATAGGGCCCACCCCTCTTCTTCTAGGAGGTTTGCAATGGGGTTGTGAAGGGCTTAACATTTTGGAGGTGTACCTGGGCTCGAAGAGGTGGGTCAGGAAGAACTGGGAGGGGCTTTCACAGGCAGTGGTGTCAAGACTGGACAGGTGGAGGCGGCTCCTGTCCCAAGTGTCATAATCAACAAACTGGCGGCATCCTCCCTGTGGCATAAACTGGTTGTCCTCAACCCCCCCGCCGGGCGGCTCGCAGACCTGGGACATCACTGGCTGAGGGCGGCAGTGTTGTATATGTCTGTCCACGAAATAGGACAGGGCCTGGTGGAACTAGAGAGCAGGGTGGCTGCATTCCGACTAACGGCGGCAGAAAGACTGCTGTGCCATACTGTTGTCGGCAGGAAGGGGCCCAGCAGGAGAGAGCCCAGCAGGAAGGAACCAGCATGATCGCTGCTGAGGAGAGCTGGTGGATTAGGGTTGGACCGGTGACTGTTCCTCATGAGGCTGGACAGTCTGAATTCAGCAGGTCTTTCTGATTTTTATTCTGCGGTGCTGAGGGCCTGGCAGCTGCTAAGGCCCACACGAGAAGGGGGTGTGGGAGGAGCCTATCTTCCACAACCCAGCCATCCTTTTGAGATCGGTTCAGTCGGCCACCCTGCAGAGGCGACTGATGACAACGGGTTTACTAAGGCTGGTTGACCTGCGGCTGCTGGGGGAGGAGGGGTGGAAAACCCTGGAAGTCCTGGCACAACAAACAGGACCAGAGAGATTTCTGGGGGAGGTCCAGGAGGCACAGTCTGAGCCGGTAAGGGGGGTGTTTGAGCGGCCAAAGAGGGAGGGGGCACCAATGTTTCTACTACTGCAGGTGATGGCGTGGCTATAATACGGTCAGCGCAACAACCCTAGGTGTGACTGGATTATCTGGTGTGACTGGATTATCTGGTGTGACTGGATTATCTGGTGTGACTGGATTATCTGGTGTGACTGGGTTGTAAAGTGTGACTGGATTATCTGGTGTGACTGGATTATCTGGTGTGACTGGATTATCTGGTGTGACTGGATTATCTGGTGTGACTGGATTATCTGGTGTGACTGGGTTATCTGGTGTGACTGGATTATCTGGTGTGACTGGGTTGTCTGGTGTGCGCTTGCATGTGTATGTGTGTTTGTTCGTGTGAGTACCTACCTGCCTGCATTCATGTGTGTGTTTGTGTGTGACAGATGTCATCTCACGATCAAATGCCGACCGTATTACCTATATTACCTACACTGGACTTTCTGCAAACTGGAAACCACATATCCTGAGGCCGCTTTAAAAGTGTATATATAATGTTACCTTTATTTAACTAGGCAAGTCAGTTAAGAACAAATTCGTATTTACAATGATGGCCTACCCCGGCCAAACCCGTACGATGCTGGGCCAATTATGTGCCGCCCTATGGGACTCCCAATCACGGCCGGATGTGATACAGCCTGGATTCGAACCAGGGACTGTATTTACGGTAGGTGGGGACTTGAACAAAGGAAATATGAGGAAAATGCTACCGAAGTTCAATCAACACATTATCTGTAGTCAACACACGCTTCAAAAACTCTCACCCGTTGTTACTCCCTTCCGGGATGGCTATGAGGCCCTCCCCCTCCCTAACTCTAACCCCCCAACCTCCTCCCTCCCTCCTCCCTCTAACCCCCCAACCTCCCTCCCTCCCTAACTCTAACCCCCCCAACCTCCCTCCCTCCCTCCCTAACTCTAACCCCCCAACCTCCCTCCCTCCCTCCCTCCCCCCCAACCTCCCTCCCTCCCTAACTCTAACCCCCCAACCTCCCTCCCTCCCTCCCTAACTCTAACCCCCCAACCTCCCTCCCTCCCTAACTCTAACCCCCCAACCTCCCTCCCTCCCTAACTCTAACCCCCCAACCTCCCTAACCTCCCTCCCTCCCTCCCTCCTCCCTCTAACCCCCCAACCTCCCTCCCTTCCCTCCCTAACTCTAACCCCCCAACCTCCCTCCCTCCCTCCCTAACCTCCCTCCCTAACTCTAACCCCCAACCTCCCTCCCCCCAACCTCCCTCCCTCCCTCCCTAACTCTAACCCCCCAACCTCCCTCCCTCCCTCACTCTAACCCCCAACCTCCCTCCCTCCCTCCCTAACCCCCTCCCTCCCTCCCTAACTCTAACCCCCAACCTCCCTCCCTAACCCCCCCTCCCTCCCTCCCTCCCTAACTCTAACCCCCAACCTCCCTCCCTCCCTCCCTCCCCCCCCCTCCCTCCCTAACTCTAACCCCCCAACCTCCCTCCCTTCCCTCCCTAACTCTAACCCCCCAACCTCCCTCCCTCCCTCCCTCCCTCCCTCCCTCCCCTCCCTTCCCTCCCTAACTCTAACCCCCAACCTCCCTCCCTCCCTCCCTCCCTCCCAACCTCCCTCCCTTCCCTCCCTAACTCTAACCCCCAACCTCCCTCCCTCCCTCCCTAACTCTAACCCCCCAACCTCCCTCCCTCCCTAACCCCCCTCCCTCCCTAACCTCCCTAACTCTAACCCCCCTCCCTCCCTCCCTAACCCCTAGCTGATATTTCTTAGCGGGAACATTGCTCATGAAGGAAGTTGTGTTGCCCGTTACACACCAGTTTCAAGTCCTGTGGCCCGCACATTTAATTTATGTTTTAGGAAGGCCTATAGTTTAATCTATAGGCTCCTTGTCTGAGAAGATAGCAACATGTCGCTCTACCTTACCTGACAAGCACATGGAAGTCTATTGGGTTGAGGGAGATGTTATGAGTCTCCACCAGGAAGGGTGACGCTTCGATCACACCGACGGCGTCATGGCATTTCTGTACACCAGAATTACATTCATTTCCAATGAAACGCTGCGTTTGACCTTGCAGCAGTGCGTCGCAGTGCGTTCTGTGTGGTGCAGATGTTGGATTTATCAAACCGTATGAGTCAAACTGTATGAGCAGACGGCTTGATAGAAATGGTAGCAGAAGGTGAATGCTGAACTTTTGTTGCAGACGTTTCCAGATAACGCTGTCAGCGTGTTGGAAGCAGTAGAAGCTCTCACCTTTCTGGATCAGCGTTCCTCTGAGGCTCTGCCAAGCACTGCATGCATCAAATAACTACATTTAAGAAACATTTAATACCAATAAATTATACTACAGACCTGCTAAACTACTCACAGCATAAAAAACGAACAGAAAAAAAATATGGTTTAGAAGATGGTCCAGTTGTTCATGAAGCAAACATTGGATGACTTGGTGAAGGTCGAGACAAGCTGTCTGCTTCCTTCCTCCATCCGTGGTGCTTGTTCAACACAGCATTAGGAGAGGCCTGTGGACATCAACAGTCATGAACACCAACATCTTCCTAATTGAGAACTTTGACATATTGGCACAATATGAAACCTGATGGGCGACAGAATCACCACCCGTAACCTCAATAAAGTCTAAAGATGTTTTCATTCAAGCATGTTGCCATGATGTGTAGAAGCTGTTATTGACAAAAGGGAATATTAATCATGAATATTTAAAAAACGGTGTTCCATGTACAATAGATTAAGGAATATTCATTAGAAAAGGGGTGGTGGATGGTAGTCATGGATAATGATGGATGGTAGTCATGGATAATGATGGATGGTAGTCATGGATAATGGATGGTAGTCATGGATAATGATGGACGGTAGCCATGGATAATGATGGACGGTAGCCATGGATAATGATGGATGGTAGCCATGGATAATGATGGATGGTAGCCATGGATAATGATGGACGGTTGCCATGGATAATGGATGGTAGTCATGGATAATGATGGACGGTAGCCATGGATAATGATGGACGGTAGCCATGGATAATGATGGACGGTAGTCATGGATAATGATGGATGGTAGCCATGGATAATGATGGATGGTAGTCATGGATAATGATGGATGGTAGTCATGGATAATGGATGGTAGTCATGGATAATGATGGATGGTAGTCATGGATAATGATGGACGGTAGCCATGGATAATGATGGATGGTAGTCATGGATAATGGATGGTAGTCATGGATAATGGACGGTAGCCATGGATAATGATGGATGGTAGCCATGGATAATGGATGGTAGTCATGGATAATGATGGATGGTAGCCATGGATAATGATGGATGGTAGCCATGGATAATGATGGATGGTAGCCATGGATAATGATGGACGGTAGCCATGGATAATGATGGACGGTAGCCATGGATAATGATGGACGGTAGCCATGGATAATGATGGACGGTAGTCATGGATAATGATGGATGGGAGTCATGGATAATGATGGACGGTAGTCATGGATAATGATGGATGGTAGCCATGGATAATGATGGATGGTAGTCATGGATAATGATGGATGGTAGCCATGGATAATGATGGATGGTAGTCATGGATAATGGATGGTAGTCATGGATAATGATGATGGGAGTCATGGATAATGATGGACGGTAGCCATGGATAATGATGGACGGTAGCCATGGATAATGATGGACGGTAGTCCATGGATAATGATGGATGGGAGTCATGGATAATGATGGACAAAGGGCAAGAAGGTAGAGACAACAATACATCACCCAAACACTTCCTGTTTCCGGTCACAACTTGCAGACTTGTTTACGCTGCTGTGCGTTTTTGTTGCCGATCTTACTTTGATACCTGACGGTTTTTTACTTTTTCATTACCGTATATTTTTACTTTTTCCCTCACTCAACTTTTTTCCTCACTCAACTTTTTTCATTCATCCCCGGAGGTTTTATCTGGACATGGTTCGTCAGGACTTCAAACAGCCGAAGCTAAGTAACATTAACATGATGCCTTCTAATTGCAGTCGTTGTATTTATAATATACAGGAGAACGATCGCCTTACGGCAAGGATAGCTGTGCTGCAAGCCCAGCTTCAGACGCGATCGTTAGGCAAGGGTAATTTCAGTGTAGGAAAGGATGAAACAGCGTCTGTGCCACCAGTAAGTACAGATAGTAACGTTAGTATAAACCCCCTCGCACGGTCCCCGCAGCCGGACATCTTTCTCATGGCTTCTGGAGGGAAACGCTGTAGGAATGCTCAACCGGTGTCGCTTATTCAGCCGACAGAAACTTTCAACCGGTTCTCCCCATTAAGCGAGTCGGAGTCGGAGGCCGAGACTTCTCTGGTCTCTACTCCTCCCGTTGTGGGGTCTGAGACGCCGACGGCTCCCACCATTAGCTCTGACAAATTGAAAACCCTAGTCATTGGCGACTCCATTACCCGCAGTATTAGACTTAAAACTAATCATCCAGCGATCATACACTGTTTACCAGGGGGCAGGGCTACCGACGTTAAGGCTAATCTAAAGACGGTGCTGGCTAAAGCTAAAACTGGCGAGTGTAGAGAGTATAGAGATATTGTTATCCACGTCGGCACCAACGATGTTAGGATGAAACAGTCAGAGGTCACCAAGCGCAACATAGCTTCAGCGTGTAAATCAGCTAGAAAGATGTGTCGGCATCGATTAATTGTCTCTGGCCCCCTCCCAGTTAGGGGGAGTGATGAGCTCTACAGCAGAGTCTCACAACTCAATCGCTGGTTGAAAACTGTTTTCTGCCCCTCCCAAAAGATAGAATTTGTAGATAATTGGCCCTCTTTCTGGGACTCACCCACAAACAGGACCAAGCCTGGCCTGTTGAGGAGTGACGGACTCCATCCTAGCTGGAGGGGTGCTCTCATCTTATCTACGAACATAGACAGGGCTCTAACTCCTCTAGCTCCACAATGAAATAGGGTGCAGGCCAGGCAGCAGGCTGTTAGCCAGCCTGCCAGCTTAGTGGAGTCTGCCACTAGCACAGTCAGTGTAGTCAGCTCAGCTTCCCCCATTGAGACCGTGTCTGTGCCTCGATCTAGGTTGGGCAAAATTAAAAATGGCGGTGTTCGCTTTAGCAATCTCACTAGTATAAAGACCTCCTCCATTCCTGCCATTATTGAAAGAGATTGTGATACCTCACATCTCAAAATTGGGTTACTTAATGTTAGATCCCTCACTTCCAAGGCAGTTATAGTCAATGAACTAATCACTGATAATAATCTTGATGTGATTGGCCTGACTGAAACATGGCTTAAGCCTGATGAATTTACTGTGTTAAATGAGGCCTCACCCCCAGGTTACATTAGTGACCATACCCCCCGTGCATCCGGCAAAGGCGGAGGTGTTGCTAACATTTACGATAGCAAATTTCAATTTACAAAAAAAAAAACAACAATGACGTTTTCGTCTTTTGAGCTTCTAGTCATGAAATCTATGCAGCCTACTCACTCACTTTTTATAGCTACTGTTTATAGGCCTCCTGGGCCATATGCAGTGTTCCTCACTGAGTTCCCTGAATTCCTATCGGATCTTGTAGTCATAGCAGATAATATTCTAATTTTTGGTGACTTTAACATTCACATGGAAAAGTCCACAGACCCACTCCAAAAGGCTTTCGGAGCCATCATCGACTCAGTGGGTTTTGTCCAACATGTCTCTGGACCTACTCACTGCCACAGTCATACTCTGGACCTAGTTTTGTCCCATGGAATAAATGTTGTGGATCTAAATGTTTTTCCTCATAATCCTGGACTATCGGACCACCATTTTATTACGTTTGCAATTGCAACAAATAATCTGCTCAGACCCCAACCAAGGAGCATTAAAAGTCGTGCTATAAATTCTCAGACAACCCAAAGATTCCTTGATGCCCTTCCAGACTGCCTCTGCCTACCCAAGGACGTCAGAGGACAAAAATCAGTTAACCACCTAACCGAGGAACTCAATTTAACCTTGCGCAATACCCTAGATGCAGTTGCACCCCTAAAAACTAAAAACATCTGTCATAAGAAACTAGCTCCCTGGTATACAGAAAATACACGAGCTCTGAAGCAAGCTTCCAGAAAATTGGAACGGAAATGGCGCCACACCAAACTGGAAGTCTTCCGACTAGCTTGGAAAGACAGTACCGTGCAGTATCGAAGAGCCCTTACTGCTGCTCGATCATCCTATTTTTCCAACTTAATTGAGGAAAATAAGAACAATCCGAAATTTCTTTTTGATACTGTCGCAAAGCTAACTAAAAAGCAGCCTTCGCAAATGGAGGATGGCTTTCACTTCAGCAGTAATAAATTTATGAACTTCTTTGAGGAAAAGATCATGATCATTAGAAAGCAAATTACAGACTCCTCTTTAAATCTGGGTATTCCTCCAAAGCTCCATTGTCCTGAGTCTGCACAACTCTGCCAGGACCTAGGATCAAGGGAGATACTAAAGTGTTTTAGTACTATATCTCTTGACGCAATGATGAAAATAATCATGGCCTCCAAACCCTCAAGCTGCATACTGGACCCTATTCCAACTAAACTACTGAAAGAGCTGCTTCCTGTGCTTGGCCCTCCTATGTTGAACATAATAAACGGCTCTCTATCCACCGGATGTGTACCAAGCTCACTAAAAGTGGCAGTAATAAAGCCTCTCTTGAAAAAGCCGAATCTTGATCCAGAAATTATAAAAAACTATCGGCCTATATCGAATCTTCCATTCCTCTCCAAAATTTTAGAAAAAGCTGTTGCACAGCAACTGACTGCCTTCCTGAAGACAAACAATGTATACGAAACGCTTCAGTCTGGTTTTAGACCCCATCATAGCACTGAGACTGCACTTGTGAAGGTGGTAAATGACCTTTTAATGACGTCAGACCGAGGCTCTGCATCTGTCCTCGTGCTCCTAGATCTTAGTGCCGCTTTTGATACCATCGATCACCACATTCTTTTGGAGAGATTGGAAACCCAAATTGGTCTACATGGACAAGTTCTGGCCTGGTTTAGATCTTATCTGTCGGAAAGATATCAGTTTGTCTCTGTGAATGGTTTGTCCTCTGACAAATCAATTGTAAATTTCGGTGTTCCTCAAGGTTCCGTTTTAGGACCACTATTGTTTTCACTATATATTTTACCTCTTGGGGATGTCATTCGAAAACATAATGTTAAATTTCACTGCTATGCAGACGACACACAGCTGTACATTTCAATGAAACATGGTGAAGCCCCAAAATTGCCCTCGCTAGAAGCCTGTGTTTCAGACATAAAGAAGTGGATGGCTGCAAACTTTCTACTTTTAAACTCGGACAAAACAGAGATGCTTGTTCTAGGTCCCAAGAAACAAAGAGATCTTCTGTTGAATCTGACAATTAATCTGGATGGTTGTACAGTCGTCTCAAATAAAACTGTGAAGGACCTCGGCGTTACTCTGGACCCTGATCTCTCTTTTGAAGAACATATCAAGACTGTTTCAAGGACAGCTTTTTTCCATCTACGTAACATTGCAAAAATCAGAAATTTTCTGTCCAAAAATGACGCAGAAAAATTAATCCATGCTTTTGTTACTTCTAGGCTGGACTACTGCAATGCTCTACTTTCCGGCTACCCGGATAAAGCACTAAATAAACTTCAGTTAGTGCTAAATACGGCTGCTAGAATCCTGACTAGAACCAAAAAATTTGATCATATTACTCCAGTGTTAGCCTCCCTACACTGGCTTCCTGTTAAGGCAAGGGCTGATTTCAAGGTTTTACTGCTAACCTACAAAGCATTACATGGGCTTGCTCCTACCTATCTTTCCGATTTGGTCCTGCCGTACATACCTACACGTACGCTACGGTCACAAGACGCAGGCCTCCTAATTGTCCCTAGAATTTCTAAGCAAACGGCTGGAGGTAGGGCTTTCTCCTATAGAGCTCCATTTTTATGGAATGGTCTGCCTACCAATGTGAGAGACGCAGACTCAGTCTCAACCTTTAAGTCTTTACTGAAGACTTATCTCTTCAGTAGGTCCTATGATTAAGTATAGTCTGGCCCAGGAGTGTGAAGGTGAACGGAAAGGCTGGAGCAACGAACCGCCCTTGCTGTCTCTGCCTTGCCGGTTCCCCTCTTTCCACTGGGATTCTCTGCCTCTAACCCTTTTACAGAGGCTGAGTCACTGGCCTACTGGTGTTCTTCCATGCCGTCCATGGGAGGGGTGCGTCACTTGAGTGGGTTGAGTCACTGACGTGGTCTTCCTGTCTGGGTTGGCGCCCCCCCCTTGGGTTGTGCCATGGCGGAGATCGTTGTGGGCTATACTCGGCCTTGTCTTAGGACGGTAAGTTGGTGGTTGGAGACATCCCTCTAGTGGTGTGGGGGCTGTGCTTTGGCAAAGTGGGTGGGGTTATATCCTGCCTGTTTGGCCCTGTCCGGGGGTATCATCGGATGGGGCCACAGTGTCTTCTGATCCCTCCTGTCTCAGCCTCCAGTATTTATGCTGCAGTAGTTTATGTGTCGGGGGGCTAGGGTCAGTCTGTTACATCTGGAGTATTTCTCTTGTCTTATCCGGTGTCCTGTGTGTATTTAAATATGCTCTCTCTAATTCTCTCTTTCTCTCTTTCTGTCTTTCTCTCGGAGGACCTGAGCCCTAGGACCATGCCTCAGGACTACCTGGTATGATGACTCCTTGCTGTCCCCAGTCCACCTGGCCGTGCTGCTGCTCCAGTTTCAACTGTTCTGCCTGCGGCTATGGAACCCTGACCTGTTCACCGGACGTGCTTGTTGCACCCTCGACAACTACTATGATTATTATTATTTGACCATGCTGGTCATTTATGAACATTTTAACATTTTAACATTTTGACCATGTTCTGTTTTAATATCCACCCTGCACAGCCAGAAGAGGACTGGCCACCCCTCATAGCCTGGTTCCTCTCTAGGTTTCTTCCTAGGTTTTTGGCCTTTCTAGGGAGTTTTTCCTAGGGAGTTTTTCCTAGCCACCGTGCTTCTTTCACATGCTTTGCTTGCTGTTTGGGGTTTTAGGCTGGGTTTCTGTACAGCACTTTGAGAATATCAGCTGATGTACGAAGGGCTATATAAAAATAAATTTGATTTGAAATTTGATGGACGGTAGTCATGGATAATGATGGACGGTAGCCATGGATAATAGTCATGGATAATGATGGATGGTAGCCATGGATAATGATGGATGGTAGTCATGGATAATGGATGGTAGTCATGGATAATGATGGATGGGAGTCATGGATAATGATGGATGGTAGCCATGGATCATGATGGATGGTAGTCATGGATAATGATGGATGGTAGTCATGGATAATGATGGATGGTAGTGAATAATTTAGATTGAAATATAGTCCACTCCGGACCAGCTAAATGTTCACATTAGCAACATAGGGATATACAACCCCAACACAACACTCACCGTTGTTCCAAATGCATTACTATTGTCTCACGTTAATCAGAACAGCCCTGATCAACAGCAGGGGTCTGGGACAAGGTAGAACGCGCGGTGAAATCAGGCCAGGTGTCCAAAGCTGCAGTCGGATTGGCTCAGCTCCTCCGGGAGGGGAGGCACAGAGAGAAAAGGCGGGTCTTCCCTGTGGCTCAGTTGGTAGAGCATGGTGTGCGCAATGCCAGGGTTGTGGGTTCGATTCCCACGGGGGGCCAGTACAAAACAAAAAAAATGAAATGTATGTAAGTCGCTCTGGATAAGAGCGTCTGCCAAATGACTAAAATGTAAATGTAGTGTCAGGTCCCACCAGTCAATATAATTTGCTTCATTATGATGTAAAAGTAAAGACTGATCCTAGATCAGCACTCCTACTCTAAGACGCTTTGCGAATACGGGTCCGGATAAGACAAGCTTGTCACTAGCCCACCGGCACGTAAGCTATTGCAGAATAATTACTGGGGACTGAGACAGGGGTTGGGAGACACTATGGCCTAGTCCAATGTCACCCCTGGACAGAGCCAGCCAGGAAGTAGTTTACAGTACAAATAGATTAAAACAAGGTTTGGATGTAACACCGATACAGATGATGTGCATGAGGTAAAAGTAATACAGATAACTAGCTCTATCCATGCTTGACTTAAAAATATCTGATGTTCTAGCTAGCTAGTTGATGCTCTAGCTAGCTAGTTGATGCTCTAGCTAGCTAGTTGATGTTCTAGCTAGCTCACCCAAAGCAGGCATTTCTCCTCCTCGCTGCTCTGCAGGACTACATGATCATGATGTTGTGGCTGTAACATTTAATGTACACTAGAACTAGCTAGCTATATCAGATAGACATTTTCAGGAAAAGCAGCTCATTGGTTCGACATTGACATCTAGCCATCAACACAGGGCTTCTACTAATAGGGTTCTGCACAGCTTCCATTTCCTTTATCAATAAACCAACCAAACTTTACAAGAGTGGTGCTATTTTGGACAGGGCCGGTGATAGGACATTGGATAACAAAACCAAACTAATGTAAGAAATATTTTATTTTTTACGTTTTCAAAATTGCATTACATATTTACAATTCTTTGATGTCATGAAAACGGTTGTTCCTACAGTTGACAGCAGTGAACTCCACTTGTTACAGTAATGTAAAACTTACGGTCACTTTCTGGTTTCCCTTTGTAATGTAAACCAATGAGGAGAAAGAGGCAAAGTGGTATAAATCAATTTAAAGTAGAGGTCATCCCTTGTAACAGTTCTACAAGCAGATCATCAACAGTATCATGAGTTTCACAGATTACAAGAGAGGACATTGGAGGTTCCATTGAAAGAATCGTGATTGCTTTATGTTTTATCAAAACGTTAAACGAATTAGAATGCGATTTCAAAAAGCCCCCCCCAAAAAAAACCTGTTTATTAAGAAATGCGGACAGAGATGCGTAGTCAAGTTAAGTAAAAGACAGGCCGAGCGAGTGAGTTGCCTCTAAGGACTCGGGAGTTCTGCACTTTCGGTTTGACTCAAAGTTGAACCAGTGAAAAAAGATGAAATCCTCGATGAGATGCGGTTCACTGAACAGGACCGTCCGAGTGGTATCAGAATTCCTCCTCTGCGTTGCGGCTGCGTGAGGCCTTCAGCTGTTGGAGACGCTTCATACACTCATGGACGCAGCGCTCGCCGTGCACCTTGTTGTCACGCGTGCGCACGTTCACCGTCTCACTGGTCTTCTCCTTCTCTCCCACAACTGGACAGAAAAGAAAGAGAATTTCGTTATCATTTAAAATGTCTTGACTGTTTAGTGATAAACAAAACTGTAAATTGCTTCTCTGTTACGCTTTCAAGTATGGATCTCTGAGATGACCAGTCGATTCCAGCTGTCTATTTAACACATCTGTAGTTTTCTGATCATATTGAAACTCCCTGCTGCATGTTGCTCTGGTTGTCGTCGTCTAATAACATGTGAAAATATATTAAATAGACGCTCAAAAACCTATAGAATGAGATTTAATGGTCAGCTTAACATTTTTTTTTATGTTGTTCAAGGCTCAAACTCCCATGATTCCATTTGGAAAAACCACTCCCACTATCATCGACCGAAGGTGCAGCTCCGGCAGCCATTGTGCACTTTCTAAACAGCCTAAATTAAACTAAATCTAAACATTTTCACGTCGAATTACTTTTAAACATTCATACATTTTATTAGTTCCAATAGGCCTCCAGTGTTGTTGGATGGCTGCTTGGACAGTTGAGGCTGTATTTGCCAGTTATCGTTGAACACACCATTTCAGATGCAGCAGGTTTAGCTAGCTAGCATTGCTAACGTCACGTTAGCACCAAAGAGAGGCTGAGAGACTAAGATTCCGTAATGATTTGCCTGTAAATTTCATAATAAATGTGTTCTTCTAACAGGCCGACGTGTAGTTAGACAGTCGCTAAGATGTAACTCCGCTGTTATTGTTGCAAACACATTTCAGATCTAGCAGTCGGGCTAGCTAGCTTGTTAACTAGTTAGTTAGCAGCTACATACAAATCATTTGAGTGTATTGCAGTTGATTGGTGACAATGACATGAACATAACTTGTTTGGAATGTGGTTTAAAACCTCAAGGAGCCGCCCCTTTTTGCCCTAAAATGACATACCCAAATCTAACTGCCTGTAACTCAGGCCCTGAAGCAAGGATATGCATATTCTTGATACCATTTGAAAGGAAACATATTTTACCACTGTGGAAATGTGAAAGAAATGTAGGAGAACACAATAGATCTGGTAAAAGATAATACAAAGATCCAACCGTTTGGTATTGTTTTTGTACCATCATCTTTCAAATGCAAGAGAAAAGGCTATAACGTATTATTCAAGCACAGCTGCAATTTAGATGTTGGCCACTAGAGGGCAGCAGTGTACATTCAACGTTTTAGACTGATCCAATGAACCACTGCATTTCTGTTCAAAATGTATCAACACTGCCCAAATGTACCTAATTGGTTTATTAATACATTTTCAAGTTCATAACTGTGCACTCTCCTCAAACAATAGCATGGTATTATTTCACTGTAATAGCTACTGTAAATTGGACAGTGCAGTTAGAATAACAAGAATTTAAGCTTTCTGCCAATATCAGATATGTCTATGTCCTGGGAAATGTTCTTGTTACTTACAACCTCATGCTAATCACATTAGCCTACGTTAGCTCAACCGGGACACCGATCCCAAATAAGACATTAGCTAAGATGAAACGGTTAGATACCCGGACTGTCTGCATTGACCCCCGTTTTCACTAAGAGTTTGCAACTAACCGTTTCATCTTAGCGACTGTCTTAACAATTTTCAATGACGGCCTACCGGGGAACAGTGGGTTAACTGCCTTGTTCAGGGGCAGAACGACAGATTTTTACCTTGTCAGCTCAGGGATTCGATCATGCAATCTTTCGGTTACTAGGCCACCCGCGCCTCCAACCACCCGCGCCTCCAACCACCCGCGCCTCCAACCACCTAGACCACCCGCGCCTCCAACCACCTAGACCACCCGCGCCGCCAACCAGGCCACCCGCGCCGCCAACCACCCGCGCCTCCAACCACCTAGACCACCCGCGCCGCCACCCAGGCCACCCGCGCCGCCAACCACCCGCGCCGCCAACCACCTAAACCACCCGCGCCGCCAACCACCTAAACCACCCGCGCCTCCAACCACCCGCGCCGCCAACCACCTAAACCACCCGCGCCGCCAACCACCTAAACCACCCGCGCCTCCAACCACCCGCGCCGCCAACCACCTAAACCACCCGCGCCGCCAACCACCTAAACCACCCGCGCCGCCAACCACCTAAACCACCCCCGCCTCCAACCACCCGCGCCTCCAACCACCCGCGCCTCCAACCACCCGCGCCTCCAACCACCCGCGCCTCCAACCACCTAAACCACCCGCGCCTCCAACCACCCGCGCCTCCAAGGGTCTGAATACTTATAAAAAGGTACCCTTTTTTATTATTTTTAATACATTTGTTTTCGCTTTGTCATTATGGTGTATTGTGATGTCATTATGGGGTATTGTGATGTCATTATGGGGTATTGTGATGTCATTATGGGGTATTGTGATGTCATTATGGGGTATTGTGATGTCATTATGGGGTATTGTGTGTAGATTGATGAGGAAAATGTTTTATTTCATCCATTTTAGAATAAGGCCGTAACAAAATGTGGAAAAAGTCACGGGCTCTGAATACATTTCATTCAGGACAATATATTATTTCTAATGATGTACATTTGGGTTGCACAGTACGCTGTGATCAATTGCTGGTAGTTAAAACCAGGAACTGAAAGCGTCCCATTGTTTCCTATAGGAGAAATAGGGGGCATGACTGTCTATTTCACCAAATATCTCACAATGTGTATATTTAGATTTTTTTCCCAAGTTGGTCACCATTTTACAAAAATCAGGAGAATCTCCTTTTGTAATGATGTAAATCTGGCCAGCTGTCATCCATCACTAGACCAGAAACTCAGAAGTGAATATTTATTCCTTACTTCCTCATTACAGTTGACGCCGTCGAGTTGCAGATGTTCACTTTCTACACAGTTTCTCCAGTTGTTTTGTCCTAAGAACAGATTGTAGTGGTAAAATAAAAAGGGATACATTTGTTGGTGCCATTTAGGGGAAATGGAGTTGTAAGCAGCACTCTGGTCAGAAGAGGCTCAGCGAAGTTTCAATTCATTTGGGTTCGCGCTAATGTTCCGGGTTCGCGCTAATGTTCCGGGTCCGCGCTAATGTTCCGGGTTCGCGCTAATGTTCCGGGTTCGCGCTAATGTTCCGGGTTCGCGCTAATGTTCCGGGTCCGCGCTAATGTTCCGGGTCCGCGCTAATGTTCCGGGTTCGCGCTAATGTTCCGGGTTCGCGCTAATGTTCCAGCTTAGCCAACGTTCTTTGGCCGTTTTTCAGCCTTGGGTGAATTTTGACTCGTTCTATTGTCCAGCCTACTTGTGTTATCTTTTTGTTTTTCCCAGGGCCCGTAAGTAAACATTTCTTGTTAGTCTAAACAGGATGTTTACGACGCATGTGACGAATACAATTTTATTAATAAATTTAAAAAAATTATTGAGTGTTTTGCAGTTAGTGACAACGACATTAACATACACTGAGTGAACAAAACATTAGGAACAGCTTCCTAATATTGAGTTGCACACCCTTTTGCCCTCAGAACAGCCTTAATTCATCAGGGTAATGGACTCTACAAAGTATCGAAAGCGTTCCACAGGGATGCTGGCCCACCTTGACAAAATCTTCCCAGAGTTGTGTCCAGTTGGCTGGATGTCCTTTGGGAGGTGGACCATTGTTGATACACACAGGAAACTGTTGAACGTGAAAATCCGAGCAGTCAAACCGGTAGGCCTGGCACCTACTACCATAACCCGTTCAGAGGCACCTAAATATTTTGTCTTGCCCGTTCACCCTCTGAATGGCACACACACACACACACACACACACCCCATGTCTCAATTGTCTCAAGGATTAAAAATCCTTCTATAACCCGTCTCTCCCCCTTCATCAACACTGATTGAAGTGGATTTAGCAAGTCACATCAATAAGGGATCATATCTTTCACCTGGTCAGTCTGTCATATTCTGTACACTGTATATTCAGCATCACATTCACGCAAGCATTATAATAGATTTACAACCCAAAAGTAAAGGGAAATGACCTCAACTTATGACATAAGCAATATATTTAGACTAAGCTTCATCTGGGCTTGAGAGCCAGCTAGCTAATATAAACGCAGGCTAACTAGGTGGATCATTGCTTCCTGCGAGATGAAATGCACCCTGGGAATCGTAGTATGTTGCAGATGAGGGCAATACAGAAGCTTCAAAATGACAAAAACGAGGAATCGTCCAGTATGACTAACAAAAACAAAATATGTATTAAATATTTCAGTAGTGTATATACTGTACACTAACAGCATAATAATTGGTTATAAAAAGGTTTAAACTAAAAGGTTTAAGCTAATTAATAGCCACCGGGCTAATTAATAGCCACCGGGCTAATTAATAGCCACCGGGCTAATTAATAGCCACCGGGCTAATTAATAGCCACCGGGCTAATTAATAGCCAGAGTCCTTGAGCTACCTAGCTAGCCATCTGACTATCTGCCACTATTTACCACTGGTACACTCCTTCCCGAGAGTCGGGGGGGGGGGGGGGGGGGGGGTTGTCTGGGGATGTCTGTTGACACGGCAGGAGTCGAGGAATGTTAAAATAATTTTCACTGTCAGGGGCGTCTCTCTGCTACTTGCCACTGTAGGTCTGGGCTGAGGTAGTTCATTTCACCTCTCAGCCTGTGTCGTGGGCGGAGTTTCTCGTTAAGAGTGTTTAATGACTTGCGCTGTTAACGCGGCAAATACAGGGGAGGATAAGGAGCACACATGAATCATTCATGATTCCACTCGTTCAGCGGTAGAGGCACGATTAGAACGCCGATCAAGAAGTCTTTTGAGCGATGATCAACGCGGGGAAAGAAAGTGGGTAAATTATAAAAAAGCTAACTGGTGTTTTAGTGTGTTTATCCTCCGCTACATCCCTGGCTGGGTCTGGAAAAACACATTCATAAAACATCAATATCCTGCCAGGCAGGATTGAATCTACATTTTTCCGATATTTCAAGTACCAACTTGAGAAAATGTCTGATTTTCAAGGTATTCCAGTACTTGAATTTCAGAGTGTCATAGCGTTTTGCCAGTAACCGAAAGGTTGCTGGATTAAATCCCCGAGCTGACAAGGTAAAAACATGTAATTCTGCCCCAGAGCAAGGCAGCCCCCCGCATTTCTCTGATTCAGAGGGGTTGGGTTAAATGTGGAAGACACATTTCAGTTGAAGGCATTTAGTTGTACAAATGACCAGGTATCCCACCTTTCCTTATACAAATGACCAGGTATCCCCCCTTTCCCTATACAACTGACCAGGTATCCCCCCCTTTCCTTATACAAATGACCAGGTATCCCCCCCTTTCCTTATACAAATGACCAGGTATCCCCCCTTTCCCTATACAACTGACCAGGTATCCCCCCCTTTCCTTATACAAATGACCAGGTATTCCCCCCTTTCCTTATACAACTGACCAGGTATCCCCCCCTTTCCCTATACAACTGACCAGGTATCCCCCCCTTTCCTTATACAACTGACCAGGTATCCCCCCCTTTCCCTATACAACTGACTACCCTAGACCCTGCCACCCAGCCCAAAGCCCATACCCTAGACCCCACCACTCAGCCCAAAGCCCATACCCTAGACCCCACCACTCAGCCCAAAGCCCATACCTTGACCCCACCACCCAGCCCAAAGCCCATACCCTAGACCCCACCACCACCACTCAGCCCAAAGCCCATACCCTAGAACCCACCACCCAGCCCATACCCTAGACCCCACCACCACCACTCAGCCCAAAGCCCATACCCTAGACCCCACCACCACCCAGCCCAAAGCCCATACCTTGACCCCACCACCCAGCCCAAAGCCCATACCCTAGACCCCACCACTCAGCCCAAAGCCCATACCCTAGACCCCACCACCACCACTCAGCCCAAAGCCCATACCCTAGACCCCACCACCCAGCCCATACCCTAGACCCCACCACCCAGCCCATACCCTAGACCCCACCACCACCACCACTCAGCCCAAAGCCCATACCCTAGACCCCACCACCACCCAGCCCAAAGCCCATACCCTAGACCCCACCACCACCACTCAGCCCAAAGCCCATACCCTAGACCCCACCACCACCCAGCCCAAAGCCCATACCCTAGACCCCACCACTCAGCCCAAAGCCCATACCCTAGACCCCCCCACCACCACTCAGCCCATACCCTAGACCCCCCCACCCAGCCCAAAGTCCATACCCTAGACCCCGCCACCCCCACTCAGCCCAAAGCCCATACCCCACCACCACCACCACCACTCAGCCCAAAGCCCATACCCTAGACCCCACCACCCCCACTCAGCCCAAAGCCCATACCCTAGACCCCACCACCACCACTCAGTTCATACCCTAGACCCCACCACCACCACCCAGCCCATACCCTAGACCCCACCACCCCCACTCAGCCCAAAGCCCATACCCTAGACCCCACCACTCAGCCCAAAGCCCATACCCTAGACCCCCCCACCACCACCTAGCACAAAGCCCATACCCTAGACCCCACCACCCAGCCCAAAGCCCATACCCTAGATCCCCCCACCACCACTCAGCCCATACCCTAGACCCCCCCACCACCACTCAGCCCATACCCTAGACCCCGCCACCATCACTCAGCCCAAAGCCCATACCCTAGACCCCGCCACTCAGCCCAAAGCCCATACCCTAGACCCCCCCACCACCACCCAGCCCAAAGCCCATACTCTAGACCCCACCACCACTCAGCCCAAAGCCCATACCCTAGACCCCGCCACCCAGCCCAAAGCCCTTACCCTAGACCCCACCACCACTCAGCCCAAAGCCCATACCCTAGACCCCCCCACCCGGCCCAAAGCCCATACCCTAGACCCCCCCACCCGGCCCAAAGCCCATACCCTAGACCCCGCCACCCCCACTCAGCCCAAAGCCCATACCCTAGACCCCCCCACCACTCAGCCCAAAGCCCATACCCTAGACCCCACCACTCAGCCCAAAGCCCATACCCTAGACCCCACCACCACCACTCAGCCCAAAGCCCATACCCTAGACCCCACCATCTAGCCCAAAGCCCATACCCCACAGCCCATACCCTAGACCCCGCCACTCAGCCCATACCCTAGACCCCACCACCACCACCCAGCCCAAAGCCCATACCCTAGACCCCACCACCACCCAGCCCAAAGCCCATACCCTAGACCCCACCACTCAGCCCAAAGCCCATACCCTAGACCCCACCACCACCACTCAGCCCAAAGCCCATACCCTAGACCCCACCACCACCCAGCCCAAAGCCCATACCCTAGACCCCACCACTCAGCCCAAAGCCCATACCCTAGACCCCCCCACCACCACTCAGCCCATACCCTAGACCCCCCCACCCAGCCCAAAGTCCATACCCTAGACCCCGCCACCCCCACTCAGCCCAAAGCCCATACCCCACCACCACCACCACTCAGCCCATACCCTAGACCCCACCACCCCCACTCAGCCCAAAGCCCATACCCTAGACCCCACCACCACCACTCAGCTCATACCCTAGACCCCACCACCACCACCCAGCCCATACCCTAGACCCCACCACCCCCACTCAGCCCAAAGCCCATACCCTAGACCCCACCACTCAGCCCAAAGCCCATACCCTAGACCCCCCCACCACCACCCAGCACAAAGCCCATACCCTAGACCCCACCACCCAGCCCAAAGCCCATACCCTAGACCCCCCCACCACCACTCAGCCCATACCCTAGACCCCCCCACCACCACTCAGCCCATACCCTAGACCCCGCCACCACCACTCAGCCCAAAGCCCATACCCTAGACCCCGCCACTCAGCCCAAAGCCCATACCCTAGACCCCCCCACCACCACCCAGCCCAAAGCCCATACTCTAGACCCCACCACCACTCAGCCCAAAGCCCATACCCTAGACCCCACCACCCAGCCCAAAGCCCATACCCTAGACCCCACCACCACTCAGCCCATACCCTAGACCCCGCCACCCAGCCCAAAGCCCTTACCCTAGACCCCCCCACCACCCCTCAGCCCATACCCTAGACCCCCCCACCACCCCTCAGCCCATACCCTAGACCCCCCCACCCAGCCCAAAGCCCATACCCTAGACCCCGCCACCCCCACTCAGCCCAAAGCCCATACCCTAGACCCCCCCACCACCCAGCCCAAAGCCCATACCCTAGACCCCGCCACCCCCACTCAGCCCAAAGCCCATACCCTAGACCCCCCCACCACTCAGCCCAAAGCCCATACCCTAGACCCCACCATCTAGCCCAAAGCCCATACCCTAGACCCCACCATCTAGCCCAAAGCCCATACCCTAGACCCCACCATCCAGCCCAAAGCCCATACCCTAGACCCCACCATCCAGCCCAAAGCCCATACCCCACAGCCTATACCCTAGACCCCGCCACTCAGCCCATACCCTAGACCCCGCCACTCAGCCCATACCCTAGACCCCACCACCACCACCCAGCCCAAAGCCCATACCCTAGACCCCACCACCACCACCCAGCCCAAAGCCCATACCCTAGACCCCAACACCACCACCCAGCCCAAAGCCCATACCCTAGACCCCACCACCACCACCCAGCCCAAAGCCCATACCCTAGACCCCACCACCACCACCCAGCCCAAAGCCCATACCCTAGACCCCACCACCACCACCCAGCCCAAAGCCCATACCCTAGACCCCACCACCACCACCCAGCCCATACCCTAGACCCCACCACTCAGCCCATACCCTAGACCCCACCACTCAGCCCATACCCTAGACCCCACCACTCAGCCCATACCCTAGACCCCACCACCCAGCCCATACCCTAGACCCCACCACCCAGCCCTAGACCCCACCACCCAGCCCTAGACCCCACCACCCAGCCCATACCCTAGACCCCACCACCCAGCCCATACCCTAGACCCCACCACCCAGCCCATACCCTAGACCCCACCACCCAGCCCATACCCTAGACCCCACCACTCAGCCCATACCCTAGACCCCACCACTCAGCCCATACCCTAGACCCCACCACTCAGCCCATACCCTAGACCCCACCACCCAGCCCATACCCTAGACCCCACCACCCAGCCCAAAGCCCATACCCTAGACCCCCCACCCAGCCCAAAGCCCATACCCTAGACCCCACCACCCAGCCCATACCTTAGACCCCACCACCCAGCCCATACCCTAGACCCCACCACCACTCACCCAGGATGAAGTTGTACTGTGCCAGTTGCGCGTTGCGTATCTTCTTGTTCAGGGTGCAGCTGGCATCACAGTCTACGTCAGTCATCAAACCTCCACGGTGGAAATCATCACGGATCTTCTGAGCATAGTCATCCAGGGTGGGTCCTACAGGTACCACCATCACCTGACGAGGAGACAGCCACAGCGGCCTGGGGAGGAGAGGAAGGTATCGACGTCTTATTACCACGTTTTTATGCTGTTAAAACTCTCTTAGCAGCTGCTTTGGACCCGGTACCAGCTCCTGCGATTTGTTTTGGGTGAACCCATGCATTTTCTTTTCAAGTGACAATTAAATTTGAAAGCTACAGCCGTCGTCGTTTTGGAAATCAAACTCAAAATCTTACTGATGGAAATGTCATTTTTCAGATTTCTCCTGTAAAATTCTGCATACAGCAGAACTCGGCTAAACAAACGGATGTACTCGCATACTCCCTAAAGATCTTCTCTTGAAAAACAATATTACGGCTGTTTGTCCCTCTCAGTACTAGTATTACCAGCTACAGTAGATTATATATTAGTAGAGTCAGTATTACCAGCTACAGTAGAGTCAGTATTACCAGCTACAGTAGATCAGATAGTAGTCAGATCAGATAGTATCAGTATTAATACAGCCCCTCACCATTTCCCTCCGTAGTTCAGTGAGGATAGTAGTATTAATACAGCCCCTCACCATTTCCCTCCGTAGTTCAGTGAGGATAGTAGTATTAATACAGCCCCTCACCATTTCCCTCCGTAGTTCAGTGAGGATAGTAGTATTAATACAGCTCCTCACCATTTCCCTCCGTAGTTCAGTGAGGATAGTAGTATTAATACAGCCCCTCACCATTTCCCTCCGTAGTTCAGTGAGGATAGTAGTATTAATACAGCTCCTCACCATTTCCCTCCGTAGTTCAGTGAGGATAGTAGTATTAATACAGCCCCTCACCATTTCCCTCCGTAGTTCAGTGAGGATAGTAGTATTAATACAGCCCCTCACCATTTCCCTCCGTAGTTCAGTGAGGATAGTAGTATTAATACAGCTCCTCACCATTTCCCTCCGTAGTTCAGTGAGGATAGTAGTATTAATACAGCCCCTCACCATTTCCCTCCGTAGTTCTCAGTGAGGATAGTAGTATTAATACAGCCCCTCACCATTTCCCTCCGTAGTTCAGTGAGGATAGTAGTATTAATACAGCCCCTCACCATTTCCCTCCGTAGTTCAGTGAGGATAGTAGTATTAATACAGCCCCTCACCATTTCCCTCCGTAGTTCAGTGAGGATAGTAGTATTAATACAGCTCCTCACCATTTCCCTCCGTAGTTCAGTGAGGATAGTAGTATTAATACAGCCCCTCACCATTTCCCTCCGTAGTTCAGTGAGGATAGTAGTATTAATACAGCCCCTCACCATTTCCCTCCGTAGTTCAGTGAGGATAGTAGTATTAATACAGCTCCTCACCATTTCCCTCCGTAGTTCAGTGAGGATAGTAGTATTAATACAGCCCCTCACCATTTCCCTCCGTAGTTCAGTGAGGATAGTAGTATTAATACAGCCCCTCACCATTTCCCTCCGTAGTTCAGTGAGGATAGTAGTATTAATACAGTCCCTCACCATTTCCCTCCGTAGTTCAGTGAGGATAGTAGTATTAATACAGTCCCTCACCATTTCCCTCCGTAGTTCAGTGAGGATAGTAGTATTAATACAGTCCCTCACCATTTCCCTCCGTAGTTCTCAGTGAGGATAGCGATCATCCTCTCTACTGATCCCAGGATGGCTCTGTGGATGATGACTGGCCTCTGCTTATCGTCTCCGTCATGGCTACACACACACACACACACACACACACACATATTTCCATCAGACACATCTAGCATAAAAATAAAGTCCTCAAAATGATCTTCAGTTCCACACAGTGACCCTGTTCTCCCCATTTCTAGCCAGTTGACCGACCAACCACAGAAGACCTTTAGAAATAATGCGACCAATCACGATGCTGCTCTGTCAACAAACTCCTGTCTAGCAACCAATCGCAAACTGTGTTACAGAGATGTCAGAGGAAGTGTTACCTGACAAAGGTGAGGTTGAAGCGGATTGGTAGCTGGAAGTCCAGCTGGATGGTGGCACACTGGTGGTATCGACCAATAGCATCCTTGATCTGGATGTCAATCTACAACCAGGAAATAACACACAGCACGGGGTCACGACAGCACGGGGTCACGACAGCACGGGGTATAAGTACTGTTTCCATTCCTCCATGATGAGTTAGTTTGACAGAGTTGAGACACCATACTCCCCTGTTGATCCTTTATCCAACATGATAACATTGGTAGGTCTTACCTTCGGCCCGTAGAAGGCCCCGTCCCCAGGGTTGAGGACCCACTTCTCGCCAAACTCATTCAGACTGTTCTCCAGTTGCTGCAAATCACACAGGAGAACAGAGTTGAGGTTGGAGCAGGTCTGCTATTTTCACGAGTGATCTTTGAAAGACATGGTCCTGAAAAAGGGATGTTTCTTTTTTTGCTGAGTTTAATATGGTATTAACCTGACCCTGTATATAGTGCGGTATTAACCTGACCCTGTATATAGTGCGGTATTAACCTGACCCTGTATATAGTGCGGTATTAACCTGACCCTGTATATAGTGCGGTATTAACCTGACCCTGTATATAGTGCGGTATTAACCTGACCCTGTATATAGTGCGGTATTAACCTGACCCTGTATATAGTGCGGTATTAACCTGACCCTGTATATAGTGCGGTATTAACCTGACCCTGTATATAGTGCGGTATTAACCTGACCCTGTATATAGTGCGGTATTAACCTGACCCTGTATATAGTATGGTATTAACCTGACCCTGTATATAGTATGGTATTAACCTGACCCTGTATATAGTATGGTATTAACTGACCCTGTATAAAGTATGGTATTAACTGACCCTGTATATAGTATGGTATTAACTGTATATAGTATGGTATTAACTGACCCTGTATATAGTGCGGTATTAACCTGACCCTGTATATAGTGCGGTATTAACCTGACCCTGTATATAGTGCGGAATTAACTGTATATAGTATGGTATTAACTGTATATAGTATGGTATTAACTGTATATAGTATGGTATTAACTGTATATAGTATGGTATTAACTGTATATAGTATGGTATTAACTGTATATAGTATGGTATTAACTGACCCTGTATATAGTATGGTATTAACTGTATATAGTATGGTATTAACTGACCCTGTATATAGTATGGTATTAACTGTATATAGTATGGTATTAACCTGACCCTGTATATAGTATGGTATTAACTGTATATAGTATGGTATTAACCTGACCCTGTATATAGTATGGTATTAACTGACCCTGTATATAGTATGGTATTAACTGTATATAGTATGGTATTAACCTGACCCTGTATATAGTATGGTATTAACTGACCCTGTATATAGTATGGTATTAACTGTATATAGTATGGTATTAACCTGACCCTGTATATAGTATGGTATTAACTGTATATAGTATGGTATTAACTGACCCTGTATATAGTGTGGTATTAACTGACCCTGTATATAGTATGGTATTAACTGACCCTGTATATAGTATGGTATTAACTGACCCTGTATATAGTATGGTATTAACTGTATATAGTATGGTATTAACTGACCCTGTATATAGTATGGTATTAACTGTATATAGTATGGTATTAACCTGACCCTGTATATAGTATGGTATTAACTGACCCTGTATATAGTGCGGTATTAACCTGACCCTGTATATAGTATGGTATTAACTGTATATAGTATGGTATTAACTGTATATAGTATGGTATTAACTGTATATAGTATGGTATTAACCTGACCCTGTATATAGTATGGTATTAACCTGACCCTGTATATAGTATGGTATTAACTGTATATAGTATGGTATTAACTGACCCTGTATATAGTATGGTATTAACTGTATATAGTATGGTATTAACCTGACCCTGTATATAGTATGGTATTAACCTGACCCTGTATATAGTATGGTATTAACTGAATATAGTGTGGTATTAACTGACCCTGTATATAGTATGGTATTAACTGTATATAGTATGGTATTAACTGTATATAGTATGGTATTAACTGTATATAGTATGGTATTAACTGTATATAGTATGGTATTAACTGTATATAGTATGGTATTAACTGTATATAGTATGGTATTAACTGTATATAGTATGGTATTAACTGTATATAGTATGGTATTAACCTGACCCTGTATATAGTATGGTATTAACTGTATATAGTATATATAGTATGGTATTAACTGTATATAGTATGGTATTTAGTATATATAGTATGGTATTTAGTATATATAGTATGGTATTAACTGTATATAGTATGGTATTAACTGTATATAGTATGGTATTAACTGTATATAGTATGGTATTAACTGTATATAGTATGGTATTAACTGTATATAGTATGGTATTAACTGTATATAGTATGGTATTAACTGACCCTGTATATAGTATGGTATTAACTGTATATAGTATGGTATTAACTGACCCTGTATATAGTATGGTATTAACTGACCCTGTATATAGTATGGTATTAAAACTGACCCTGTATATAGTATGGTATTAAAACTGACCCTGTATATAGCATGGTATTAACCTGCCCCTGTATATAGCTACTGACCCTGTATATAGTATGGTATTAACTGTACATAGTATGGTATTAACTGTACATAGTATGGTATTAACTGTACATAGTATGGTATTAACTGTACATAGTATGGTATTACCTGTACATAGTATGGTATTACCTGTATATAGTATGGTATTAACTGTATATAGTATGGTATTAACTGACCCTGTATATAGTATGGTATTAAAACTGACCCTGTATATAGTATGGTATTAAAACTGACCCTGTATATAGTATGGTATTAAAACTGACCCTGTATATAGTATGGTATTAACTGTATATAGTATGGTGTTAACCTGACCCTGTATATAGTATGGTATTAACTGTATATAGTATGGTATTAACTGACCCTGTATATAGTATGGTATTAACTGTATATAGTGTGGTATTAACCTGACCCTGTATATAGTATGGTATTAACTGTATATAGTATGGTATTAACCTGACCCTGTATATAGTATGGTATTAACTGACCCTGTATATAGTATGGTATTAACTGTATATAGTATGCTATTAACCTGACCCTGTATATAGTATGGTATTAACTGACCCTGTATATAGTATGGTATTAACTGTATATAGTATGGTATTAACTGTATATAGTATGGTATTAACTGACCCTGTATATAGTATGGTATTAACCTGACCCTGTATATAGTATGGTATTAACCTGACCCTGTATATAGTATGGTATTAACTGTATATAGTATGGTATTAACTGTATATAGTATGGTGTTAACCTGACCCTGTATATAGTATGGTATTAACTGTATATAGTATGGTATTAACTGACCCTGTATATAGTATGGTATTAACTGTATATAGTATGGTATTAACCTGACCCTGTATATAGTATGGTATTAACTGACCCTGTATATAGTATGGTATTAACTGTATATAGTATGGTATTAACCTGACCCTGTATATAGTATGGTATTAAAACTGACCCTGTATATAGTATGGTATTAACTGTATATAGTATGGTATTAACTGTATATAGTATGGTATTAACTGACCCTGTATATAGTATGGTATTAACTGACCCTGTATATAGTATGGTATTAACCTGACCCTGTATATAGTATGGTATTAACTGTATATAGTATGGTATTAACTGTATATAGTATGGTGTTAACCTGACCCTGTATATAGTATGGTATTAACTGTATATAGTATGGTATTAACTGACCCTGTATATAGTATGGTATTAACTGTATATAGTATGGTATTAACCTGACCCTGTATATAGTATGGTATTAACTGACCCTGTATATAGTATGGTATTAACTGTATATAGTATGGTATTAACCTGACCCTGTATATAGTATGGTATTAAAACTGACCCTGTATATAGTATGGTATTAACTGTATATAGTATGGTATTAACTGTATATAGTATGGTATTAACTGACCCTGTATATAGTATGGTATTAACCTGACCCTGTATATAGTATGGTATTAACTGTATATAGTATGGTATTAACTGTATATAGTATGGTATTAACTGTATATAGTATGGTATTAACTGTATATAGTATGGTATTAACTGTATATAGTATGGTATTAACCTGACCCTGTATATAGTATGGTATTAACTGTATATAGTATGGTATTACCTGACCCTGTATATAGTATGGTATTACCTGACCCTGTATATAGTATGGTATTAACTGTATATAGTATGGTATTAACTGACCCTGTATATAGTATGGTATTAACTGTATATAGTATGGTATTAACTGACCCTGTATATAGTATGGTATTAACTGTATATAGTATGGTATTAACTGACCCTGTATATAGTATGGTATTAACTGTATATAGTATGGTATTAACTGACCCTGTATATAGTATGGTATTAAAACTGACCCTGTATATAGTATGGTATTAACTGTATATAGTATGGTATTAACTGACCCTGTATATAGTATGGTATTAACCTGCCCCTGTATATAGCTACTGACCCTGTATATAGTATGGTATTAACCTGCCCCTGTATATAGCTACTGACCCTGTATATAGTATGGTATTAACTGTATATAGTATGGTATTAACTGTACATAGTATGGTATTAACTGTACATAGTATGGTATTAACTGTACATAGTATGGTATTAACTGTACATAGTATGGTATTAACTGTACATAGTATGGTATTAACTGTACATAGTATGGTATTAACTGTACATAGTATGGTATTAACTGTACATAGTATGGTATTAACTGTACCCTGTATATAGTATGGTATTAACTGTATCCTGTATATAGTATGGTATTAACCTGACCCTGTATATAGTATGGTATTAACTGACCCTGTATATAGTATGGTATTAACTGACCCTGTATATAGTATGGTATTAACTGTATATAGTATGGTATTAACTGACCCTGTATATAGTATGGTATTAACTGTATATAGTATGGTATTAACTGACCCTGTATATAGTATGGTATTAACTGTATATAGTATGGTATTAACTGACCCTGTATATAGTATGGTATTAACTGTATATAGTATGGTGTTAACCTGACCCTGTATATAGTATGGTATTAACTGTATATAGTATGGTATTAACTGACCCTGTATATAGTATGGTATTAACTGTATATAGTGTGGTATTAACCTGACCCTGTATATAGTATGGTATTAACTGTATATAGTATGGTATTAACCTGACCCTGTATATAGTATGGTATTAACTGACCCTGTATATAGTATGGTATTAACTGTATATAGTATGGTATTAACCTGACCCTGTATATAGTATGGTATTAACTGACCCTGTATATAGTATGGTATTAAAACTGACCCTGTATATAGTATGGTATTAACTGTATATAGTATGGTATTAACTGTATATAGTATGGTATTAACCTGACCCTGTATATAGTATGGTATTAACTGACCCTGTATATAGTATGGTATTAACTGACCCTGTATATAGTATGGTATTAACCTGACCCTGTATATAGTATGGTATTAACCTGACCCTGTATATAGTATGGTATTAACTGTATATAGTATGGTATTAACTGTATATAGTATGGTATTAACCTGACCCTGTATATAGTATGGTATTAACTGTATATAGTATGGTATTACCTGACCCTGTATATAGTATGGTATTACCTGACCCTGTATATAGTATGGTATTAACTGTATATAGTATGGTATTAACTGACCCTGTATATAGTATGGTATTAACTGTATATAGTATGGTATTAACTGACCCTGTATATAGTATGGTATTAACTGTATATAGTATGGTATTAACTGTATATAGTATGGTATTAACCTGACCCTGTATATAGTATGGTATTAACTGACCCTGTATATAGTATGGTATTAACTGTATATAGTATGGTATTAACCTGACCCTGTATATAGTATGGTATTAAAACTGACCCTGTATATAGTATGGTATTAACTGTATATAGTATGGTATTAACTGTATATAGTATGGTATTAACTGACCCTGTATATAGTATGGTATTAACCTGACCCTGTATATAGTATGGTATTAACTGTATATAGTATGGTATTAACTGTATATAGTATGGTATTAACTGTATATAGTATGGTATTAACTGACCCTGTATATAGTATGGTATTAACCTGACCCTGTATATAGTATGGTATTAACTGTATATAGTATGGTATTAACTGTATATAGTATGGTATTAACTGTATATAGTATGGTATTAACTGTATATAGTATGGTATTAACTGTATATAGTATGGTATTAACTGTATATAGTATGGTATTAACTGTATATAGTATGGTGTTAACCTGACCCTGTATATAGTATGGTATTAACTGTATATAGTATGGTATTAACTGACCCTGTATATAGTATGGTATTAACTGTATATAGTATGGTATTAACCTGACCCTGTATATAGTATGGTATTAACTGACCCTGTATATAGTATGGTATTAACTGTATATAGTATGGTATTAACCTGACCCTGTATATAGTATGGTATTAAAACTGACCCTGTATATAGTATGGTATTAACTGTATATAGTATGGTATTAACTGTATATAGTATGGTATTAACTGACCCTGTATATAGTATGGTATTAACCTGACCCTGTATATAGTATGGTATTAACTGTATATAGTATGGTATTAACTGTATATAGTATGGTATTAACTGTATATAGTATGGTATTAACTGTATATAGTATGGTATTAACTGTATATAGTATGGTATTAACCTGACCCTGTATATAGTATGGTATTAACTGTATATAGTATGGTATTACCTGACCCTGTATATAGTATGGTATTACCTGACCCTGTATATAGTATGGTATTAACTGTATATAGTATGGTATTAACTGACCCTGTATATAGTATGGTATTAACTGTATATAGTATGGTATTAACTGACCCTGTATATAGTATGGTATTAACTGTATATAGTATGGTATTAACTGACCCTGTATATAGTATGGTATTAACTGTATATAGTATGGTATTAACTGACCCTGTATATAGTATGGTATTAAAACTGACCCTGTATATAGTATGGTATTAACTGTATATAGTATGGTATTAACTGACCCTGTATATAGTATGGTATTAACCTGCCCCTGTATATAGCTACTGACCCTGTATATAGTATGGTATTAACCTGCCCCTGTATATAGCTACTGACCCTGTATATAGTATGGTATTAACTGTATATAGTATGGTATTAACTGTACATAGTATGGTATTAACTGTACATAGTATGGTATTAACTGTACATAGTATGGTATTAACTGTACATAGTATGGTATTAACTGTACATAGTATGGTATTAACTGTACATAGTATGGTATTAACTGTACATAGTATGGTATTAACTGTACATAGTATGGTATTAACTGTACATAGTATGGTATTAACTGTACCCTGTATATAGTATGGTATTAACTGTATCCTGTATATAGTATGGTATTAACCTGACCCTGTATATAGTATGGTATTAACTGACCCTGTATATAGTATGGTATTAACTGACCCTGTATATAGTATGGTATTAACTGTATATAGTATGGTATTAACTGACCCTGTATATAGTATGGTATTAACTGTATATAGTATGGTATTAACTGACCCTGTATATAGTATGGTATTAACTGTATATAGTATGGTATTAACTGACCCTGTATATAGTATGGTATTAACTGTATATAGTATGGTGTTAACCTGACCCTGTATATAGTATGGTATTAACTGTATATAGTATGGTATTAACTGACCCTGTATATAGTATGGTATTAACTGTATATAGTGTGGTATTAACCTGACCCTGTATATAGTATGGTATTAACTGTATATAGTATGGTATTAACCTGACCCTGTATATAGTATGGTATTAACTGACCCTGTATATAGTATGGTATTAACTGTATATAGTATGGTATTAACCTGACCCTGTATATAGTATGGTATTAACTGACCCTGTATATAGTATGGTATTAAAACTGACCCTGTATATAGTATGGTATTAACTGTATATAGTATGGTATTAACTGTATATAGTATGGTATTAACCTGACCCTGTATATAGTATGGTATTAACCTGACCCTGTATATAGTATGGTATTAACCTGACCCTGTATATAGTATGGTATTAACCTGACCCTGTATATAGTATGGTATTAACCTGACCCTGTATATAGTATGGTATTAACTGTATATAGTATGGTATTAACTGTATATAGTATGGTATTAACCTGACCCTGTATATAGTATGGTATTAACTGTATATAGTATGGTATTACCTGACCCTGTATATAGTATGGTATTACCTGACCCTGTATATAGTATGGTATTAACTGTATATAGTATGGTATTAACTGACCCTGTATATAGTATGGTATTAACTGTATATAGTATGGTATTAACTGACCCTGTATATAGTATGGTATTAACTGTATATAGTATGGTATTAACTGTATATAGTATGGTATTAACCTGACCCTGTATATAGTATGGTATTAACTGACCCTGTATATAGTATGGTATTAACTGTATATAGTATGGTATTAAAACTGACCCTGTATATAGTATGGTATTAACTGTATATAGTATGGTATTAACTGTATATAGTATGGTATTAACTGACCCTGTATATAGTATGGTATTAACCTGACCCTGTATATAGTATGGTATTAACTGTATATAGTATGGTATTAACTGTATATAGTATGGTATTAACTGTATATAGTATGGTATTAACTGTATATAGTATGGTATTAACTGTATATAGTATGGTATTAACTGTATATAGTATGGTATTAACCTGACCCTGTATATAGTATGGTATTAACTGTATATAGTATGGTATTACCTGACCCTGTATATAGTATGGTATTACCTGACCCTGTATATAGTATGGTATTAACTGTATATAGTATGGTATTAACTGACCCTGTATATAGTATGGTATTAACTGTATATAGTATGGTATTAACTGACCCTGTATATAGTATGGTATTAACTGTATATAGTATGGTATTAACTGACCCTGTATATAGTATGGTATTAACTGTATATAGTATGGTATTAACTGACCCTGTATATAGTATGGTATTAAAACTGACCCTGTATATAGTATGGTATTAACTGTATATAGTATGGTATTAACTGACCCTGTATATAGTATGGTATTAACCTGCCCCTGTATATAGCTACTGACCCTGTATATAGTATGGTATTAACCTGCCCCTGTATATAGCTACTGACCCTGTACATAGTATGGTATTAACTGTACATAGTATGGTATTAACTGTACATAGTATGGTATTAACTGTACATAGTATGGTATTAACTGTACATAGTATGGTATTAACTGTACATAGTATGGTATTAACTGTACATAGTATGGTATTAACTGTACATAGTATGGTATTAACTGTACATAGTATGGTATTAACTGTACCCTGTATATAGTATGGTATTAACTGTATCCTGTATATAGTATGGTATTAACCTGACCCTGTATATAGTATGGTATTAACTGACCCTGTATATAGTATGGTATTAACTGACCCTGTATATAGTATGGTATTAACTGTATATAGTATGGTATTAACTGACCCTGTATATAGTATGGTATTAACTGTATATAGTATGGTATTAACCTGACCCTGTATATAGTATGGTATTAAAACTGACCCTGTATATAGTATGGTATTAACTGTATATAGTATGGTATTAACTGTATATAGTATGGTATTAACTGACCCTGTATATAGTATGGTATTAACCTGACCCTGTATATAGTATGGTATTAACTGTATATAGTATGGTATTAACTGTATATAGTATGGTATTAACTGTATATAGTATGGTATTAACTGTATATAGTATGGTATTAACTTGGTATTAACTGTATATAGTATGGTATTAACTGTATATAGTATGGTATTAACTGTATATAGTATGGTATTAACCTGACCCTGTATATAGTATGGTATTAACTGTATATAGTATGGTATTACCTGACCCTGTATATAGTATGGTATTACCTGACCCTGTATATAGTATGGTATTAACTGTATATAGTATGGTATTAACTGACCCTGTATATAGTATGGTATTAACTGTATATAGTATGGTATTAACTGACCCTGTATATAGTATGGTATTAACTGTATATAGTATGGTATTAACTGACCCTGTATATAGTATGGTATTAACTGTATATAGTATGGTATTAACTGACCCTGTATATAGTATGGTATTAAAACTGACCCTGTATATAGTATGGTATTAACTGTATATAGTATGGTATTAACTGACCCTGTATATAGTATGGTATTAACCTGCCCCTGTATATAGCTACTGACCCTGTATATAGTATGGTATTAACCTGCCCCTGTATATAGCTACTGACCCTGTACATAGTATGGTATTAACTGTACATAGTATGGTATTAACTGTACATAGTATGGTATTAACTGTACATAGTATGGTATTAACTGTACATAGTATGGTATTAACTGTACATAGTATGGTATTAACTGTACATAGTATGGTATTAACTGTACATAGTATGGTATTAACTGTACATAGTATGGTATTAACTGTACATAGTATGGTATTAACTGTACCCTGTATATAGTATGGTATTAACTGTATCCTGTATATAGTATGGTATTAACCTGACCCTGTATATAGTATGGTATTAACTGACCCTGTATATAGTATGGTATTAACTGACCCTGTATATAGTATGGTATTAACTGTATATAGTATGGTATTAACTGACCCTGTATATAGTATGGTATTAACTGTATATAGTATGGTATTAACTGACCCTGTATATAGTATGGTATTAACTGTATATAGTATGGTATTAACTGACCCTGTATATAGTATGGTATTAACTGTATATAGTATGGTGTTAACCTGACCCTGTATATAGTATGGTATTAACTGTATATAGTATGGTATTAACTGACCCTGTATATAGTATGGTATTAACTGTATATAGTGTGGTATTAACCTGACCCTGTATATAGTATGGTATTAACTGTATATAGTATGGTATTAACCTGACCCTGTATATAGTATGGTATTAACTGACCCTGTATATAGTATGGTATTAACTGTATATAGTATGGTATTAACCTGACCCTGTATATAGTATGGTATTAACTGACCCTGTATATAGTATGGTATTAAAACTGACCCTGTATATAGTATGGTATTAACTGTATATAGTATGGTATTAACTGTATATAGTATGGTATTAACCTGACCCTGTATATAGTATGGTATTAACTGACCCTGTATATAGTATGGTATTAACTGACCCTGTATATAGTATGGTATTAACCTGACCCTGTATATAGTATGGTATTAACCTGACCCTGTATATAGTATGGTATTAACTGTATATAGTATGGTATTAACTGTATATAGTATGGTATTAACCTGACCCTGTATATAGTATGGTATTAACTGTATATAGTATGGTATTACCTGACCCTGTATATAGTATGGTATTACCTGACCCTGTATATAGTATGGTATTAACTGTATATAGTATGGTATTAACTGACCCTGTATATAGTATGGTATTAACTGTATATAGTATGGTATTAACTGACCCTGTATATAGTATGGTATTAACCTGCCCCTGTATATAGCTACTGACCCTGTATATAGTATGGTATTAACCTGCCCCTGTATATAGCTACTGACCCTGTACATAGTATGGTATTAACTGTACATAGTATGGTATTAACTGTACATAGTATGGTATTAACTGTACATAGTATGGTATTAACTGTACATAGTATGGTATTAACTGTACATAGTATGGTATTAACTGTACATAGTATGGTATTAACTGTACATAGTATGGTATTAACTGTACATAGTATGGTATTAACTGTACCCTGTATATAGTATGGTATTAACTGTATCCTGTATATAGTATGGTATTAACCTGACCCTGTATATAGTATGGTATTAACTGACCCTGTATATAGTATGGTATTAACTGACCCTGTATATAGTATGGTATTAACTGTATATAGTATGGTATTAACTGACCCTGTATATAGTATGGTATTAACTGTATATAGTATGGTATTAACCTGACCCTGTATATAGTATGGTATTAAAACTGACCCTGTATATAGTATGGTATTAACTGTATATAGTATGGTATTAACTGTATATAGTATGGTATTAACTGACCCTGTATATAGTATGGTATTAACCTGACCCTGTATATAGTATGGTATTAACTGTATATAGTATGGTATTAACTGTATATAGTATGGTATTAACTGTATATAGTATGGTATTAACTGTATATAGTATGGTATTAACTGTATATAGTATGGTATTAACCTGACCCTGTATATAGTATGGTATTAACTGTATATAGTATGGTATTACCTGACCCTGTATATAGTATGGTATTACCTGACCCTGTATATAGTATGGTATTAACTGTATATAGTATGGTATTAACTGACCCTGTATATAGTATGGTATTAACTGTATATAGTATGGTATTAACTGACCCTGTATATAGTATGGTATTAACTGTATATAGTATGGTATTAACTGACCCTGTATATAGTATGGTATTAACTGTATATAGTATGGTTTTAACTGACCCTGTATATAGTATGGTATTAACTGTATATAGTATGGTATTAACTGACCCTGTATATAGTATGGTATTAAAACTGACCCTGTATATAGTATGGTATTAACCTGCCCCTGTATATAGCTACTGACCCTGTATATAGTATGGTATTAACTGTATATAGTATGGTATTAACTGTATATAGTATGGTATTAACTGTACATAGTATGGTATTAACTGTACATAGTATGGTATTAACTGTACATAGTATGGTATTAACTGTACATAGTATGGTATTAACTGTACATAGTATGGTATTAACTGTATATAGTATGGTATTAACTGACCCTGTATATAGTATGGTATTAACTGTATATAGTATGGTATTACCTGACCCTGTATATAGTATGGTATTACCTGACCCTGTATATAGTATGGTATTAACTGTATATAGTATGGTATTAAAACTGACCCTGTATATAGTATGGTGTTAACTGTATATAGTATGGTGTTAACTGTATATAGTATGGTGTTAACTGTATATAGTATGGTATTAACTGTATATAGTATGGTATTAACTGTATATAGTATGGTATTAACTGTATATAGTATGGTATTAACTGTATATAGTATGGTATTAACTGTATATAGTATTGTATTAACTGTATATATTATGGTATTAACTGTATATAGTATGGTATTAACTGTATATAGTATTGTATTAACTGTATATAGTATGGTATTAACTGTATATAGTATGGTATTAACTGACCCTGTATATAGTATTTTATTAACTGTATATAGTATGGTATTAACTGTATATAGTATGGTATTAACTGTATATAGTATGGTATTAACTGTATATAGTATGGTATTAACTGTATATAGTATGGTATTAACTGATATAGTATGGTATTAACCTGACCCTGTATATAGTATGGTATTAACCTGACCCTGTATATAGTATGGTATTAACCTGACCCTGTATATAGTATGGTATTAACTGTATATAGTATTGTATTAACTGTATATAGTATTGTATTAACTGTATATAGTATGGTATTAACCTGACCCTGTATATACTATGGTATTAACTGTATATATTATGGTATTAACTGTATATATTATGGTATTAACTGTATATATTATGGTATTAACTGTATATAGTATGGTATTAACTGTATATAGTATGGTATTAACTGTATATAGTATGGTATTAACTGTATATATTATGGTATTAACTGTATATATTATGGTATTAACTGTATATATTATGGTATTAACTGTATATAGTATGGTATTAACTGTATATAGTATGGTATTAACTGTATATATTATGGTATTAACTGTATCCTTGTTTACTTTGTGTTTTTGTTCTCCCTTGTTAATCATAGTATTAGATTGTTATTGATTATGGCCTTGTTTGGTTAGAGCTGCAAGAGATGCATTTCACTGTACTTGGGCCTGTGACAGTGAAACTTAATAAACCCTTTATAAAGTCTACGTTACCTTCTCAGCCTGATCCCAGACCGCAGGCTCTCCCAGGAACTTCTCAGGCCGGGTGGACAGGTTGAGTTTGAAGGAGAAACCAAAACAGTCGTAGACCGTACGCAGGAAGTCCAGACAACCCTTAATCTCCTCCTCAATCTGGAGGTTGGGGAAAAGACAAAAACACAAAATGTTCCTACAGCTTTAGTCAAGGCCTCATGGTGTCTTATATAGCGTGACAGCTGAAACGGTTCACTGGAAGAGTCTTGGGGATTATCCCAGGAGGTCAACTCGCTAACTGACCCCTGCCGTGTGGCGCTACATGGAGAAGAGGAGTGACCCGCAGGAGGGTTAAGGTCTGACCCGGTCCAGTCCCCATAACGCTAACCTGGTCCAGTCCCCATAACCTGGTCCAGTCCCCATAACGCTAACCTGGTCCAGTCCCCATAACCTGGTCCAGTCCCCATAACGCTAACCTGGTCCAGTCCCCATAACCTGGTCCAGTCCCCATAACGCTAACCTGGTCCAGTCCCCATAACCTGGCCCAGTCCCCATAACCTGGTCCAGTCCCCATAACGCTAACCTGGTCCAGTCCCCATAACCTGGTCCAGTCCCCATAACGCTAACCTGGTCCAGTCCCCATAACGCTAACCTGGTCCAGTCCCCATAACGCTAACCTGGTCCAGTCCCCATAACGCTAACCTGGTCCAGTCCCCATAACGCTAACCTGGTCCAGTCCCCATAACGCTAACCTGGTCCAGTCCCCATAACGCTAACCTGGTCCAGTCCCCATAACGCTAACCTGGTCCAGTCCCCATAACGCTAACCTGGTCCAGTCCCCATAACGCTAACCTGGTCCAGTCCCCATAACGCTAACCTGGTCCAGTCCCCATAACGCTAACCTGGTCCAGTCCCCATAACGCTAACCTGGTCCAGTCCCCATAACGCTAACCTGGTCCAGTCCCCATAACGCTAACCTGGTCCAGTCCCCATAACGCTAACCTGGTCCAGTCCCCATAACGCTAACCTGGTCCAGTCCCCATAACGCTAACCTGGTCCAGTCCCCATAACGCTAACCTGGTCCATGGTGCAGAAGATGTGGGCGTCGTCCTGCTGGAAGCGTCGTACACGGGTCAGACCAGTCAGAGCGCCAGACAGCTCGTTACGATGCAGCACGCCGAAGTCAGCCATTCGCAGAGGCAGCTCCCTCCAGGACCGCGGCCGGTGGTCAAACATCAGACTAGAGATGGGGGAGGGGGGGAAGAGAGTCACCGTGAGAGAAAGCGACAGACAGGGCGAGCGACAGACAGGGCGAGCGACAGACAGGGCGAGCGACAGACAGGGCGAGCGACAGACAGGGCGAGCGACAGACAGGGCGAGCGACAGACAGGGCGAGCGACAGACAGGGCGAGCGACAGACAGGGCGAGCGACAGACAGGGCGAGCGACAGACAGGGCGAGCGACAGACAGGGCGAGCGACAGACAGGGCGAGCGACAGACAGGGCGAGCGACAGACAGGGCGAGCGACAGACAGGGCGAGCGACAGACAGGGCGAGCGACAGACAGGGCGAGCGACAGACAGGGCGAGCGACAGACAGGGCGAGCGACAGACAGGGCGAGCGACAGACAGGGCGAGCGACAGACAGGGCGAGATAGTTTTTTGCGTCACCTGAACCAAACTGTGCTGCCGCTGATATCTTCTTCTAGGTAGATTGGTAACCAGGGTAATTATGAAAAGCCCCCAAGCTGTACTCACCAGTAGCATGAAAAGCCCCCAAGCTGTACTCACCAGTAGCATGAAAAGCCCCCAAGCTGTACTCACCAGTAGCATGAAAAGCCCCCAAGCTGTACTCACCAGTAGCATGAAAAGCCCCCAAGCTGTACTCACCAGTAGCATGAAAAGCCCCCAAGCTGTACTCACCAGTAGCATGAAAAGCCCCCAAGCTGTACTCACCAGTAGCATGAAAAGCCCCCAAGCTGTACTCACCAGTAGCATGAAAAGCCCCCAAGCTGTACTCACCAGTAGCATGAAAAGCCCCCCAAGCTGTACTCACCAGTAGCATGAAAAGCCCCCCAAGCTGTACTCACCAGTAGCATGAAAAGCCCCCCAAGCTGTACTCACCAGTAGCATGAAAAGCCCCCCAAGCTGTACTCACCAGTAGCATGAAAAGCCCCCCAAGCTGTACTCACCAGTAGCATGAAAAGCCCCCCAAGCTGTACTCACCAGTAGCATGAAAAGCCCCCCAAGCTGTACTCACCAGTAGCATGAAAAGCCCCCCAAGCTGTACTCACCAGTAGCATGAAAAGCCCCCCAAGCTGTACTCACCAGTAGCATGAAAAGCCCCCAAGCTGTACTCACCAGTAGCATGAAAAGCCCCCAAGCTGTACTCACCAGTAGCATGAAAAGCCCCCCAAGCTGTACTCACCAGTAGCATGAAAAGCCCCCAAGCTGTACTCACCAGTAGCATGAAAAGCCCCCCAAGCTGTACTCACCAGTAGCATGAAAAGCCCCCAAGCTGTACTCACCAGTGTCCCGGGCAGTTCATGGGTTTGAGGGCGAACACCTCCTTCTCCACTTCGAAGGAGAACATGTTGTCGCTGTAGTGTTGCCAGTGGCCTGATGTCTGCCACAGCTTACTGTTATAGATGTTAGGAGTTACCACTTCCTGGAAGCCTCGCTTACGGTACTCAGTCTGGAGAGACAGAGACGTATAGGATTACACAATGTATATACACGCTACATACACTACGTGACTAAAAGTATGTGGACACCTGCTTGTCGAACATCTCATTCCAAAATCATGGGCTTTAATATGGAGTTGGTCCCCCCCTTTGCTGCTATAACAGCCTCCACTCTACTGGGAAGTCATTAATATGGAGTTGGTCCCCCCCTTTACTGCTATAACAGCCTCCACTCTTCTGGGAAGTCATTAATATGGAGTTGGTCCCCCCCTTTGCTGCTATAACAGCCTCCACTCTACTGGGAAGTCATTAATATGGAGTTGGTCCCCCCCTTTGCTGCTATAACAGCCTCCACTCTACTGGGAAGTCATTAATATGGAGTTGGTCCCCCCCTTTGCTGCTATAACAGCCTCCACTCTACTGGGAAGTCATTAATATGGAGTTGGTCCCCCCCTTTGCTGCTATAACAGCCTCCACTCTACTGGGAAGTCATTAATATGGAGTTGGTCCCCCCTTTGCTGCTATAATTTTTGTCTACTGTATCATTGATTGTATGTTGTTTTATTCCATGTGTAACTCTGTGTTGTTGTATGTTGTCGAACTGCTTTGCTTTATCTTGGCCAGGTCGCAATTGTAAATGAGAACTTGTTCTCAACTAGCCTACCTGGTTAAATAAAGGACTTGTTCTCAACTAGCCTACCTGGTTAAATAAAGGACTTGTTCTCAACTAGCCTACCTGGTTAAATAAAGGACTTGTTCTCAACTAGCCTACCTGGTTAAATAAAGTGTGAAATAAAAATAAACAAATAAAATAACAGCCTCCTCTCTTCTGGGAAGGCTTTCCACTAGATGTTGGTACATTGCTGCTATAACAGCCTCCTCTCTTCTGGGAAGGCTTTCCACTAGATGTTGGAACATTGCTGCTATAACAGCCTCCACTCTTCTGGGAAGGCTTTCCACTAGATGTTGGAACATTGCTGCTATAACAGCCTCCACTCTTCTGGGAAGGCTTTCCACTAGATGTTGGTACATTGCTGCTATAACAGCCTCCTCTCTTCTGGGAAGGCTTTCCACTAGATGTTGGAACATTGCTGCTATAACAGCCTCCACCCTTCTGGGAAGGCTTTCCACTAGATGTTGGAACATTGTTGCAGGGACTTCCTTCCATTCAGCCACAAGAGCATTAGTGAGGTCGGGCGCACTTATGTTGGGCGATTAGTCCTGGCTCACAGTCGGCGTTCCAATTCATCCCAAAGGTGTTCGATTGGGTTGAGGTCAGGGCTCTGTGCAGGCCAGTCAAGTTCTGCCACCCCGTTCAACCAACCACTTCTGTATGGACTTCACTTTGTCCACGAGGGCATTGTCATTCTGAAACAGGAAAGGGCCTTCCCCAAACTTTTGCTACATAGTTGGAAGCACAGAATCATCTAGAATGTCATTGTATGCTGTAGCATTAAGATTTTCCTTCACTGGAACTAAGGGGCCTGAACCATGAAAAACAGCCCCAGACCATAATTCCTCCTCCACCAAACTTTAAAGTTGGCACTATGCATTCGGGAAGGTAGTGTTCTCCTGGAATTTGCCAAACCCAGATTCGTCCGTCAGACTGCCAGATGGTGAAGCGTGATTCATCACTCCAGAGAACGTGTTTCCACTTCTCCAGAGTCCAATGGTGGCGAGCTTTACACCACTCCAAGCCAACGCTTGGCATTGCGCATGGTGATCTTAGGCTTGTGTGAGGCTGCTCGGCCGTGAAAACCCATTTCATGAAGCTCCCGACGAACAGTTCTTGTGCTGACGTTGCTTCTCGAAGACGTTTCCACTTCACAATAACAGCACTTCCAGTTGACTGGGGGACAGCTCTAGCAGGGCAGAACAATGACTAACTGACTTGTTGGAAAGGTGGCATCCTATGATGGTGCCACGTTGAAAGTCACTGAGCTTTTCAGTACGGGCCATTCTACTGCCAATGTTTGTCTATGGAGATTGCGTGGCTGTGTGCTCGATTTTATACAACCATCAGCAACGGGTGTGGCTGAGATAGCCGAATCCACGAATTTGAATGAGGTGTCCACAAATAGTGTATACAGTGCCTTCAGAAAGTATTCAGACCCCTTGACCTGTACCACATTGTTACAATACAGCCGTATCCTAAAATGTACTCAATTACGCTCCCCCCCAATCTACACACAATACCCCATAACGACAAAGTGAAAACAGGTTCAGAAATGTTTGCAAATACATTTAAAAAAAACACAGAAATACATTATTTACATAAGTATTCAGACCATTTGCTATGAGACTCGAAATTGAGCTCAGGTGCATCCTGTTTCCATTGATCATCCTTGAGATGTTTCTACAACTTGACTGGAGTCCATCTGTGGTAAATTCAATTGATTGGACATGATTTGGAAAGGCACACACCTGTCTATATAAGGTCCCACAGTTGACAGTGCATGTCAGAGCAAAAACCAAGCCATGAGGTCGAAGGAATTGTCCGTAGAGCTCCGAGACAGGATTGTGTCGAGGCACAGATCTGGGGAAGGGTACCAAACAATATCTGCAGCATTGAAGGTCCCCAAGAACACAGTGGCCTCCATCATTCTTAAATGGAAGAAGTTTAGACCCGCCAAGACTCTTCCTAGAGCTGGCCGTCCGGCCAAACTGAGCGAGAAGGACCTTGGTCAGGGATGTGACCAAGAAATCGATGCTCATTCTCACAGAGCGCTAGAGTTCCTCTGTGGAGATAGGAGAAACTTCTAGAAGGACAACCATCTCTGCAGCACTCCACCAACCAGGCCTTTATGGTAGAGTGGCAGACGGAAGCCACTCCTCAGTAAAAGGCACATGACAGCCCGCTTGGAGTTTTTGCCAAAAAGCACCAAAAGGACTCTCAGACCATGAGAAACAAGATTCTCTGGTCTGATGAAACCAAGATTGAACTCTTTGACCTGAATGTCAAGCGTCACGTCTGCAGGAAACCTGGCACCATCCCTACAGTGAAGCATGGTGGTGGTGACAGCATCATGCTGTGGGGATGTTTTTCAGCGTCAGGTATTGGGAGACTAGTCAGGATCGAGGGAAAGATGAACAGAGCAAAGTACTGAGATCTTTGATGTAAACCTGCTCCAGAGATCCTCCAGAGCGCTCAGGACCTCAGACTGGGGTGAAGGTTCACCTCCCAACAGGACAACAACCCTAAGCACACAGCCAAGACAACGCAGGAGTGGCTTTGGGACAAGTCTCTGAATGTCCTTGAGTGGCCCAGCCAGAGCCCGGACTTGAACCCAATCTAACATCTCTGGAGAGACCTGAAAATAACTGTGCAGTGATGCTCCCCATCCAACCTGACAGAGCTTGAAAGGATCTGCAGAGAGGAATGGGAGAAACTCCCCAAATACAGGTATGCCAAGCTTGTAGCGTCATGCCCAAGAAGACTCAAGGCTGTAATCGCTGCCAAAAGTACCGAGTAAAGGGTCTGAATATTTATGTAAATGTGATATTTCTAAAAACGTGTTTTTGCTTAGTCATTGTGGGGTATTGAAGGGTCAACACTGCAAATATTGACTCTTTGCATCAACTTCATGTAATAGGCAATAAAAGCCTATGAAATGCTCATAAGTGTCAAAGGATTTTATTGACAATTACATGAAGTTGATGCTAAGAGTCAATATTTGCAGCGTTGACCCTTCTTTTTCAAGATCTCTGCAATCCGCCCTGGCATGCTGTTAATTAACTTCTGGGCCACATCCTGACTGATGGCAGCCCATTGTTGCATAATCAATGCTTGGAGTTTGTCAGAATTTGTGGGGTTTTGTTTGTCCACCCGCCTCTTGAGGGTTGACCACAAGTTCTCAATGGGATTAAGGTCTGGGGAGTTTCCTGGCCATGGACGCAAAATATCGATGTTTTGTTCTCCGAGCCACTTAGTTATCACTTTTGCCCTATGGCAAGGTGCTCCATCATGCTGGAAAAGGCATTGTTCGTCACCAAACTGTTCCTGGATGGTTGGGAGAAGTTGCTCTCGGGGGATGTGTTGGTACCATTCTTTATTCATGGCTGTGTTCTTAGGCAGATTGTGAGTGAGCCCACTCCCTTGGCTGAGAAGCAACCTCACACATGAATGGTCTCAGGATGCTTTACTGTTGGCATGACACAGGACTGATGGTAGCGCTCACCTTGTCTTCTCCGGACAAGCTTTTTTCCAGATGCCCCAAACAATCGGAAAGGAGATTCATCAGAGAAAATGACTTTACCTCAGTCCTCAGCAGTCCAATCTCTGTACCTTTTGCAGAATATCAGTCTGTCCCCAATGTTTTTCCTGGAGAGAAGTGGCTTCTTTGCTGCCCTTCTTGACACCAGGCCATCCTCCAAAAGTCTTTGCCTCACTGTGCATGCAGATGCACTCACACCTGTCTGTTGCCATTCCTGAGCAAGCTCTGTACTGGTGGTGCCCCGATCCCGCAGCTGAATCAACTTTAGGAGACGGTCCTGGTGCTTGCTGGACTTTCTTGGGCGCCCTGAAGCCTTCTTCACAACAATTGAACCGCTCTCCTTGAAGTTCTTGATGATCCGATAAATGGTTGATTTAGGTGCAATCTTACTGGCAGCAATATCCTTGCCTGTGAAGCCCTTTTTGTGCAAAGCAATGATGACGGCAGGTGTTTCCTTGTAGGTAGCCATGGTTGACAGAGGGAGAACAATGATTACAAGCACCACCCTCCTTTTGAAGCTTCCAGTCTGTTATTCAAACTCAATCAGCATGACAGAGTGATCTCCAGCCTTGTCCTCGTCAACACTCACACCTGTGTTAACGAGAGAATCACCGACATGATGTCAGCTGGTCCTTTTGTGGCAGAGCTGAAATGCAGTGGAAATGTTTTTTTTGGGGGGGGATTCAGTTCATTTGCATGGCAAAGAGGGACTTTGCAATTAATTGCAATTCATCTAATCACTCTTCATAACATTCTGGAGTATACACAAATTGCCATCATACAAACTGAGGCAGCAGACTTAGTGAAAATTAATAATTTGTGTCATTCTCAAAATATTTGGCCACGACTGTAGACAACCGCCATAGTGCTTGTCATTTCGGCACTGAACAGAGGATTTTTATTCATGTTCAGAAAGGGCCAGTGTAAATGAATAAGCGGCCGTATCTGGCCCGCGGGCCGCCAGTTTAATAGCCCTGGTCCAAATGTACTGTTACCGCCACCTGAAAGCCTCACAGTTCTTGATATGGGGGGGGGGGGGGGTAGGGATATACTGCACCGAACCTATAAGGATATAATTACAGTGCTCACTCTACAGAGAGACAGGGCAGGCTATCAGACATAGAACAGACAAGAGTTTACATTCGATAGGGGTTGTCTATCTTATGGCAATGACTACTCACCCTGATAAAGTCCACCAGACTGTTGTAGATGTAGGATCCTTTAGGCAGGAAGAAACAACTGCCTGGAGACAGATCATGGAAGAAGAATAGATCCTGTTCCTGTAGGAGGGAGAGAGAGAGAGCAGAGGAGAGGAGAGAGAGCAGGGGTAGAGGAGAGAGAGAGAGCAGGGGTAGAGGAGAGAGCAGAGGTAGAGGAGAGAGCAGAGGAGAGAGAGAGCAGAGGTAGAGGAGAGAGAGAGAGCAGGGGTAGAGGAGAGCAGAGGTAGAGGAGAGAGAGAGAGCAGAGGAGAGAGCAGAGGAGAGAGAGAGAGCAGAGGAGAGAGAGAGCAGAGAGAGAGAGAGAGAGCAGAGAGAGAGAGAGAGAGCAGAGAGAGAGAGAGCGAGCAGAGGAGAGAGAGAGAGCAGAGGAGAGAGAGAGAGCAGAGGAGAGAGCAGAGGAGAGAGCGAGAGCGAGAGCGAGAGCGAGAGCGAGAGCGAGAGAGAGAGCGAGAGAGAGAGCGAGAGAGCGAGAGAGAGAGAGCGATTGTATGATCAGTGTTACCCTACAGCAGATGTTAACCAGGAGGACATCTGATCAGTCCCCCTTAGCCCTCTAAAGACAGAGGACCCAGTAATGTCCTGCTGTTCTCTGACCATACTTCCACAATGTTGTTTGTAAAAACCTCGGTATAAATCACATTTGATTGATCGACTGTAGTGGAGCGGGTCGAGAGCTTCAAGCTCCTCAGTGTCCACATCACCAAGGACCTCCAAAACCCCTCAACGCAGTCGTGAAGAGGCCGGGGTAGAAAGTCATCGTAAATAAGAATTTGAATATAACTGACTTGCCTAGTTTAATAAAAGGTTAAATTGTCAAATGGTCAAAGGCTTGAGTCACCCAGACTGTTCTCTCTGCTACCACATGGCAAGCAGTACCGATGTAGCAAGTCTGGAACAAACAGGACCTTCAATAGCTTCTATCACCAAGCCTGCTAAATGGTTTGTTAAGTAATAAACCAAATAGCTACCCGGACTAGGTGCATTGACCCCTCTTTTCACCAACCCTTCACCAAACACTGTTGGTATTGTTTACCATCCATCCTGTAGTCCACCTCTACCCATCAAACGTTTAGACACCGACTCATTCAAAGCCTTTATTTTGTACTATTTTCTACATTGTAGAATAGTGGTGAAGACGTCACAACTATGAAATAACACGTATGGAATCATGTACGAACCAAAAAAAAAGAAAAAAAAAAGTGTTAAATCAAAATACGTAAGTAGCCACCTTTTGCCAAATAACCCTTGAATTAGTAGGTGCTGACTGGTACCGTGAGCACATAGAGCACCTACCTCCATTACCTGGTACCGTGAGTACATAGAGCACCTACCTCCTTTACCTGGTACCGTGAGCACATAGAGCACCTACCTCCTTTACCTGGTACATAGAGCACCTACCTCCTTTACCTGGCACATAGAGCACCTACCTCCTTTACCTGGTACCGTGAGCACATAGAGCACCTAACCCACTTTACCTGGTACATAGAGCATCTACCTCCATTACCTGGTACATAGAGCACCTACCCCACTTTACCTGGTACCGTGAGCACATAGAGCACCTACCTCCTTTACCTGGTACATAGAGCACCTACCTCCTTTACCTGGTACATAGAGCATCTACCTCCTTTACCTGGTACATAGAGCATCTACCTCCTTTACCTGGTACATAGAGCACCTACCCCACTTTACCTGGTACCGTGAGCACATAGAGCACCTACCTCCTTTACCTGGTACATAGAGCACCTACCCCACTTTACCTGGTACATACAGCACCTACCCCACTTTACCTGGTACATACAGCACCTACCTCCATTACCTGGTAACCCCCAGTGTACATAGCCATGTTACTACCTGGTAACCCCCAGTGTACATAGCCATGTTACTACCTGGTAACCCCCAGTGTACATAGCCATGTTACTACCTGGTAACCCCCAGTGTACATAGCCATGTTACTACCTGGTAACCCCCAGTGTACATAGCCATGTTACTACCTGGTAACCCCCAGTGTACATAGCCATGTTACTACCTGGTAACCCCCAGTGTACATAGCCATGTTACTACCTGGTAACCCCCAGTGTACATAGCCATGTTACTACCTGGTAACCCCCAGTGTACATAGCCATGTTACTACCTGGTAACCCCCAGTGTACATAGCCATGTTACTACCTGGTAACCCCCAGTGTACATAGCCATGTTACTACCTGGTAACCCCCAGTGTACATAGCCATGTTACTACCTGGTAACCCCCAGTGTACATAGCCATGTTACTACCTGGTAACCCCCAGTGTACATAGCCATGTTACTACCTGGTAACCCCCAGTGTACATAGCCATGTTACTACCTGGTAACCCCCAGTGTACATAGCCATGTTACTACCTGGTAACCCCCAGTGTACATAGCCATGTTACTACCTGGTAACCCCCAGTGTACATAGCCATGTTACTACCTGGTAACCCCCCAGTGTACATAGCCATGTTACTACCTGGTAACCCCCAGTGTACATAGCCATGTTACTACCTGGTAACCCCCAGTGTACATAGCCATGTTACTACCTGGTAACCCCCAGTGTACATAGCCATGTTACTACCTGGTAACCCCCAGTGTACATAGCCATGTTACTACCTGGTAACCCCCAGTGTACATAGCCATGTTACTACCTGGTAACCCCCAGTGTACATAGCCATGTTACTACCTGGTAACCCCCAGTGTACATAGCCATGTTACTACCTGGTAACCCCCAGTGTACATAGCCATGTTACTACCTGGTAACCCCCAGTGTACATAGCCATGTTACTACCTGGTAACCCCCAGTGTACATAGCCATGTTACTACCTGGTAACCCCCAGTGTACATAGCCATGTTACTACCTGGTAACCCCCAGTGTACATAGCCATGTTACTACCTGGTAACCCCCAGTGTACATAGCCATGTTACTACCTGGTAACCCCCAGTGTACATAGCCATGTTACTACCTGGTAACCCAGTGTATATAGCCATGTTATTGTTCCTCATTGTGTATTTATTCCTTGTGTTATCATCTTTATATTACATTATTCTCTCTACATTGTTGGGAAGGGCCTGTAAGTCAGCATTTCACTGTTAGTCTACACCTGTTGTTCATGAAGCATTTCACTGCTAGTCTACACCTGTTGTTAATGAAGCATTTCACTGCTAGTCTACACCTGTTGTTCATGAAGCATTTCACTGCTAGTCTACACCTGTTGTTCATGAAGCATTTCACTGCTAGTCTACACCTGTTGTTAATGAAGCATTTCACTGCTAGTCTACACCTGTTGTTCATGAAGCATTTCACTGCTAGTCTACACCTGTTGTTCATGAAGCATTTCACTGTCCGTCTACACCTGTCGTTCATGAAGCATTTCACTGTCTGTCTACACCTGTTGTTCATGAAGCATTTCACTGCTATTCTACACCTGTTGTTCATGAAGCATGTGAGTGATTGAATAACAGTCCCGTACCCGTCCCAGTTTGCGGTGGTCCCTGTTCTTGGCCTCTTCCTGGAAGCGTTCCCACTCCTTGAGCATCTTGGGATCAGGGAAGGAAATCCCGTAGATCCTCTGAAGAGTCTCCATGTCAGCCTTTCCTTCCCAGTAGGTAGAGGAGTTCTGGAGGTTAGAAACAGGAGGAGAGGGAGAGGAGCTCTGGAGGTTAGAAACAGGAGGAGAGAGGAGCTCTGGAGGTTAGAAACAGGAGGAGCTCTGGAGGTTAGAAACAGGAGGAGAGAGGAGGAGCTCTGGAGGTTAGAAACAGGAGGAGAGAGAGGAGCTCTGGAGGTTAGAAACAGGAGGAGCTCTGGAGGTTAGAAACAGGAGGAGCTCTGGAGGTTAGAAACAGGAGGAGAGAGGAGCTCTGGAGGTTAGAAACAGGAGGAGCTCTGGAGGTTAGAAACAGGAGGAGAGAGCTCAGAAACAGGAGGAGAGAGAGGAGCTCTGGAGGTTAGAAACAGGAGGAGAGAGGAGCTCTGGAGGTTAGAAACAGGAGGAGAGAGGAGCTCTGGAGGTTAGAAACAGGAGGAGAGAGGAGTTCTGGAGGTTAGAAACAGGAGGAGAGAGGAGCTCTGGAGGTTAGAAACAGGAGGAGAGGGAGGAGGTCTGGAGGTTAGAAACAGGAGGAGAGAGGAGCTCTGGAGGTTAGAAACAGGAGGAGAGAGGAGCTCTGGAGGTTAGAAACAGGAGGAGGTCTGGAGGTTAGAAACAGGAGGAGAGGGAGGAGGTCTGGAGGTTAGAAACAGGAGGAGAGAGGAGCTCTGGAGGTTAGAAACAGGAGGAGAGAGGAGCTCTGGAGGTTAGAAACAGGAGGAGGTCTGGAGGTTAGAAACAGGAGGAGAGGGAGGAGGTCTGGAGGTTAGAAACAGGAGGAGAGAGGAGCTCTGGAGGTTAGAAACAGGAGGAGAGAGGAGCTCTGGAGGTTAGAAACAGGAGGAGAGAGAGGAGCTCTGGAGGTTAGAAACAGGAGGAGAGAGGAGTTCTGGAGGTTAGAAACAGGAGGAGAGAGAGGAGCTCTGGAGGTTAGAAACAGGAGGAGAGAGGAGCATACTGGGAGTGGAATCTTCTTCAGCTCTCTCATAACTGGGAAAAGAGCTAGTTCAGGGTATTGTAAAAAGGGATATGATGTTTGTACGAGACAACTTCAAGATAGAATAGTTGAATCCTGAATAATAACGGGACGTTGGGAGTGTAAACGTGGTCAAGGAAACAGAGTGGAAGGACATTTAAAACTGGGACGACTTCAGAGAATTAAAATAGAGATCCTTCAGAAGTAAATACGAGCATCAAAACCGAGCGGAGACAAACCCCCCCCAGAAAACCGAGCGGCGACAAAACCCCCAGAAAACAGAGCGGAGACAAAACCCCAGAAAACAGAGCGGAGACAAAACCCCAGAAAACAGAGCGGCGACAAACCCCCCAGAAAACCGAGCGGCGACAAAACCCCCCCAGAAAACAGAGCGGCGACAAACCCCCCAGAAAACCGAGCGGCGACAAAACCCCCCCAGAAAACCGAGCGGCGACAAAACCCCCCCCAGACAACAGAGCTGCGACAAACCCCCCAGAAAACAGAGCGGCGACAAACCCCCCAGAAAACAGAGCGGCGACAAACCCCCCAGAAAACAGAGCGGCGACAAAACCAGAAGTGTGAGTGAGGCTTTACCTTGTGGATCTTCAGGGCCTTGATCTTTCCAGTGTGTCGGACATGGGGTCCTCGGCACAGGTCAATCAGCGGACCACACCTAGTCAGCACAGACAGGATAAATACACAGGGATCCTGGATCGGCCCAAACACCCATTCCATAACGACCGGGTCGGGATGCAACTCACCTGTACACTGTAGTGGTTGGAGTGGTCACCTTCTCATTCAGGATCCGGCACTTAAATTTGTTGTACTGCAGAGAGAGAGAGATGTTCAGATCAGTAGTGGAACAGCAGAAATAAATCACACCAGACAGACAGGAACACAGACAGACAGAGAGAGAGAGACACACCAGACAGGAACACACAGAGACAGAGAGAGACAGAGAGAGACAGAGAGAGACAGAGAGAGACAGAGAGAGACAGAGAGACAGAGAGAGAGAGAGAGACCAGACAGAGAGAGACCAGACAGAGAGAGACCAGACAGAGAGAGACCAGACAGAGAGAGACCAGACAGAGAGAGACCAGACAGAGAGAGACCAGACAGAGAGAGACCAGACAGAGAGAGACCAGACAGAGAGAGACCAGACAGAGAGAGACCAGACAGAGAGAGACCAGACAGAGAGAGACCAGACAGAGAGAGACCAGACAGAGAGAGACCAGACAGAGAGAGACCAGACAGAGAGAGACCAGACAGAGAGAGACCAGACAGAGAGAGACCAGACAGAGAGAGACCAGACAGAGAGAGACCAGACAGAGAGAGACCAGACAGAGAGAGACCAGACAGGAACAGAGAGAGAGAGAGAGACCAGACAGGAACAGAGAGAGAGAGAGAGACCAGACAGGAACAGAGAGAGAGAGAGAGACCAGACAGGAACAGAGAGAGAGAGAGACCAGACAGGAACAGAGAGAGAGAGAGACCAGACAGGAACAGAGAGAGAGAGAGACCAGACAGGAACAGAGAGAGAGAGAGACCAGACAGGAACAGAGAGAGAGAGAGAGAGAGAGAGAGAGAGAGAGAGAGAGAGAGAGAGAGAGAGAGAGAGAGAGAGAGAGAGAGCAGACAGGAACAGAGAGAGACAGAGAGACAGAGAGACAGAGAGACAGAGAGAGACCAGACAGGAACACAGAGAGACAGAGAGACAGAGAGAGAGACAGAGAGACAGAGAGAGAGACAGAGAGAGAGACAGAGAGAGAGACAGAGAGAGAGACAGAGAGAGAGACAGAGAGAGAGACAGAGAGAGAGACAGAGAGACAGAGAGACAGAGAGACGAGAGAGAGAGAGACAGAGAGAGAGAGAGAGAGAGAGAAGTAATGATGGTAGTTGTAGTAGTACTGATGTAAAGGTTAGGATGACAGTTTCTTATTCCATGTTTAGCATACTTATATTTCTACCATTTCATTTTTATTTAAAAAAAATATATTATTTACTACCATTTTATATTATTATACTTCATTTTATTACAAGGTATATTATATAAATTGTTGCTTCAGCAATATTGATAATGTTTTTCATGCCAATAAAGCAGCTTGCATTTCAATTTGAGAAAGAAAGATTTTCAAATTACATTTACACTGGATTCTCCAATTACATTGAATGAACTACAGGACAAAATACAAACCCTCCAACCCAAAAAGGCCTGTGGTGTTGATGGTATCCTCAATGAAATGATCAAATATACAGACAACAAATTCCTATTGGCTATACTAAAACTCTTTAGGGATAGGGGGCAGCAAACTGCCTGTTACTCAGGTCCAGAAGCCAGAATATGCATATAATTAGTAGATTTGGATAGAAAACACTCTAAAGTTTCCAAAACTGTCAAAATAATGTCTGTGAGTATAACAGAACTCATACGGCAGGCGAAAACCTGAGGAAGAATTCCCACTTCCTGGTTGGATTTGAGGTTTGTAGTTCAAGTGAATGCCTATCAAATATCCATTGTCTGTGGGGTCAGATTGCACTTCCTAAGGCTTCCACTAGATGTCAACAGTCTTTAGAAGTTGTTTCAGGCTTCTATTGTGAAAGGGGAGCGAATAAGAGCACTCTAAGCAGATGGCCCAGGTGAAAGCCTTTAGTTTAGTCACGCGCGTGGCCGTGAGCGCAAGCTCCATTCCTTTTCCTTTCTAATGAAAACATTATTGTCCGGTTGAAACATTATTGAATATTTATGATAAAAACACCCTAAGGATTGATTAGAAACATCGTTTGACATGTTTCTACGAACTCAAATGGAACTTTTTTGACTTTTTGTCTAGACTTTGTGCCCGCGCTTTGTGCATTTGGATTACTGGACTAAACGCGCAAACAAAAAGGAGGTATTTGGACATAAAGATGAACTCAAACAAAACAAACATTTATTTTCTAACATGGAGACCTGGGAGTGCCATCAGATGAAGATCAAAGGTTAGGGATTCATTTTAATGCCATTTGACTTTTGTGAGTCCTCTCCTTGGTGGGAAAATGTCTGTATGGTTCTCTGTGGCTAGGCGCTGACCTAACATAATCACATGGTGTGCTTTCACCGTAAATCCTTTTTGAAATCGGACACTGTGGTTGGCTTAGACAGAGAGAGTTTATCTTTAAAATGGTGTATAATACCTGTATGTTTGAGGAATTTTAATTATGGAGATTTCTGTTGTTTGAATTTGGCGCCCTGCAATTTCACTGGCTGTAGGCCAGGCGTTCCGCTAGCAGAACCCCCTTCACAGAAAGGTTAAAACTCGTTTTCAACCACTCCACAAATGTATTGTGAACAAACTATAGTTTTGGAAAGTCGGTTAGGACATCTACTTTGTGCATGACACAAGTACATTTCCAACAATTGTTTACAGACAGATTATTTCTCTTATCATTCACTGACGGCAATAGTGACCGTGGGATATGCGTCAACAGCAACATTGGGAAAATCCTCTGCATTATCCTTAACAGCAGACTCGTACATTTCCTCAGTGAAAACAATGTACTGAGCAAATGTCAAATTGGCTTTTACCAAATTACCGTACGACAGACCACGTATTCACCCTGCGCACCCTAATTGACAAACAAACAAAACAAAAACAAGGGCAAAGTCTTCTCATGCTTTGTTGATTTCAAAAAAGCTTTTGACTCAATTTGGCCTGAGGGTCTGAGGGTCTGCTATACAAAGTGGTGTTGGGGGGAAAACCTATGGCATAAAATTAATTTACACAAACAACAAGTGCACGGTTAAAATTGCCAACAAAAATTATATTTCCACAGGGCCGTGGGGTGAGACAAGGATGCAGCTTAAGCCCCACCCTCTTCAACATTCATACATACATACGAATTCGCAAGGGCACTAGAACCATCTTCAGCGTCTGGCTAAAAATACTTGAATCGGTTATATAACTCATTGCCCTTTATGGTTGTGAGGTCTGGGGTCCGCTCACCAACCAAGAATTCACCAAATGGGACCTACACCAAATTGAGACTAAGCTGAATTCTGCAAAAATATCCTCCGTGTACAACGTAAAACACCAAATAATGCAGAGCAGAATTAGGCCGATACTCGCTAATTATCAAAATACAGAAAAGAGCCGTTAACCTCTTACGACACCAATCGCATAGGGGGCAGTATTTTCACTTTCGGATGAAATACGTGCCCATATTAAACTGCCTCCTACTCAAACTCAGAAGCTAGGATATGCATATTATTAGTAGATTTGGATAGAAAACACTGAAGTTTTTAAAAATGTTTGAATGATGTCTGAGTATAACAGAACTCATATGGCAGGAAAAAACCTGAGAAGAATCCTACCAGGAAGTGGAAATCTGATGCGTGGAATCTTTCCAAGTCATTGCCCATCTGACACACAGTGACTAAGGATTCATTTAGCACTTCCTAAGGCTTCCACTAGATGTCAACAGTCTTTAGAACCTTGTTTCAGCCTTTTGCAGTGAACAGAGAGCGAACAAGAAGGCTGGGAAGTTGTCGACTCAGGGAAGGACATCAGTGCATTGGCGCGCATTCACATGAGGTAGCTGTGTTCCATAACGTTTTTCTTGACATTGGAATCGTCCGGTTGGAATATTATTGAAGTTTGACGTTAAAAAGGCCCTAAAGATTGATGCTTTATAACGTTTGACATGTTTGAACGAACATAAATAGAACTTTGGACTTTTCGTCGTGACATTTTCCGCGCGCTTCCTACACTTGGAGTAGCTGACTGAACGCGCAAACAACAAAGAGCTATTTGGACATAAATTATGGACTTTATCAAACAAAACAACATTTATTGTGGACCTGGGATTCCTGGAAGTGCCTTCTGATGAAGATCAAAGGTAAGTGAATATTTCTAATGCTATTTATGATTTTAGATGACTCCAAAATGGCGGGTATCTGTATTGCCTGGTGTATTTTTCTGAGCGCCGTACTCAGATTATTGCAAAGTGTGCTTTCCCCGTGAAGCTTTTTTGAAATCTGTCACAGCGGTTGCATTAAGGAGATGTTTATCTAAAATTCTTTGAATAACAGTTTAATATTTTATCAACGTTTATGATGAGTATTTTTGTAAATTGTTGTGCTGATTCACCGGCAGTATTGGAGGGAAAATATTTTCTGAACGTCACGCGCCAATGTAAAAATGCCGTTTTTGGATACAAATATTAACTTTATCGAACAAAAAAATGCATGTATTGTGTATCATGATGTCCTAGGAGTGTCATCTGATGAAGATCGTCAAAGGTGTGTGCTGCATTTGCTTTCGCTGTAAAGCCTTTTTGAAAATCGGACAACGTGGTTCGATTCAGGAGAAGTGTATCTTTAAAATAGTGTAAAATAGTCGTATGTTTGAGAAATTGAAATTATTAGATTTGTGGTTTTGAATTTGGCGCGCTGATTTTTCACTGGCTATTGTCAAACTCAATCCCGGTGTCGTATAAAGTTAAATTCTACAACAAAGCCATCACCTACAGAGAGATGAACCTGGAGAAGAGTCCCCTAAGCAAGCTGGTCCTGGGGCTCTGTTCACAAACACAAACAGACCCCACAGAGCCCCAGGACAGCAACACAATTAGACCCCACAGAGCCCCAGGACAGCAACACAAACAGACCCCACAGAGCCCCAGGACAGCAACACAATTAGACCCAACCAAATCATGAGAAAACAAAAAGATAATACTTTCCAATGTGTCAAGTAATTAACAAAAAAACAGAGCAAACTAGAATGCTATTTGTCCCTAAACAGAGAGGACACAGTGGCAGAATACCTGACCCCTGTGACTGACCCAAACTTAAGGAAAGCTTTGACTATGTACAGACTCAGTGAGCATAGCCTTGCTATTGAGAAAGGTCGCCGTAGGCAGACCTGGCTCTCAAGAGAAGACAGGCTATGTGCAACACTACCCACAAAATGAGGTGGAAACTGAGCTGCACTTCCTAACCTCCTGCCAAATGTATGACCATATTAGAGAGACATATTTCCCTCGGATTACACAGATACCCAAAGAATTTGAAAACAAACCCAATTTTGATAAACTCCCATATCTACTGGGTGAAATACCACAGTGCTCCATCACAGCAGCAGATTTGTGACCTGTTGCCACAAGAAAAGGTCAACCAGTGAAGAACAAACACCATTGTAAATACAACCCATATTTATGTTTATTCATTTTCCCTTTTGTACTTTAACTATCTGCACATATGACATTTGAAATGTCTTCATTCTTTGTAACTTTTGTGAGTGTAATGTTAACTTTTAAAATTATATTGTTTATTTTCTAGTTCACTGGCTTGGGCAATGTAAACATGTTTCCCAATAAAGCCCCTTAAGTGTGAGTGTGAGTGTGAGAGTGAGAGAGAGTGAGATCTACCTTGAACATCTCCAGGAGAGTCTCCTTCTTGATCTCCAGCCTCTCGAAGGGCTGCTTCTCCTTGATGATCTTCTTACACAAGTTCTCCAAGCAGGGGAAGTCATTACTGGACACTCCCCTGGAAAAGGGGAAGAAGAGGAGGCAGAGGAAGAGACTGAGTGAGTAATGGGAGTGAAGAAATGGAGTGCTGGCTGGAACAGAGAGAACTAGTGGTAGACTTGGGGACTTTTGTCCCACAAACCTCCAGGTGCCCCAACTTGTTGTCTTGTAAAACGGAGTTCGTTAATGGGACTGTGTCTGAAAGAGTTTCTAATAAAAGGTCAAAATCAATTAAATAACTTCCTCCATAATTACCAAAATGGTGCCTGGCCTACCAGTTCCTGTCTAAACCAGCCTCTCTATACCATTACCACATGATTCATCTCCCCAGACCGGTGATTCATTAAAATCAGCCTCTCTATACCATTACCAAACGATTCATTAAAACCAGCCTCTCTATACCATTACCAAACGATTCATCTCCCCAGACCGGTGATTCATTAAAACCAGCCTCTCTATACCATTACCAAACGATTCATCTCCCCAGACCGGTGATTCATTAAAACCAGCCTCTCTATACCATTACCAAACGATTCATCTCCCCAGACCGGTGATTCATTAAAACCAGCCTCTCTATACCATTACCAAACGATTCATCTCCCCACACTGGTGATTCATTAAAACCAGCCTCTCTATACCATTACCAAACGATTCATTAAAACCAGCCTCTCTATACCATTACCAAACGATTCATCTCCCCACACTGGTGATTCATTAAAACCAGCCTCGTCGGGTGTTCTGTCTTGTCCCAAAGTACTCTGCTATCTATCGAGAGAACAGGGTGCCATTTGGGACACACATTAGTCTGTGTGGCAGAGAAGGTGACAAATACCAGCTTGGTTCAAACTGAAGTCAAATGGATATTATTTAAAGGTAAGAAATATTCAACTCTGAAATGGTCTTTGAATGCAGAGCGCTGCCTGGCAGACAGAGTTTGGAATTGAACTGGATTTAGTCATTAATGTCACAGTAATATTATATAATCATCTCCGTGGTGACAGTCTGGAAAGACAACCTATGAGACTGGAGACAACTGATGCCACGGCAACCTGGGTCCCACGGCAACCTGGGTCCGCCGGGGTCCCACGGCAACCTGGGTCCATCAAATTAAACTTTGTCACATGCGCCGAATACAACAGGTGTAGATCTTACAGTGAAATGCTTACTTACAAGCCCTTAACCAACAATGCAGTTTCAGAAATAGAGAAAATATGTAATAAATACACTAAAGTAATACAATTTTTTTTAAATCAATGTAAATAGTCCTTACTTACAAGCCCTTAACCAACAATGCAGTTAAGAAAATACATTAAAAAGTAAGAGACAATAACAATTAATTAAAGAGTCGCAGTAAATAACAATAGCAGGGCTATATACAGGGGGTACCGGTACAGAGTCAATGTGGAGGCTATATACAGGGGGTACCGGTACAGAGTCAATGTGGAGGCTATATACAGGGGGTACCGGTACAGAGTCAATGTGGAGGCTATATACAGGGGGTACCGGTACAGAGTCAATGTGGAGGCTATATACAGGGGGTACCGGTACAGAGTCAATGTGGAGGCTATATACAGGGGGTACCGGTACAGAGTCAATGTGGAGGCTATATACAGGGGGTACCGGTACAGAGTCAATGTGGAGGCTATATACAGGGGGTACCGGTACAGAGTCAATGTGGAGGCTATATACAGGGGGTACCGGTACAGAGTCAATGTGGAGGCTATATACAGGGTGTTACGGTACAGAGTCAATGTGGAGGATATATACAGGGGGTACCGGTACAGAGTCAATGTGGAGGCTATATACAGGGGGTACCAGTACAGAGTCAATGTGGAGGCTATATACAGGGGGTACCGGTACAGAGTCAATGTGGAGGCTATATACAGGGGGTACCGGTACAGAGTCAATGTGGAGGCTATATACAGGGTGTTACGGTACAGAGTCAATGTGGAGGATATATACAGGGGGTACCGGTACAGAGTCAATGTGGAGGCTATATACAGGGGGTACCAGTACAGAGTCAATGTGGAGGCTATATACAGGGGTACCGGTACAGAGTCAATGTGGAGGCTATATACAGGGGGGTACCGGTACAGAGTCAATGTGGAGGCTATATACAGGGGGTACCGGTACAGAGTCAATGTGGAGGCTATATACAGGGGGTACCGGTACAGAGTCAATGTGGAGGCTATATACAGGGGGGTACCGGTCCAGAGTCAATGTGGAGGCTATATACAGGGGGTACCGGTACAGAGTCAATGTGGAGGCTATATACAGGGGGTACCGGTACAGAGTCAATGTGGAGGCTATATACAGGGGGTACCGGTACAGAGTCAATGTGGAGGCTATATACAGGGGGGTACCGGTACAGAGTCAATGTGGAGACTATATACAGGGGATACCGGTACAGAGTCAATGTGGAGGCTATATACAGGGGGTACCGGTACAGAGTCAATGTGGAGGCTATATACAGGGGGTACCGGTACAGAGTCAATGTGGAGGCTATATACAGGGTATTACGGTACAGAGTCAATGTGGAGGCTATATACAGGGGGTACCGGTACAGAGTCAATGTGGAGGCTATATACAGGGGGTACAGGTACAGAGTCAATGTGGAGGCTATATACAGGGGCTACCGGTACAGAGTCAATGTGGAGGCTATATACAGGGGGTACCGGTACAGAGTCAATGTGGAGGCTATATACAGGGGGTACCGGTACAGAGTCAATGTGGAGGATATATACAGGGGGTACCGGTACAGAGTCAATGTGGAGGCTATATACAGGGGGCTACCGGTACAGAGTCAATGTGGAGGCTATATACAGGGGGTACCGGTACAGAGTCAATGTGGAGGCTATATACAGGGGGTACCGGTACAGAGTCAATGTGGAGGCTATATACAGGGGGTACCGGTACAGAGTCAATGTGGAGGCTATATACAGGGGGTACCGGTACAGAGTCAATGTGGAGGCTATATACAGGGGGTACCGGTACAGAGTCAATGTGGAGGCTATATACAGGGGGTACCGGTACAGAGTCAATGTGGAGGCTATATACAGGGGGGTACCGGTACAGAGTCAATGTGGAGACTATATACAGGGGATACCGGTACAGAGTCAATGTGGAGGCTATATACAGGGGGTACCGGTACAGAGTCAATGTGGAGGCTATATACAGGGGGGTACCGGTACAGAGTCAATGTGGAGGCTATATACAGGGTATTACGGTACAGAGTCAATGTGGAGGCTATATACAGGGGGTACCGGTACAGAGTCAATGTGGAGGCTATATACAGGGGGTACAGGTACAGAGTCAATGTGGAGGCTATATACAGGGGCTACCGGTACAGAGTCAATGTGGAGGCTATATACAGGGGGTACCGGTACAGAGTCAATGTGGAGGCTATATACAGGGGGTACCGGTACAGAGTCAATGTGGAGGATATATACAGGGGGTACCGGTACAGAGTCAATGTGGAGGCTATATACAGGGGGCTACCGGTACAGAGTCAATGTGGAGGCTATATACAGGGGGTACCGGTACAGAGTCAATGTGGAGGCTATATACAGGGGGTACCGGTACAGAGTCAATGTGGAGGCTATATACAGGGGGTACCGGTACAGAGTCAATGTGGAGGCTATATACAGGGGGTACCGGTACAGAGTCAATGTGGAGGCTATATACAGGGGGTACCGGTACAGAGTCAATGTGGAGGCTATATACAGGGGGTACCGGTACAGAGTCAATGTGGAGGCTATATACAGGGGGTACCGGTACAGAGTCAATGTGGAGGCTATATACAGGGGGTACCGGTACAGAGTCAATGTGGAGGCTATATACAGGGGGTACCGGTACAGAGTCAATGTGGAGGCTATATACAGGGGGTACCGGTACAGAGTCAATGTGGAGGCTATATACAGGGGGTACCGGTACAGAGTCAATGTGGAGGCTATATACAGGGGGTACCGGTACAGAGTCAATGTGGAGGCTATATACAGGGGGTACCGGTACAGAGTCAATGTGGAGGCTATATACAGGGGGTACCGGTACAGAGTCAATGTGGAGGCTATATACAGGGGGTACCGGTACAGAGTCAATGTGGAGGCTATATACAGGGGGTACCGGTACAGAGTCAATGTGGAGGCTATATACAGGGGGTACCGGTACAGAGTCAATGTGGAGGCTATATACAGGGGGTACCGGTACAGAGTCAATGTGGAGGCTATATACAGGGGGTACCGGTACAGAGTCAATGTGGAGGCTATATACAGGGGGTACCGGTACAGAGTCAATGTGGAGGCTATATACAGGGGGTACCGGTACAGAGTCAATGTGGAGGCTATATACAGGGGGTACCGGTACAGAGTCAATGTGGAGGCTATATACAGGGGGTACCGGTACAGAGTCAATGTGGAGGCTATATACAGGGGGTACCGGTACAGAGTCAATGTGGAGGCTATATACAGGGGGTACCGGTACAGAGTCAATGTGGAGGCTATATACAGGGGGTACCGGTACAGAGTCAATGTGGAGGCTATATACAGGGGGTACCGGTACAGAGTCAATGTGGAGGCTATATACAGGGGGTACTGGTACAGAGTCAATGTGGAGGCTATATACAGGGGGTACCGGTACAGAGTCAATGTGGAGGCTATATACAGGGGGTACCGGTACAGAGTCAATGTGGAGGCTATATACAGGGGGTACCGGTACAGAGTCAATGTGGAGGCTATATACAGGGGGTACCGGTACAGAGTCAATGTGGAGGCTATATACAGGGGGTACCGGTACAGAGTCAATGTGGAGGCTATATACAGGGGGTACCGGTACAGAGTCAATGTGGAGGCTATATACAGGGGGTACCGGTACAGAGTCAATGTGGAGGCTATATACAGGGGGTACCGGTACAGAGTCAATGTGGAGGCTATATACAGGGGGTACCGGTACAGAGTCAATGTGGAGGCTATATACAGGGGGTACCGGTACAGAGTCAATGTGGAGGCTATATACAGGGGGTACCGGTACAGAGTCAATGTGGAGGCTATATACAGGGGGTACCGGTACAGAGTCAATGTGGAGGCTATATACAGGGGGTACCGGTACAGAGTCAATGTGGAGGCTATATACAGGGGGTACCGGTACAGAGTCAATGTGGAGGCTATATACAGGGGGTACCGGTACAGAGTCAATGTGGAGGCTATATACAGGGGGTACCGGTACAGAGTCAATGTGGAGGCTATATACAGGGGGTACCGGTACAGAGTCAATGTGGAGGCTATATACAGGGGGTACCGGTACAGAGTCAATGTGGAGGCTATATACAGGGGGTACCGGTACAGAGTCAATGTGGAGGCTATATACAGGGGGTACCGGTACAGAGTCAATGTGGAGGCTATATACAGGGGGTACCGGTACAGAGTCAATGTGGAGGCTATATACAGGGGGTACCGGTACAGAGTCAATGTGGAGGCTATATACAGGGGGTACCGGTACAGAGTCAATGTGGAGGCTATATACAGGGGGTACCGGTACAGAGTCAATGTGGAGGCTATATACAGGGGGTACCGGTACAGAGTCAATGTGGAGGCTATATACAGGGGGTACCGGTACAGAGTCAATGTGGAGGCTGTATACAGGGGGTACCGGTACAGAGTCAATGTGGAGGCTGTATACAGGGGGTACCGGTACAGAGTCAATGTGGAGGCTATATACAGGGGGTACCGGTACAGAGTCAATGTGGAGGCTATATACAGGGGGTACCGGTACAGAGTCAATGTGGAGGCTATATACAGGGGGTACCGGTACAGAGTCAATGTGGAGGCTATATACAGGGGGTACCGGTACAGAGTCAATGTGGAGGCTATATACAGGGGGTACCGGTACAGAGTCAATGTGGAGGCTATATACAGGGGGTACCGGTACAGAGTCAATGTGGAGGCTATATACAGGGTATTACCGGTACAGAGTCAATGTGGAGGCTATATACAGGGGGTACCGGTACAGAGTCAATGTGGAGGCTATATACAGGGGGTACCGGTACAGAGTCAATGTGGAGGCTATATACAGGGGGTACCGGTACAGAGTCAATGTGGAGGCTATATACAGGGGGTACCGGTACAGAGTCAATGTGGAGGCTATATACAGGGGGGTACCGGTACAGAGTCAATGTGGAGGCTATATACAGGGGGTACCGGTACAGAGTCAATGTGGAGGCTATATGCAGGGGGTACCGGTACAGAGTCAATGTGGAGGCTATATACAGGGGGTACCGGTACAGAGTCAATGTGGAGGCTATATACAGGGGGGTACCGGTACTGAGTCAATGTGGAGGTTATATACAGGGGGTACCGGTACAGAGTCAATGTGGAGGCTATATACAGGGGGTACCGGTACAGAGTCAATGTGGAGGCTATATACAGGGGGTACCGGTACAGAGACAATGTGGAGGCTATATACAGGGGGTACCGGTACAGAGTCAATGTGGAGGCTATATACAGGGGGTACCGGTACAGAGTCAATGTGGAGGCTATATACAGGGGGTACCGGTACAGAGTCAATGTGGAGGCTATATACAGGGGGTACCGGTACAGAGTCAATGTGGAGGCTATATACAGGGGGTACCGGTACAGAGTCAATGTGGAGGCTATATACAGGGTATTACGGTACAGAGTCAATGTGGAGGCTATATACAGGGGGTACCGGTACAGAGTCAATGTGGAGGCTATATACAGGGGGTACCGGTACAGAGTCAATGTGGAGGCTATATACAGGGGGTACCGGTACAGAGTCAATGTGGAGGCTATATACAGGGGGTACCGGTACAGAGTCAATGTGGAGGCTATATACAGGGGGTACCGGTACAGAGTCAATGTGGAGGCTATATACAGGGGGTACCGGTACAGAGTCAATGTGGAGGCTATATACAGGGGGTACCGGTACAGAGTCAATGTGGAGGCTATATACAGGGGGTACCGGTACAGAGTCAATGTGGAGGCTATATACAGGGGGTACCGGTACAGAGTCAATGTGGAGGCTATATACAGGGGGTACCGGTACAGAGTCAATGTGGAGGCTATATACAGGGGGTACCGGTACAGAGTCAATGTGGAGGCTATATACAGGGGGGTACCGGTACAGAGTCAATGTGGAGGCTATATACAGGGGGTACCGGTACAGAGTCAATGTGGAGGCTATATACAGGGTGGTACGGTACAGAGTCAATGTGGAGGCTATATACAGGGGGTACCGGTACAGAGTCAATGTGGAGGCTATATACAGGGGGTACCGGTACAGAGTCAATGTGGAGGCTATATACAGGGGGCACCGGTACAGAGTCAATGTGGAGGCTATATACAGGGGGTACCGGTACAGAGTCAATGTGGAGGCTATATACAGGGGGCACCGGTACAGAGTCAATGTGGAGGCTATATACAGGGGGTACCGGTACAGAGTCAATGTGGAGGCTATATACAGGGGGTACCGGTACAGAGTCAATGTGGAGGCTATATACAGGGGGTACCGGTACAGAGTCAATGTGGAGGCTATATACAGGGGGTACCGGTACAGAGTCAATGTGGAGGCTATATACAGGGGGTACCGGTACAGAGTCAATGTGGAGGCTATATACAGGGGGTACCGGTACAGAGTCAATGTGGAGGCTATATACAGGGGGTACCGGTACAGAGTCAATGTGGAGGCTATATACAGGGGGTACCGGTACAGAGTCAATGTGGAGGCTATATACAGGGGTACCGGTACAGAGTCAATGTGGAGGCTATATACAGGGGGTACCGGTACAGAGTCGATGTGGAGGCTATATACAGGGGGTACCGGTACAGAGTCAATGTGGAGGCTATATACAGGGGGTACCGGTACAGAGTCAATGTGGAGGCTATATACAGGGGGTACCGGTACAGAGTCAATGTGGAGGCTATATACAGGGGGTACCGGTACAGAGTCAATGTGGAGGCTATATACAGGGGGTACCGGTACAGAGTCAATGTGGAGGCTATATACAGGGGGTACCGGTACAGAGTCAATGTGGAGGCTATATACAGGGGGTACCGGTACAGAGTCAATGTGGAGGCTATATACAGGGGGTACCGGTACAGAGTCAATGTGGAGGCTATATACAGGGGGTACCGGTACAGAGTCAATGTGGAGGCTATATACAGGGGGTACCGGTACAGAGTCAATGTGGAGGCTGTATACAGGGGGTACCGGTACAGAGTCAATGTGGAGGCTGTATACAGGGTGTTACGGTACAGAGTCAATGTGGAGGCTGTATACAGGGGGTACCGGTACAGAGTCAATGTGGAGGCTATATACAGGGGGTACCGGTACAGAGTCAATGTGGAGGCTATATACAGGGGGTACCGGTACAGAGTCAATGTGGAGGCTATATACAGGGGGTACCGGTACAGAGTCAATGTGGAGGCTATATACAGGGGGTACCGGTACAGAGTCAATGTGGAGGCTATATACAGGGGGTACCGGTACAGAGTCAATGTGGAGGCTATATACAGGGGGTACCGGTACAGAGTCAATGTGGAGGCTATATACAGGGTATTACGGTACAGAGTCAATGTGGAGGCTATATACAGGGGGTACCGGTACAGAGTCAATGTGGAGGCTATATACAGGGGGTACCGGTACAGAGTCAATGTGGAGGCTATATACAGGGGGTACCGGTACAGAGTCAATGTGGAGGCTATATACAGGGGGTACCGGTACAGAGTCAATGTGGAGGCTATATACAGGGGGTACCGGTACAGAGTCAATGTGGAGGCTGTATACAGGGGGTACCGGTACAGAGTCAATGTGGAGGCTGTATACAGGGGGTACCGGTACAGAGTCAATGTGGAGGCTGTATACAGGGTGTTACGGTACAGAGTCAATGTGGAGGCTGTATACAGGGGGTACCGGTACAGAGTCAATGTGGAGGCTGTATACAGGGGGTACCGGTACAGAGTCAATGTGGAGGCTATATACAGGGGGTACCGGTACAGAGTCAATGTGGAGGCTATATACAGGGGGTACCGGTACAGAGTCAATGTGGAGGCTATATACAGGGGGTACCGGTACAGAGTCAATGTGGAGGCTATATACAGGGGGTACCGGTACAGAGTCAATGTGGAGGCTATATACAGGGGGTACAGGTACAGAGTCAATGTGGAGGCTATATACAGGGGGTACCGGTACAGAGTCAATGTGGAGGCTATATACAGGGGGTACCGGTACAGAGTCAATGTGGAGGCTATATACAGGGGGTACCGGTACAGAGTCAATGTGGAGGCTATATACAGGGGGTACCGGTACAGAGTCAATGTGGAGGCTATATACAGGGGGTACCGGTACAGAGTCAATGTGGAGGCTATATACAGGGGGTACCGGTACAGAGTCAATGTGGAGGCTATATACAGGGGGTACCGGTACAGAGTCAATGTGGAGGCTGTATACAGGGTGTTACGGTACAGAGTCAATGTGGAGGCTGTATACAGGGGGTACCGGTACAGAGTCAATGTGGAGGCTATATACAGGGGGTACCGGTACAGAGTCAATGTGGAGGCTATATACAGGGGGTACCGGTACAGAGTCAATGTGGAGGCTATATACAGGGGGTACCGGTACAGAGTCAATGTGGAGGCTATATACAGGGGGTACCGGTACAGAGTCAATGTGGAGGCTATATACAGGGGGTACCGGTACAGAGTCAATGTGGAGGCTATATACAGGGGGTACCGGTACAGAGTCAATGTGGAGGCTATATACAGGGGGTACCGGTACAGAGTCAATGTGGAGGCTATATACAGGGGGTACCGGTACAGAGTCAATGTGGAGGCTATATACAGGGGGTACCGGTACAGAGTCAATGTGGAGGCTATATACAGGGGGTACCGGTACAGAGTCAATGTGGAGGCTATATACAGGGGGTACCGGTACAGAGTCAATGTGGAGGCTATATACAGGGGGTACCGGTACAGAGTCAATGTGGAGGCTATATACAGGGGGTACCGGTACAGAGTCAATGTGGAGGCTATATACAGGGGGTACCGGTACAGAGTCAATGTGGAGGCTATATACAGGGGGTACCGGTACAGAGTCAATGTGGAGGCTATATACAGGGGGTACCGGTACAGAGTCAATGTGGAGGCTATATACAGGGGGTACCGGTACAGAGTCAATGTGGAGGCTATATACAGGGGGTACCGGTACAGAGTCAATGTGGAGGCTATATACAGGGGGTACCGGTACAGAGTCAATGTGGAGGCTATATACAGGGGGTACCGGTACAGAGTCAATGTGGAGGCTATATACAGGGGGTACCGGTACAGAGTCAATGTGGAGGCTATATACAGGGGGTACCGGTACAGAGTCAATGTGGAGGCTATATACAGGGGGTACCGGTACAGAGTCAATGTGGAGGCTATATACAGGGGGTACCGGTACAGAGTCAATGTGGAGGCTATATACAGGGGGTACCGGTACAGAGTCAATGTGGAGGCTATATACAGGGGGTACCGGTACAGAGTCAATGTGGAGGCTATATACAGGGGGTACCGGTACAGAGTCAATGTGGAGGCTATATACAGGGGGTACCGGTACAGAGTCAATGTGGAGGCTATATACAGGGGGTACCGGTACAGAGTCAATGTGGAGGCTATATACAGGGGGTACCGGTACAGAGTCAATGTGGAGGCTATATACAGGGGGTACCGGTACAGAGTCAATGTGGAGGCTATATACAGGGGGTACCGGTACAGAGTCAATGTGGAGGCTATATACAGGGGGTACCGGTACAGAGTCAATGTGGAGGCTATATACAGGGGGTACCGGTACAGAGTCAATGTGGAGGCTATATACAGGGGGTACCGGTACAGAGTCAATGTGGAGGCTATAAACAGGGGGTACCGGTACAGAGTCAATGTGGAGGCTATATACAGGGAGTACGGGTACAGAGTCAATGTGTGGGGGGCACCGTTGTTGAGGTAATTATGTACATGTAGGTAGAGTTATTAAAGCAACTATGCATAGATAAGACAGTAGCAGCCGCATTCCAGGGGGGGGGGCAATGCAAATAGTCTGGGTGGCCATTAGATTAGATGTTCAGGAGTCTTATGGCTTGGGGGGGGTAGAAGCTGTTTAGAAGCCTCTTGGACCTAGATTTGGCGCTCCGGTACCGCTTGCCGTGTGGTAGGAGAGAAAACAGTCTATGACTATGGTGGATGGAGTCTGACAATTTTTAGGTCCTTCCTGACACCGCCTGGTACAGAGGTCCTGGATGGCAGGAAGCTTGACCCCGGTGATGTACTGGGCCGTACGCACTACCCTCTGTAGTGCCTTGCGTTCGGAGGCCGAGCAGTTGCCATACAAGGCAGTGATGCAACCCGTCAGGATACTCTCGATGGTGCAGCTGTAGAACCTTTTGAGGATCTGAGTCTCCTGAGGGGGATTAGGTTTTGTCGTGCCCTCTTCACAACTGTCTTGATGTGCTTTGACCATGTTACTTTGTTGATGTGGACACCAAGGAACTTGAAGCTCTCAACCTGCTCCACTACAGCCCCATCGATGAGAACGGGGCATGCTCAGTCCTTTTCCAGTAGTCCACAATCATCTACTTTGTCTTGATCACATTGAGGGAAAGGTTGTTGTCCTGGCACCTCACGGCCAGGTCTCTGACCTCCTCCCTATAGGCCGTCTCGTTGTTGGTGATCAGGCCTAGCATTGTTGTGTCGTCGGTAAACTTAATGGTGTTGGAGTCGTGCCTGGCCATGCAGTCATGGGTGAACAGGGAGTACAGGAGGGGACTGAGCACGCACCCCTGAGGGATGCCTACCCTTACCACCTGGGTGCGGCCCATCAGGAAGTCTAGGATCCAGTTGCAGAGGGAGGTGTTTAGTCCCAGGGTCCTTAGCTTAGTGATGAGCTTTGTGGACACTATGGTGTTGAACGCTGAGCTGTAGTCAATGAACAGCATTCTCACATAGGTCTTCCTTTTGTGCAGTGTGGAGTGCAATAGAGATTGCATCATCTGTGGATCTGTTTGGGCGGTATGCAAATTGGAGTGGGTCTAGGGTTTCTGGGATAATGGTGTTGATGTGAGCCATGACCAGCCTTTCAAAGCACTTCATGGCTACAGATGTGAGTGCTACGGGTCTGTAGTCATTTAGTCAGGTTATCTTAGTGCTCTTGGGCACATTGACTATGGTGGTCTGCTTGAAGCATGTTGGTATTACAGGGACATGTTGAAAATGTCAGTGAAGACACTTGGCAGTGGGTCAATGCATGCTCGGAGTACACGTCCTGGTAATCCGTCTGGCCCCGCGGCCTTGTGAATGTTGACCTGTTTAAAAGGTCTTACTCACATCGGCTACTGAGAGCGTGATCACACAGTCGTCCGGAACAGCTGATGCTCTCATGCATGCCTCAGTGTTGCTTTCCTCAAAGCGAGTATAGAAGTTATTTAGCTCGTCTGGTAGGCTCGTGTCTCTGGGCAGCTCTCGACTGTGCTTCCCTTTGTAGTCTAAAAGTTTGCAAGCCCTGCCACATCCAACGAGCGTCAGAGCCGGTATAGTATGATTTGATCTTAGCCCCGTATTGATGCTTTGCCTGTTTGATGGTTCATCGGAGGGCATAGCGGGATTTCTTGTAAGCTTCCGGATTAAAGTCCCACTCCTTGAAAGCAGCAGCTCTACCCTTTAGCTCAGTGCGAATGTTGCCTGTAATCCATGGCTTCTGGTTGGGGTATGTACGTACAGTCACTGTGGGGACGACGTCCTCGATGCACTAGCAAAACAGTCCTGTAGTTTAGCATCTGCTTCATCTGACCACTTTTTTTACAGACAGAGGTTTTACGCCCCTAGTTACAGTCTTGTCCCATCACTGCAACTTCCGTACGGACTGGGGAGAGGCGAACGTCGAGAGCCATGCGTCCTCCGAAACACGACCACGCCAAGCTACACTGCTTCTTGACACTAATGTGTCGGAGGAAACACCATACAGCTGGTGCCCGTGTTAGCGTGCGTGCAACCGGCCTGCCACAAGGAATCGCTAGAGCGCGATGGGACAAGGACCTCCCGGGCCGGCCAAACCCAGACGATGCTGGGCCAATTGTGCATCGCCTCATGGTCTCCCGGTTGCGGCCGGCAGCGACACAGCCGGGATCGAACCCGGAACTGTAGTGACGCCTCAAGCACTGCTGCGCCACTCGGGGTCTACATTACATCTTCCAATAATATCGTGCCTGCTTGCCAAGCCAACTGGCATCAACATAACCCGAGTGAAGAGTCAGTTCTGTCAATTCAGGAAGTTACATTTAAATTGGATTTCTAGGAATTGGTTTTCTATTAATTTCTTTTCAATGAATATCCTGAATTGACCCCAACACTGTGTCAACTTAGATGTTGAAAGTACATTGGTGTTGGATGAACATATATCATCTAAACACTGGAACATTCTTCCTGGTCTGCTCACGCTTACTACTCATTCCCTGTCTTATTGGTTTAGCTGGCTGACAAGTCTTTACCCGGCTGAAACTGGCCAATGAGACGAGGCGTTACTCACTCTTGGTCCAGGAACATGTCGTAGTAGAAGCCGTTCTCGATGGGCGGACCGTAACACAAACAGCCTCCGTAGACCCTCTCCATCGCCTCACCCATTATGTGGGCACTGGAGTGCCAGTACACCTGACGAGGAGGAGGAAAGGATGGCGAGGGAAGAGAGCAGGGGGAGGATGGCGAGGGGAGAGAGCGGGGGAGGATGGCGAGGGGAGAGAGCGGGGGAGGATGGCGAGGGGAGAGAGCGGGGGAGGATGGCGAGGGAAGATATAACCAAAAGTTAGCGTCTTTATCTAGAAGGTTTAATCCAAATAGCATTACTTTAAAAAGACTTATAGGGCCAGTTTCCCAGACATGGATTAAACCCAGGAGAAACTGGCGCTGAAAGTCTGTACTTACAGCTTTAGCCTCGTCGTCATCAAACTTGAGTAGCTGCAGACTACAGCTTTCCTCTAGAGGTCGGTCCAGGTCCCACACAGAGCTGTTCACCTTGGCTATCACTGTGGCATCAGCTAGACCCTGACTATATACATTTTAAAAAGAAAGAGACACACATATAACTATTAAAAATGTATCATCCCTGTAGCTCAGTTGGTAGAGCATGGTGTTTGCAACACCAGGGTTGTGGGTTCGATTCCCACGGGTGGCCAGTACAACAACAACAAAAAATACATGAAATGTATGCATTCACTACTGTAAGTCGCTCTGGATAAGAGCGTCTGCTAAATGACAAAAATGTAAAATGTATCTGTTATAATAGAGGCCTGTCCAGGTTGTCTGCGAGAGCCTAAATACAGGGATAGCTTTGTGTTATTACAGTCATCACTAGAATACAGGGACAGTTTAGTGTTATTACAGAGTCATCACTAGAATACAGGGACAGTTTAGTGGTTCTTCAGGATCGGTGGGTCCCCCACGGGATGGTTGAGCTAACGTAGGCTAATGTGATTAGCGTGAGGTTGTTAGTAACAAGAACATTTCCCAGGACATAGACATATCTGATATGGGCAGAAAGCTTAAATTCTTGTTATTCTAACTGCACTGTCCAATTTACAGTAGCTATTACAGTGAAATAATACCATGCTATTGTTTGAGGAGAGTGCACAGTTATGAACTTAGTTATTAATAAACAAATTAGGAACATTTGGGCAGTATTGATACAAAATGTTGAACAGAAATGCAATGGTTCATTGGATCAGTCTAAAAATTTGCATGTACACTGCTGCCATCTAGTGGCCAAAATCTAAATTGCACCTAGGCTGGAATAATACATTATGGCCTATCTCTTGCATTTCAAAGATGTCATTATGGGGTGTGGTGTGTAGACTGATGAGAGAAAAATATAATCTAATCCGTTTTAAATTAAGGCTGTAACGTAACAAAATATGTAATAAGGGGTCTGAATACTTTCCGAATGCACCGTATACCCAAGAAAGAAGATTACAATATTGGCATATTGGCCAAATAAATCTAATAAGAAACGTTTTGGATGTTACATGAAATGAACAGCTTTTTAGGGAGACCGAACACAGTCATTTCTATTATTACTTGAGACCGTTCCGGGCGCCCTCCACAGAGACCGTTCCGGGCGCCCTCCACAGAGACCGTTCCGGGCGCCCTCCACAGAGACCGTTCCGGGCGCCCTCCACAGAGACCGTTCCGGGCGCCCTCCACAGAGACCGTTCCGGGCGCCCTCCACAGAGACCGTTCCGGGCGCCATATTGGCCAAATAAATCTAATAAGAAACGTTTTGGATGTTACATGAAATGAACAGCGTTTTTGGGAGACCGAACACATTAGGAAAAGTATGCGAGTCTGTCAAAACATGGATAACCATTTGAAAGGAAATGATTGGCTGAACACAGTCATTTCTATTATTACTTTAGACCGCTCCTGACGCCACGCCCTCCATAGATCTTAAAGATTTGAATATTTCATGATCACAATATTTCATAACATGTCATTTGGAATGTCTTAAAGGTCCGTATAGAAGGCATAGTCCTTCAGGACAACACCAGGTGAACAGTAGTGGTCAGTATACCGTATATAGGGTATTTGAAAAAAGCCACGGTATGGTTTTTCGATACCGTCAAAACTACTTCGTTGAAGTTTCCCCCCCCCCCCCCAATACATTTGAATATTTGACCTACCTTTTAAGTTAATACCTGTAGTCAACTCGTGCAATCCATTAGGAGATAATACGTTAGGAGATTGTGTTCATTTCCTCTGTTACATTATGAAGCTTACCATAGTTCCCCAGAACAGTTGAGCCAGTCACGTATTTGCAAATAGTAGAGGTGGACCGATTAATCGGAATGGCCGATTTCAAGTTTTCATAACAAATCGGTATTTAAATTGATTTGCCGATTAAAAAAACAAAAACAAATGTACACCTTTATTTAACTAGGCGAGCCCAGGTAGGAGCGAGGAGAGGGACGGAAGCTATACTGTTACACTGGCAATACTAAAGTGCCTATAATAACATCCAATAGTCCAAAGTCCTATAATAACTACAACCTAAAACTTCTTACCTGGGAATATTGAAGACTCATGTTAAAAGGAACCACCAGCTTTCATATGTTCTCATGTTCTGAGCAAGGAACTTAAACGTTAGCTTTCTACCATGGCACATATTGCACTTTTAATTTCTTCTCCAACACTTTGTTTTGCATTATTTAAACCAAATTGAACATGTTTCATTATTTATTTGAGGCTAAATTGATTTTATTGATGTATTATATTAAGTTAAAATAAGTGTTCATTCAGTATTGTTGTAATTGTCATTATTACAAAAAATAAAATTAAAAAAAACGGCCGATTAATCGGCATCGAAAAATCATAATCGGCCAACTTCTAGTAAATAGCACAACGGGAGACAGCTGGAGCTGGTGAGACCATAGCGTTCTAGATCTATCAGCAAGGCTCTGTTGTAAGGTGCAATTGAGGTGATGACTAAGATGTTTACCATCAGAAATCTTATAATGGCTTTCTGCCAGAAGAAACATCTGTGGATGAGTTCTGTACAGCTGCCATTTCTCCCCCTGTGCTTTCTGCTAGCTTTTATTTCCCCCCTCTGCTCGGTTCTTCTCCCATCTGTTCCATGTACACATGCTGCTCTTCCTTCAGAAAAGCATCCATCACAACTTTGTTCATTTGCACAATTTCTCTTGTTCACTTTCGCTTGTAAATGTCCAGACTCACCGAAAATGACATTCGGTAGCTACTAGCTAATGCTCTATAACTTTAGAAAAGCTGGATTTGCCTCTTCACAATTAATTGTTTTGTTTTCGATCTTTAGCATTTCGCTAAGAGTGTGTGATTTCTCTATTAAATTGTGCTAATTTTATTAGCATTCTTATAATAGAGGCCCAACAGGCTTTTTTGCACTCCTTGTGCACCATGCCGGTAAAACCAGAAATCCCAGGACGAAAAGGACGGTATGAACATCTGGGTACAGCCCATCCTACTGAATTGCATACCAGGCCAGTCACCACACCCAATATTTTTTTCACAATATATCCAAATGAACTTTTACCAGTTGAATGTAGACAAACATAATATTTTTCTATTATAAAACAACTTTGCTGATTTTTGGGGTTTAAACAAAATATTAAAATGAGTCATGTTGCATAATAAAGTATGTTGGGTAATGTCGCTCAACTGATTACAGATAGAAGTAGGCCCGGGCTACCTGGCCTGGGCTACCTGGCCTGGGCTACCTGGCCTGGGCTACCTGGCCTGGGCTGGCTGGGCTACCTGGCCTGGGCTGGGCTACCTGGCCTGGGCTGGGCTACCTGGCCTGGGCTGGGCTACCTGGCCTGGGCTGGGCTACCTGGCCTGGGCTACCTGGCCTGGGCGCAAATGTAGAAAATGTGTCAATTTGGGATGGCTGATAGTTAAGAAATCAAATACTCACCACCACTAATGAACTATGGAGCTTCTCAAAGTATGTTTCTCCTTCACCTCAAATCAAGTAAACAAAAAAAAGTCTCTTTTTACATCCAATGAGAATGACAAGTGTTACTCAATGAACTTGAAAAATTGTTCGGGCTTTCTCCCTTTTGATAACCACCGAGGCTCATAAAATACCCGACGAATTTTTATCCCTTGTGAAAATACAGCCGTTTCTGTCCAGAGCTCACTGGTGCCTGACGGGCCAGAACAGTCGGTACAATGCTGCAAGTTTGTTGGCAAGTTTAATTTGTTAGCTATAATGTGGGCTATTTTTTTACCTAGTTGGCAATAGAACAAAAGCACGTTATAATTTAAATGAAAATCATAACTGGCACGGAGATCGGTAGAAATGGTAAGACATTGTAAATTGGCAGTCCACATGTAAAAGGTTGCAGACCCTGATTACGGGCAACTTCAGGAGCTTCATAACAGAATCGGCATAAGGCAAGCTCAGTGCATATAGCGGATTTTATTCAAACACATTCATTCATTAAAGATGTTTTATCAGGATGTTCCAAATACCTGTATTGCAAGAATCAAGTTTAAAAGACAGACAGGCCCCAAGCCCCTCCTCCTGCCACTCACACACAGCAGACAGGCCCCAAGCCCCTCCTCCTGCCACTCACACACAGACAGACAGGCCCCAAGCCCCTCCTCCTGTCACTCACACACACAGACAGGCCCCAAGCCCCTCCTCCTGCCACTCACACACAGACAGGCCCCAAGCCCCTCCTCCTGTCACTCACACACAGACACAGACCCCAAGCCCCTCCTCCTGCCACTCACACACACACAGACAGACCCCAAGCCCCTCCTCCTGCCACTCACACACACACAGACAGGCCCCAAGCCCCTCCTCCTGCCACTCACACACACAGACAGGCCCCAAGCCCCTCCTCCTGCCACTCACACACACAGACAGGCCCCAAGCCCCTCCTCCTGCCACTCACACACAGACAGACAGGCCCCAAGCCCCTCCTCCTGCCACTCACACACACAGACAGGCCCCAAGCCCCTCCTCCTGCCACTCACACACACAGACAGGCCCCAAGCCCCTCCTCCTGCCACTCACACACACAGACAGGCCCCAAGCCCCTCCTCCTGCCACTCACACACACACAGACAGGCCCCAAGCCCCTCCTCCTGCCACTCACACACACAGACAGGCCCCAAGCCCCTCCTCCTGCCACTCACACACACAGACAGGCCCCAAGCCCCTCCTCCTGCCACTCACACACAGACAGACAGGCCCCAAGCCCCTCCTCCTGTCACTCACACACACAGACAGGCCCCAAGCCCCTCCTCCTGCCACTCACACACACAGACAGACCCCAAGCCCCTCCTCCTGCCACTCACACACACAGACAGACCCCAAGCCCCTCCTCCTGCCACTCACACACACAGACAGGCCCCAAGCCCCTCCTCCTGCCACTCACACACACAGACAGACCCCAAGCCCCTCCTCCTGCCACTCACACACACAGACAGGCCCCAAGCCCCTCCTCCTGCCACTCACACACACAGACAGACCCCAAGCCCCTCCTCCTGCCACTCACACACAGACACAGGCCCCAAGCCCCTCCTCCTGCCACTCACACACACAGACAGGCCCCAAGCCCCTCCTCCTGCCACTCACACACAGACAGACAGGCCCCAAGCCCCTCCTCCTGCCACTCACACACACAGACAGGCCCCAAGCCCCTCCTCCTGCCACTCACACACACAGACAGGCCCCAAGCCCCTCCTCCTGCCACTCACACACACAGACAGACCCCAAGCCCCTCCTCCTGCCACTCACACACACAGACAGACCCCAAGCCCCTCCTCCTGCCACTCACACACAGACACAGGCCCCAAGCCCCTCCTCCTGCCACTCACACACACAGACAGGCCCCAAGCCCCTCCTCCTGCCACTCACACACACAGACAGACCCCAAGCCCCTCCTCCTGCCACTCACACACACAGACAGGCCCCAAGCCCCTCCTCCTGCCACTCACACACACAGACAGACCCCAAGCCCCTCCTCCTGCCACTCACACACACAGACAGGCCCCAAGCCCCTCCTCCTGCCACTCACACACAGACAGACCCCAAGCCCCTCCTCCTGCCACTCACACACAGACAGACCCCAAGCCCCTCCTCCTGCCACACACACACAGACAGGCCCCAAGCCCCTCCTCCTGCCACTCACACACAGACGGACCCCAAGCCCCTCCTCCTGCCACTCACACACAGACGGACCCCAAGCCCCTCCTCCTGCCACTCACACACAGACGGACCCCAAGCCCCTCCTCCTGCCACTCACACACAGACGGACCCCAAGCCCCTCCTCCTGCCACTCACACACAGACAGACCCCAAGCCCCTCCTCTTGCCACTCACACACAGACAGACCCCAAGCCCCTCCTCCTGCCACTCACACACACAGACAGGCCCCAAGCCCCTCCTCCTGCCACTCACACACACAGACAGACCCCAAGCCCCTCCTCCTGCCACTCACACACACAGACAGACCCCAAGCCCCTCCTCCTGCCACTCACACACAGACAGACCCCAAGCCCCTCCTCTTGCCACTCACACACAGACAGACCCCAAGCCCCTCCTCCTGCCACTCACACACACAGACAGGCCCCAAGCCCCTCCTCCTGCCACTCACACACACAGACAGACCCCAAGCCCCTCCTCCTGCCACTCACACACACAGACAGACCCCAAGCCCCTCCTCCTGCCACTCACACACACAGACAGACCCCAAGCCCCTCCTCCTGCCACTCACACACAGACAGACCCCAAGCCCCTCCTCCTGCCACTCACACACACAGACAGGCCCCAAGCCCCTCCTCCTGCCACTCACACACACAGACAGACCCCAAGCCCCTCCTCCTGCCACTCACACACAGACAGACCCCAAGCCCCTCCTCTTGCCACTCACACACAGACAGACCCCAAGCCCCTCCTCCTGCCACTCACACACAGACAGACCCCAAGCCCCTCCTCCTGCCACTCACACACAGACAGACCCCAAGCCCCTCCTCCTGCCACTCACACACAGACAGACCCCAAGCCCCTCCTCCTGCCACTCACACACAGACAGACAGGCCCCAAGCCCCTCCTCCTGCCACTCACACACAGACAGACAGGCCCCAAGCCCCTCCTCCTGCCACTCACACACAGACAGACAGGCCCCAAGCCCCTCCTCCTGCCACTCACACACAGACAGACAGGCCCCAAGCCCCTCCTCCTGCCACTCACACACAGACAGACAGACCCCAAGCCCCTCCTCCTGCCACTCACACACAGACAGACCCCAAGCCCCTCCTCCTGCCACTCACACACAGACAGACCCCAAGCCCCTCCTCCTGCCACTCACACACAGACAGACCCCAAGCCCCTCCTCCTGCCACTCACACACAGACAGACCCCAAGCCCCTCCTCCTGCCACACACACACAGACAGACCCCAAGCCCCTCCTCCTGCCACTCACACACAGACAGACCCCAAGCCCCTCCTCCTGCCACTCACACACAGACAGACCCCAAGCCCCTCCTCCTGCCACTCACACACAGACAGACCCCAAGCCCCTCCTCCTGCCACTCACACACAGACAGACCCCAAGCCCCTCCTCCTGCCACTCACACACAGACAGACCCCCCAAGCCCCTCCTCCTGCCACTCACAGACAGACAGACCCCCCAAGCCCCTCCTCCTGCCACTCACAGACAGACCCCAAGCCCCTCCTCCTGCCACTCAGACAGACCCCAAGCCCCTCCTCCTGCCACTCAGACAGACCCCAAGCCCCTCCTCCTGCCACTCAGACAGACCCCAAGCCCCTCCTCCTGCCACTCACAGACAGACCCCAAGCCCCTCCTCCTGCCACTCACAGACAGACCCCAAGCCCCTCCTCCTGCCACTCACAGACAGACCCCAAGCCCCTCCTCCTGCCACTCACAGACAGACCCCAAGCCCCTCCTCCTGCCACTCACAGACAGACCCCAAGCCCCTCCTCCTGCCACTCACAGAGACTAAATATCACTTCTTCCTCTCTGACAGGAAGCAGTTTCAACTCGCTTTATGCAGTTGCGGTTTGAACCAACAGAATCAGTGGTACATTTGAATCAGAAAAGAGCATTTTGATATACAGACTAGAAAACCAGATCAGCAAACCGCAAAAATACAGGTCAACTTTTTTGATAAAATAATGACATTATTTACGGGTCTTATGGTTGTGGAAGGTTAATATTTATACTAGGTATGAATACAAGCGCTCAACTCATTGGATTATTTGTAACGCAGTGTATTGATCTTTAATTGTGCAACAAAATGTATTTAGAGAACTTTTCAAAAATCGAGATATATAGCAAGAATAGCCCATAGGTTTGAAGAAATGGAGATATAATTTTTAGGCCATATAGCCCTGCCCTATGGTAGGGTTAAGGTAGGTAAGGGGACTAGCCCTATGGTAGGGTTAAGGTAGGTAAAGGGACTGTCTCACCTGATGCCAGCAGCCACCTGGTAGGGTGTGGTCTTCCAGGACTCAGCCTCCACCACCTTCCCATCTGGCAGAGTCACCTTGATGGGTTTACTGTCCTTCTCTGCCCTCTCTGCCATCAGAGCATCATGCTCCTCCTTCAGTTTGGTGTACAGGGACAGACGCTCCTCCACGTACCCAGGAGGAGGGGACAGCTAGAGGGGGAAGAACGGAGAGAGTGAATCCTTCAGTCTGGTGAATAGAGAGTGAGAATGGACAGGGGGGTGGAGAGAAGTGAGAGACCGTAAGTGAACGGACGGGCGCGGGGGAGAGAGAGTAAGTGAACCGACGGGCGTGGGGGAGAGAGAGTAAGTGAACCGACGGGCGTGGGGGAGAGAGAGTGAGTGAACCGACGGGCGTGGGGGAGAGAGAGTGAGTGAACCGACGGGCGTGGGGGAGAGAGAGTGAGTGAGTGAACCGACGGGCGTGGGGGAGAGAGTGAGTGAGTGAACCGACGGGCGTGGGGGAGAGAGTGAGTGAGTGAACCGACGGGCGTGGGGGAGAGAGAGAGTGAGTGAACCGACGGGCGTGGGGGAGAGAGAGAGTGAGTGAACCGACGGGCGTGGGGGAGAGAGTGGAAGTGAGTGAATAGACAGCTAGAGGAGAAAGGAGAGAAGTCTTGAGCTGTGTGGACCAAGACAGCCCCTTAATCTACAGTGGAGGGGACCGCTAGAGGAGAGACGGACAGAAGGAGAGATTGAGACAGTGACTGCCTTCTACTCCTCCACTTACCTCTGTCTTCCCACCAGCGTCTCCCGCTGCAGCCTTCTTCTTCTTCTTCTCTCCATCTTTACCTCCTCCTCCTCCCTGAACAAAAGTCAGATAATGGGTGTGGTTAGCTCCTTTTAGTCATAACTAACTATTTATATTTATTTTATTTCACCTTTATTTAACCAGGTAGGCTAGTTGAGAACAAGTTCTCATTTGCGACCTGGCCAAGATAAAGCAAAGCAGTGCGACAGAAACACAGAGTTACAGTGCATTTAATTACATTAGCTAGGCCACACAGAGCAGTCAAACCTGCTGTGCAAACAAGGTGGAGACTGATGTTGACACAACTAGTTAGTTTGGCGAGAATTAAAGAACATAACGCCCAAACTACGAGTCATTCTAACAGAGGTACGTTCATTATGAACGTGGCCAAAGGCATGGAATCTAGCTCCGACTACAACGATAAGTCAAAGGTCTATACTATAAAACATTTGTGTTTGTCCTTTGTAGTTGCGTGTCTTTCTTTGCTGAAATGTCTAGTTTTTCAATAAACGTTAATGAAATACAACGACCGACCGCATGTGCTCATTTCATTCAACAAGGAAATTCGGTAGTGGTATTTCATCAACGTTTACTGAATAACTATGTTTCAGCAAGAGAAGAGAGTATTAAATAGCTAACTGGAATGTTTAAGATAAGGAATAATTATTTGAAAAACCGTGATACTATATATATATATATATATATAGGAGTAAAGCCCTTGCTAACGATAGCTTGCTGTCATATGTATCAGCTTGGCTAACAGTTAGCTAGTTAGCTTAGCTTCAGGTCAACAATGACTACATACGTGATGGTACGCAAAGAAACTTAGCAAATAGCCACGCTACCTGTTTCCCTTCGTCAACTTTCAACTCCTTCATTTGCTCCGCCATACTCTTTTCAGCCATTATACGATGACTATACCGGTAAATATATATATTTCTATATGGCGTTAACTGAACCGGTTCACCGGATAGATCTCGTACCGGATATTGGGCGGAAGTTTCGTCACTAACTGATGCAATCGTTGCAGATTTGATTGACAGCAGCGTTGAGCCAATGATGGCTCGCGTCGTCAGTAGTTCAGCACAGCCACAAAGTCATACACCCCGCCTATTTCTACCATATTTCTACCATTTCGCTTCTCTAAAATCTGTTTCTAAACCTAAACACACTGCAAACATTATTAAAGGTTCGGGTTAGGCATAAAGACCAAAAAACACACTTTGTGTTCATTAATTTTTTTTACCATAAATTCCATTTTGACGTTGTGGCTGTGGTAACTAATGGAAACAGTTTGTGGTTGCATTAATATTATGCTGTGGGTAGGGGGAATAATTTTTTTGGGTTCCTGTAAAACATGATTCACAAATTTCACAAGAAATTTGAATGCTGTTCATAGACTAAGGCTCAGCATTTAACACCATAATGCCCTCAAAGCTAAGGGTCCCTAAGGACTGAACACCTCCATCTGTAACTGGATCCTGGACTTCCTGACGGGCCGCCCCAGATGGTGAGGGCAGGCAACAACACATCCGCCACGCTGACCCTCAACACTGGAGTCCCTCAAATATTTTTAAATAATGCACAATTTCTTCCAGAAAACTGTTGAAATTTTAAAAATATTTTGGTATACACATATGTATGTCTCAGAGTGGCGCAGCGGTCCAAGGCACTGCATCTCAGTGCTAGAGGCGTCACTACAGACCCTGGTTCAGCGGCTGGAGGCGACACTACAGTCCCTGGTTCAGCGGTCCAAGGCACTGCATCTCAGTGTAAGAGGCGTCACTACAGTCCCTGGTTCGTATCCAGGCTGCGTCATATCCGGCCGTGATTGGGGGTCCCATAGAGCGGCGCACAATTGGCCCAGTGTCAGCCGGGCTAGGCCGTCATTATAAATAAAAAGTTGCTCTTAACTGAATTGCCTAGTTAAATAAAAGGTTACATTAAAAATAAATGTCTTCAGTGTACCGTTAAACAAAAAAATCTGAATAATTTACTAAATGTTAGCTTATTCCACACAGAAATCCTAAAATGGCCTGGATGATATTATTGGCACCTTCTAGAAGTAGTTAGAAATAATTAGATTTTAAGCAGGTGATTTTCCTTTACTTTGGATTCGAACTCACCTGTGGTGAGTTGCAGGTGCCTGCAATATAAAAAAATCACTAATTCAACCAGTTTGAATAGAGAAAATGACTCATTGTCCCTCACGACGCCAGGACAGCGGAGTCAATCACCACCTTCCGGAGACACCTGAAACCCCACCTCTTTAAGGAATACCTGGGATAGGATAAAGTAATCCTCGATAAACTGCCACACAGATTCAAACTGACCTTCAGTCACAAGGTACGACAGTTTCAACTCGCACCATCCATCGCCAACCCAATGGAAGGGGGTTATATGGTAGGAGACCCAGGAGGACCCCACTGCTGAGAGACATAAGGAAGCCTGACTGTAATATGCCAAAACACACCTGAACATGCCAAAATCCTTCTAGTAGAATGTCCTGTGGACAAATGATACCAAATTAGAGCTATTTTGGTAAAGCACACCATCTCTATGTTTACAGAAAACAAAATGAAGCCTTCAAAGAAAATAAACACCTTCCCTACAGTCAAACATGGAGGTTCAGAGATGTTTTGAGGTTGTTTTGCTACCTCTGACACTGGGTGGCTTGAACCCTGTGTGCATGACATAATGAAACCAGGAGAATGCCAAGGCATTACGGAGAGCAATGTCCGACCCAGTGTCAAAAAGCTGGGTCTCCATCGAAAGTCATGTGTCTTCCAACAGGACAATGACCCCAAACACACTTCAAAAAAAGCACCCAGGAATGGTACAAGACAAAACGCTGGATTGTTCTGAAGTGGCCAGCAATAAGTCCAGATCTAAATTCCATTGAAAACTTGTGGAGAAATCTGAAAACAGCTGTTAGAACTGGAGCAGTGTGCAGTGTGAGAGACAGAGGCCACCTTTATTGCGAAATGATAAAGCACCGTTTTTTAAAAATATTCAGAATTGCCGGATCAGAATCTGCCTCCTGGCGATCTGTCCTACTGGACTCAGAGAGCTACTCTCTCAAGGTATCTTGTTGGGGCGAGTGACTCTGAACGTACAATGGCCCCAAGTCATTATATTCCTTTATTGTGCTTTGTGCTTTTTTGCCTCATGACGTGTGTGTGCTTTGTTGACTATTTCTTCCCACACTCGGGACTCTGACTCTTTATTGGTTACATGGACTCTTGGCCTCCGATCCTATTCTAACCACCTCTCACCGGCTTTGTATTCATGTTACCTGATGAAATTGCTGTAAAATATGGTATTTTTTATTTCACCTTTATTTAATCAAGTAGGCTAGTTGAGAACAAGTTCTCATTTACAACTGCGACCTGGCCAAGATAAAGCAAAGCAGTGCGACAAAAACAACAACACAGAGTTACACATGGAATAAACAAACATACAGTCAATAATGCAGTAGAAAAAAAGAAAGTCTATATACAGTGTGCGCAAATGGCGTGAGGAGGCAAGGCAATAAATAGGCCATAGTAGCGAAGTAATTGCACTTTAGCAGATTAACACTGGAGTTATAGATGAGCAGATGATGATGTGCAAGTAGAAATACTGGTGTGCAAAAGAGCAGAAAGTAAATAAAAACAATATGGGGATGAGGTAGGTAGATTGGGTGGGCTATTTACAGATGGGCCATGTACAGCTGATGTTTAAAGTTAGTGAGGGAAATATAAGTCTCCAGCTTCAGCGATTTTTGAAATTCGTTCCAGTCATTGGCAGCAGAGAATTGGAAGGAAAGGCAGCCAAAGGAGGAATTGGCTTTGGGGGTGACCAGAGAGATATACCTGCTGGACCGCGTGCTACGGGTGGGTGTTGTTATCGTGACCAGTGAACTGAGATAAGGGGGAACTTTACCTAGCAGGGTCTTGTAGATGACCTGGAACCAGTGGGTTTGGCGACGAGTATGAAGCGAGGGCCAGCCAACGAGAGCATACAGGTCGCAGTGGTGGGTAGTATATGGGGCTTTGGTGACAAAACGGATGGCACTGTGATAGACTGCATCCAATTTATTGAGTTGGGTATTGGAGGCTATTTTGTAAATGACATTGCCGAAGTCGAGGATCGGTAGGATGGTCAGTTTTACGAGGGTATGTTTGGCAGCATGAGTGAAAGATGCTTTGTTGCGAAATAGGAAGCCAATTCTAGATTTAACTTTGGATTGGAGATGTTTGATGTGAGTTTGGAAGGAGAGTTTACAGTCTAACCAGACACCTAGGTATTTGTAGTTGTCCACATATTCTAAGTCAGAACCGTCCAGAGTAGTGATCCTGGACGGGCGGGCAGGTGCAGGCAGCGATCGGTTGAAGAGCATGCATTTAGTTTTACTTGTATTTAAGAGCAGTTGGAGGCCACGGAAGGAGAGTTGTATTACATTGAAGCTCGTCTGGAGGGTAGTTAACACAGTGTCCAAAGAAGGGCCAGAAGTATACAGAATGGTGTCGTCTGCGTAGAGGGGGATCAGAGACTCACCAGCAGCAAGAGCGACATCATTGATGTATACAGAGAAAAGAGTCGGCCCAAGAATTGAACCCTGTGGCACCCCCATAGAGACTGTCAGAGGTCCGGACAACAGGCCCTCCGATTTGACACACTGAACTCTATCAGAGAAGTAGTTGGTGAACCAGGCGAGGCAATCATTTGAGAAACCAAGGCTGTTGAGTCTGCCGATGAGGATGTGGTGATTGACAGAGTCGAAAGCCTTGGCCAGGTCAATGAATACGGCGGTTTCTTATCGATGGCGGTTAAGATATCGTTTAGGACCTTGAGTGTGGCTGAGGTGCACCCATGACCAGCTCTGAAACCAGATTGCATAGCGGAGAAGGTGCGGTGGGATTCGAAATGGTTGGTAATCTGTTTGTTGACTTGGCTTTCGAAGACTTTAAAGAGGCAGGGTTGGATTGATATAGGTCTGTAGCAGTTTGGGTCAAGAGTGTCCCCCCCTTTGAAGAGGGGGATGACTGCAGCTGCTTTCCAATCTTTGGGAATATCAGACGACACGAAAGAGAGGTTGAACAGGCTAGTAATAGGGGTTGCAACAATTTCGGCAGATAATTTTAGAAAGGGTCCAGATTGTCTAGCCCGGCTGATTTGTAGGGGTCCAGATTTTGCCGCTCTTTCAGAACATCAGCTGACTGGATTTGGGAGAAGGAGAAATGGGTAAGGTTTGGGCGAGTTGCTGTGGGGGGTGCAGTGCTGTTGACCGAGTAGTGGTAGCCAGGTGGAAAGCATGGCCAGCCGTAGAGAAATGCTTATTGAAATTCTCAATTATAGTGGATTTATCGGTGGTAACAGTGTTACCTAGCCTCAGTGCAGTGGGCAGCTGGGAGGAGGTGCTCTTGTATGACTCCCAACACCCAGAAAAGGCTACTCTCCTTGATGTTATCCTCACAAATAATCCTGATAGGTATCAGTCTGGTGTTTTCTGTAATGACCTTAGTGATCACTGTTTCATAGCCTGTGTTTGTAATGGCTGCTCAGTGACATGACCTGTCCTGACTTGTCTTAGACGCTTGCTAAAAAACTTTACGCTTGGACTGAACTCTGTTGTGGAAATTCTGACACGGGACACTTTTTTTCAGTGGTTTTGTTAATGAACACGCCCCCATAAAGAAAATGAGAATTAAAAACAGCTTCAGCCCCTGGCTTGACCATGATCTGGCTGTTAGTCCACCTCAAGAATTCCATTTGGTGAAAGGCTCGGCACATGCATACTCAGGCTGACTGGCTCTCGTTCAGGCAAATGAAAAATAAGTGCACTCAGGTTATCCGGAAGGCCAAAGTTTAAGGAGCAGTTCTCTGTTTGGGTCTAACCCCAACAAGTTCTGGAAAACGGTTAAAGACCTGGAGAATTAACCCTCCTCCTCACAGCTGCTCATGTCCATTAAAGTTGATGATGTGGTTGTTACTGACAAGAAGCACATGGCTGAGCTCTTTAATCACCACTTCATTAAGTCAGGATTCCTATTTCACTCAGCCATGCCTCCTTGCCTGTCGAACATTTCCTCATCCTCCCACCCCTTCCAATGTGACTATACCAGATGCTCCTCCCTCTTTTTCCCCTGCCCCGCTACAAAGTTTCTCCCTGCAGGCAGTCACTGAGTCCGAGGTGCTAAAGGAGCTCCTTAAAATGTACCCCCCCCCCCAAAAACCCTTTACTGTCATGATAAGAGAATTATATAATAAAGGTAAATGAATAAAGAATCTGACCCTGTCACGTAACCAATTAGTAATTAGTAGTTATGTAGCATGTGTAATGAATAATGAAAGTACTGAACGTAAGTCCCATAAGGTCTAGTAGAGACCCGGAAGGGGGAGAAATGTGTCTGTGTGTATGTGTGTGTGTGTTAGTGGGCCTAAGGGAACTGTAGACATGTGTGTGACCCCGACCTGAAGAGGCTTGGAACAAACAGGGAGTAACCTTCAAGGTTCCCCTAATCTCGGGGGAAAGGAATAGGCAGCGCTGGGTAGTGATTAACAGTGGTGAGAAGTCCGGGGAGGGATACAATTCACCTACTGTTCGTGTGTATGGATGTGCGTAGGATATCTACTGTTTGTGTGGAGGTATGTGCGTAAGCGGGGAGTGAGCATAAAATTAACTTCTTTGTGTAATGTACTTCAGAACGTTCTCTGAATAAACTGTACAGACCTTTTGCAGAAAGCCGAGTCCTTGCCTAATTATTATTATTAACCCAGTGTCTTACAAACCTTGGGGATTAGTCAAGGCTTATTGATTGTTCATTATTATCATGGGGGATTCGAAAATTCCCATGACAGCTTGGTCCTTCGAGCCGGAACTCAATACCTGCTCCTGTCGTTCCGTGGCGACACCGAAACGGGCGGCTGAGGGTTCATAGATTAAAGATCTGGCCCCTTACAGGCCGCTGGCGAACTGGCGAACGACAGAAGCGGTGACGAGATCCTACCAACATTGAAACCTCAGCTACAAAAAAAATAAGGTCAGTGCTCTTTATTCACGGATTTGGGGGATAGCACCTGTATGATTGCATTAAATGTTGAATTGAGTGACGTGAGAGTGAAAGGCGGGAGTGTTTATAAAGGATTTTAATGTACTCTGGGTGTTAGACGCTGGTATATCCGAAGGAGTTTATATCTGGTGACCTGTCTTTAGGATTTTGTGTGGGGAAAAAAAATGTTTTAAAGGGAACCAAGTATTCTGTGCAAATGGAAGATAGGAATCGGGTATAAATCCAAACAGGAAGAGGAGGGGTCCGAAATGATTCCACGGTATCTGTGGCCACTACCAATATAAACTAGCTAAATGTTGAGTACCTAAAACGTAAAATTGGTGGAAAGACATCGGCAGGAAACGTAAATTGGAAGGCGAAATATAGTAATGTAATTATGAGGGAGGAGGTCAGAGACATGATTACATTAATATAGATCGCCTGTCTGAATACATCTAGGAGGGGATGGTCAGATCTTCCGGAGGCGCAAAGATAGGTATGATTATCCATGGGAGAAGAGAGACCTAAAATAGCGGAGTGAGATACGTGATATTAACGAGTCAATAATTGCAAGGAACGACAGAAAAATCGGCTGTTAACTAGGGTTTTACGACCCCTGGAAAATAGCTTGTAGACGTAGACGTATGCAACCTAATGTCCGATCAAAAGTCACCTCTATAGATAAAGTTTCAAGAAAGAGATACACATAGCAACACATAGAGGTTACACATTGGGAAATTTCCACAGGGGTAAGAGGATGATTGCGTGTGAGATGGATAAGAGGGTCAAAAACCATACATGTGAGACCTAATAAAATCTATCAAAAGTCATAAAAGTAATTATTCTAAGATCCTAGAGGAAATGAACAGTAGGTAGAAGAAGACACATAGACACATTGGGACATTTCCACAGGGGTAAGAGGATAATTGCGTGTGAGATAGATATATTGACCAGTCAAAAGCCATAAGTAACAACGCAAAAATGGGCTGTTGACCAGGGCCTTAAAACCTCTGGGTAATATCTTATTGTTGGATACATGCGAGACCCAATAATCTATCAAAAAGTCATAAAAGTAATTATTCTGTGATCCAAGAGGAAATTACCAGTAGGTAAGAGATCCACCATAGAAGTAATTAAATCAGAGTTTTAAAAAGCACATAGAATAAGAAGATAATTATTTGTGTGTGAAATAGATATATTAACCAGTCAAAAGTCGCAAGGAATGTCATAAAAATAAATATTATTCATGGTCGTATACGTGTCAGATATAAATAATGTATCAGGATTCATACAAATAATTATTCTGAAATTCTAGGAAAGATTAACGGTGGGTATTTTCAAAAGAGGTTAAGGATAATAACGGTAGAAAGCACACACATTGAAGTTAATAGCAAGGTATATATATTTTGTGAGAAGAAGCATAATAACTGCGATAGTAATTAAACGAACATGGGTAGTAAATCCTCTAAGGGGATCCCGGTATTAACCGGAGATGAGCGTTTTATGCTGGGAAAAGATAAAAGAAACATCTATTTTGGCCCGAAATGGAGGAAGAAGTACGAATTTGATGGATGTTTAAATATAGAAAAACTGGAATCAATGATTAAACAAATAAAGAGGGTCTGTGGGGATAACATAGAGAAGCAACGAACAGAAGGCCTCCGATACCGCTCGTGTTTGGCTGGCTGAAGCTAGAAAAACAGCGGAGGGGGCCAAGAGAAAGGGAGCTACTAAGGAGGAAGAATTAGGTTTCCAGGAGCAGACAGAGAGGACTCCCACGGCTCCCACAGAGACACCACCTAAGCCCAAATTATACCCCTCCCTGGCAGACCAGGGGTGGCGGGAAAACCTAGATAACGAGGTGGTGGTAGTGAGACGGAGGCAATCACACCGCCCGTCCCGTTACCCCCTTCCCCCCATATGCTGGTCCTCAGAGAGCCGAGGGAGGTAGAGAGGAAGAGACACAGAAAGGAGGACAGGATTTAGCAACTTTATTGAGAAAGTGGATAGAAACAGACGAAGGGAGAAAGATGGGAACTAAGGGAAGAGAGCGTGTTAGTGGTGCTGCACGACCCAGAGTCCTCAGTAGACTCGTTTCCCATAACCAAAGTCCGGATAGGGATAGACAAGAGGAAAGTGGGGATGATTCTGAATGGATAGAGGAGAAGGAGAGAGCAGTCAGACAGTACCCTCTGATAGCCTTACCTAACCCCCGAGCTGGGGACGAAGGACAGGGGCCGACACTAGAGGTATATAGAGCATGGACTCAGAGGGATGTCGCCAGGGCAGTAGAAGGGGTAGGACATCCCAAGGCAGGAATGGATGGGTTCAAGAGAGTTTTGGAGGCTCTGGCAGCCAGCTTTAAATTTAACACGGGTGAAGTAGAGAGAGCAGTTAGACAGCTGGTGGGAAAAGATTGGGCAGCAGTTCGGGGAAATTGGGTACCAGGAAATGGTGATTTGGTAGTAGTGCCCTGGGCGAGAGATGGACAATATGTCGAGAAAATCACACAGCTGTGTAATAATCTGAGGGACCACTATCACCGACATGCAGATTTCTCCAAGGTCCACGAGTGTAAACAAGCAGACAGTGAGACTATAAGCCAATACCTAGAGAGATTAAAGGACGTGTCCAACGCCAATAGTGGGTTAATAGAACCCCCGGTAGTGGATGGATTTGATGCTCCGTATTATCAGCAATTAAAAAATTGCTTTCCTCAGTGGAATGCGTCCCGAGATAAGCCGTGGCATCAAACAGAACCTCGTAGGGAGGGGGCTAGCAGATCTGAGGGAAGTAAAGAGATATGCAGTCCACTATGAGCAGCACGGGAAAAGTGAGAGAGAAAAGAAGGAACGGAAGAGAGCGGAGTATTTGATGGCCACTCTAGGAGAGATTGCAGGGAAGGGTAGAGGTGACAGGGAAAGAAAGAATAGCAAGGCAGGAGAGAAAGGGGGAAATAGATGTTACAATTGTGGCGAGACAAGACATTTCGCTAGAGAATGTGAGGAGCCGTGTAAACACTGCAATAAAGTAGGCCATAATCACAGAGACTGTAAAAATAACAAAGACAGGAGAGGCAAGAGAGGGGGTGTTAGCAAATACAGAGAGAAGAAGGTCAGGCGCCCACAGCCAGACTCAGAGGAGGAGGAGGAAGAGGAGGCATGACTAAGTAAGGGGAGCAGGGGAGTAGACTCTAGTGAAGGGAAGGAGGATTTCCAGGATTTGGTTAAAAAAACAGTGATTGTGAAGTTCTTGAATTGGCTACGATTGATTTGGCATTATAACAGGAGCAGAAACCCTATTTGACACTAACAGTAATGGGAAAGAGAATCACATTTCTGTGTGATACTGAGGCTTGTCGCACAGCAATCTGTGCAGACGAAGGCTCCCAAAGGGATAAAAAGTAATGAGGAACAGATAATAGTACGATCAGCATCAGGACATCAATTCATAGAACAGTTATCCGCTCCTATAACCCTGAAACATGAGTCATCTGGGGGAGAAGCCACAGTCCCTGTTCTAATATCTAAACATTTAACATTTTAGTCATTTAGCAGACGCTCTTATCCAGAGCGACTTACAGTAGTGAATGGATACATTTCATACATTTTTTTTTCTTTTTCGTACTGGTCCCCCCGTGGGAATCGAACCCACAACCCTGGCGTTGCAAACACCATGCTCTACCAACTGAGCCACACGGGATCACGTAAACTTGTTGGGTTGAGATGTAATGACTAAACTGAATGTGGCCGTCACTCCCACTGAGAGGGGAATGAAGGCAAACGCCGTCAGAGACAATATGATCGTCTGTGGGGATGGGGAACCATTTTATTGGTACAGTCAGGATTTGCTGAAGGGGGGGGGGGGGGGGGGTGGGGGTGTAATGGATATTCCTAAAACCATGATGGAACTCTCAGACAAATTACATCATAATCATAATTGTGTAGGATACTTAACAGGCTGTCACGTCCTGACCAGTATAAGGGTTATTTGTTATTGTAGTTTGGTCAGGACGTGGCAGAGGGTATTTTGTTTATGTGTTTCGGGGTGGTGGTTTATGTAGTAGGGTGTTTGATTTATTATTTCCGGCTTTTGGTCTATGTTCTAAGTTTTGTATTTCTATGTTCTTTCTGGTTTGTGGTATTTCTATGTGTAGGTTAATGGGGGGTTGGACTCTCAATTGGAGGCAGGTGCTTTCTCGTTGCCTCTGATTGAGAGTCCTATATATGGGTAATTGTTTGGTGTAGTGTTGTGGGAGATTGTTTCTTGTTTTGCCTGTGTGAGCATGACAAGACTGTTTTATTGTTCGTGAGTTCTTCGTTTTTGTTATTTTGGTGTTCTCTTTATTTTAAAATAAATAACAAGATGAGCATCCACATTCCTGCTGCGTTTTGGTCCTCTATTCCCGACGACAACCGTTACACAGGCCTAGTTTACAACACTTCCCTTCTGTAAATCTGGTAGGATACTTAACAACAGGCCTAGTTTACAACACTTCCCTTCTGTAAATCTGGTAGGATACTTAATAACAACAGGCCTAGTTTACAACACTTCCCTTCTGTAAATCTGGTAGGATACTTTAGAACAGGCCTCGTTTACAACACTTCCCTTCTGTAAATCTGGTAGGATACTTAACAACAGGCCTAGGTTACAACACTTCCCTTCTGTAAATCTGGTAGGATACTTAACAACAGGCCTAGTTTACAACACTTCCCTTCTGTAAATCTGGTAGGATACTTAACAACAGGCCTAGTTTACAACACTTCCCTTCTGTAAATATGCTGTTATTTCCAGATTTAGATTGATAACAGAACACCTGTGGTGGTGGTATGTCCTTCCTAGTTCCGTACGGTAAGGGCTGTAGCCAACTCTTCTGTCTTTGTAGGGAATGTAAATCATAACAGTTGGTTTCAGCCTATACAGTATGGAACTATCATGTCCCCACCCAAGTTAAGCTGCTCCCCTTGTCTCTTTTCAGGTCTGGGTGTGGCGGAGGCCAGGGTGACTCTAGTAACAGACCTCCCCTGAGTTACTGGTCTATGTCTAGTTCCTAATCCAGGAGGAGCAGGCTGACAAGGCCCTGATCAGAGACAGAGTTCATCGGAAACAGGAAGGAGCCCTCAACGCTTTAAAAACAGCTTTTGTAATGGATTAGGTTTAAACGCTTTCTTGTTTATCAATAAACCCACGTTCAGAGCTGACTGCTGTCACTAGACTCATTATCATAGACAACACATATTTTAACGTTTGACCTTTACCCATGATCCTCAGGTACATCGACGTGTTCCCGAGTAGGACGAGTGAGGTCGGAGGGAGGCGGAGTCTGTTGCACTGGAGGCTCCTCAGAGGAGAAAGGGGAGGACCATCCTCCTCAGTGAATTACAGAATAATAAATATACTATACAAAATACTCACATCACCAAATAATTTATTAAAATAAACTGTTTTGCAATGAAGGTCTACAGTAGCCTCAACAGCACTCTGTAGGGTAGCACCATGGTGTAGCTGGAGGACAGCTAGCTTCCATCCTCCTCTGGCTACATTGACTTCTACACAAAACCTAGGAGGCTTATGGTTCTCACCCCCTTCCATAGACTTACACAGTAATTATGACAACTTCCGGAGGTTGTCCTCCAACCTATCAGAGCTCTTGCAGCATGAACTGACATGTTGTCCACCCAATCAAAGGATCAGAGAATTAATCTAGTACTGAAAGCATAAGCTACAGCGAGCTAGCACTGCAGTGCATAAAATGTGGTGAGTAGTTGGCTCAAAGAGAGAGAAAGACAATAGCTTAACAGTTTTGAACAAATTTATTTATTTAAAAAATGAAGGAGAAGCAAAAAGAGAGAGCTAGCTATATTTTGTAGTATCTTTTTCCACTTAGCTAGACAATGCAGCTAGCTAGTTTAGCCTAGTCAAACAGAGAGGGATGCTATGTTAGCTAGTTGGCTATGGCGTTCCAACACTGGAACTCTTCCAAGTCAAGGTAAGCTTTATTCATTTATTGCCACCGGGGCCCGCCGGTGTAACTATGCTACACTGCTTGTTAACTGTATACTGTACTGCACGATTGTATCAGGTTTACTAACTCGTTAGTTCTAGTAGCTGTGTTGACTATGACGCTAGCTATATGGCGACAACGATAGTGTCCAATTCTGATCCTAAATCAGTGTAGCGGTTAGCGTTTATGTTGGAAAGGTTTTTTCACCTGGTCACAGACAGCTGATGTGTTGTGCACTGAAGTCCTCAAGCGAAGGGAAAAGGGGCGAGGAGAGCAGGTAGATGCGAGAAGGAATTATCCAATGATCACGTTGTTTGTACGTGGCTGCTACTAAAGTGAACTGTGATTGGGGGTGTATTCATTCCGCCGATTCTGTTGAAAAACGTTTCTTAAATGGAAACAAACAGAATGAAACGGGGATAAACATACCTGCATTTGTCCAATCTCGATTCCAACTGTTGGACTAATGATTACACCCTAGATCAGATAGATGTGTGCAAGGAGGTATTGAATGTGTTGCTTCTACATCTGCATTGCTTGCTGTTTGGGGTTTTAGGCTGGGTTTCTGTTCAGCACTTTGAGATATCAGCTTATCTAAGAAGGGCTTTATAAATACATTTGATTTAGATTTGATGTGTCACTGTCTGTCACCTTGATTAGTCTAATTGTTCTCTTGACCTGTGTGCACCTACGTTATAAACTTTCATTCGTAGACTAGGTTGTAGCAACCTCATGATGGGTACAGGGAACAGAGTATCATGTAGGAGCCTGAACCTACTGCTGCTGCTGTTGAGGAGGGCAATCTCTAGACAGACAACCAGGCAGACCTGCAGCACAGCCCCCCAGACAGACAGACAGACAGACAGACAGACAGACAGGCAGGCAGGCAGGCAGGCAGACAGACCTGCAGCACAGCCCCCCTCCCCCCCCCCACCCAGACATGGTGAGACAGACTGTTTTCTGTGTCATGTCCTTTAGCATTGATTGGACTGCTGTGATGAAAATGCACGGAGGGCAAACCTATCAATGGACGTTCCATGGTAGTTTGTTTCAGGGTCGTCAGGTGTCTTCTCTGCCTCGACACTTTGGTCATGACAGGACTGCCCTTCCTAACCACAGGAGATGACATCGTTCAGGTACTATTATCATGGCTTCCACCACCGTGCCGTCTCAGAGCGAGACCGTGCTCACTAGCGTCAGAGAACTTTGAACAAATGATGACTTTCTGTAAAACCCACACTCAAGATCCAGGCTGTATCACATCCGGCTGTGATTGGGAGTCCCATAGGGCGGTGCACAATTGGCCCAGCGTCGTCTGGGTTTGGCCGGTGTAGGCTGTCATTGTAAATAAGAATTTGTTCTTAACTGACTTGAGTAGTTAAATATATATAATTAAATGTAAAAAAAAAAATGTAAAAAAAAAAGATTCTGAACTTTGATTCTGATTCTGCCTTCTGTCACTTCTTCTGTCCTCTAACGCCGTCTAGGATTCTGGTTGAGTTCAGGCCAGACTGGAGGACCAGTGGAGAGGCTGATGTTTTCTTCCCATCACACCAAGACGCTGTCTCAGCCATAATCCGGGACAAGGCATACATGCGTACGTCTGTCCATATAAACTCAGCAAAAAAAAGAAACGTCCTCTCACTGTCAACTGCGTTTATTTTCAGCAAATTTAACGTGTAAATATTTGTATGACCATAACAAGATTCAACAACAGACATAAACTGAACAAGTTCCACAGACATGTGACTAACAGAACTGGAATAATGTGTCCCTGAACAAAGGGGGGGGGGGGTCAAAATCAAAAGTAACAGTCAGTATCTGGTGTGGCCACCAGCTGCATTAAGTACTGCAGTGCATCTCCTCCTCATGGACTGCACCAGATTTGCCAGTTCTTGCTGTGAGATGTTACCCCACTCTTCCACCAAGACACCTGCAAGTTCCCGGACATTTCTGGGGGCCCTAGCCCTCACCCTCCGATCCAACAGGTCCCAGACGTGCTCAATGGGATTGAGATCTGGGCTCTTCGCTGGCCATGGCAGAACACTGACGTTCCTGTCTTGCAGGAAATCACACACAGATCGATCAGTTTGGCTGGATGTCAGGATCAGCCTGCAGGAAGGGTACCACATGAGGGAGGAGGATGTCTTCCCTGTAACGCACAGCGTTGAGATTGCCTGCAATGACGACAAGCTCAGTCCGATGATGCTGTGACACACCGCCCCAGACCATGATGGACCCTCCACCACCAAATCGATCCCGCTCCAGAGTACAGGCCTCGGTGTAATGCTCATTCCTTCGGCGATAAAAGCAAATCCGACCATCACCCCTGGTGAGACAAAACCGCGACTCGTCAGTGAAGAGCACTTTTTGCCATTCCTGTCTGGTCCAGTGACGATGGGTTTGTGCCCATAAGCGACATTGTTGCCGGTGATGTCTGGTGAGGACCTGCCTTACAACAGGCCTACAAGCCCTCAGTCCAGCCTCTCTCAGCCTATTGAAGACAGTCTGAGCACTGATGGAGGGATTGTGCATTCCTGGTGTAACTCGGGCAGTTGTTACCATCCTGTACCTGTCGCGCAGGTGTGATGTTCGGATGTACCGATCCTGTACAGGTGTTGTTACACGTGGTCTGCCACTGCGAGGATGATCAGCTGTCCGTCCTGTCTCGCTGTAGTGCTGTCTTAGGCGACTCACAGTACGGACATTGCAATTTATTTCCCTGGCCACATCTGCAGTCCTCATGCCTCCTTGCAGCATGCGTAAGGCACGTTCACACAGATGAGCAGGGACACTGGGCATCTTTATTTTGGTGTTTTTCAGAATCTGTAGAAGGCCTCTTTAGTGTCCTAAGTTTTCATAACTGTGACCTTAATTGCCTACCGTCTGTAAGCTGTTAGTGTCTTAACGACCGTTCCACAGGTGCATGTTCATTAATTGTCTATGGTTCATTGAACAAGCATGGGAAATAGTGTTTAACCCTTTACAATGAAGATCTGTGAAGTTATTTGGATTTTTGGAACAGGTTTATAATAAGGAGTGGAGCTATGTCACTATGGAACAGGTTTATAATAAGGAGTGGAGCTATGTCACTATGGAACAGGTTTATAATAAGGAGTGGAGCTATGTCACTATGGAACAGGTTTATAATAAGGAGTGGAGCTATGTCACTATGGAACAGGTTTATAATGAGGAGTGGAGCTATGTCACTATGGAACAGGTTTATAATGAGGAGTGGAGCTACGTCACTATGGAACAGGTTTATTATAAGGAGTGGAGCTATGTCACTATGGAACAGGTTTATAATGAGGAGTGGAGCTATGTCACTATGGAACAGGTTTATAATGAGGAGTGGAGCTATGTCACTATGGAACAGGTTTATAATGAGGAGTGGAGCTATGTCACTATGGAACAGGTTTATAATAAGGAGTGGAGCTATGTCACTATGGAACAGGTTTATAATGAAGGAGTGGAGCTATGTCACTATGGAACAGGTTTATAATAAGGAGTGGGGCTATGTCACTATGGAACAGGTTTATAATAAGGAGTGGAGCTATGTCACTATGGAACAGGTTTATAATAAGGAGTGGGGCTATGTCACTATGGAACAGGTTTATAATAAGGAGTGGAGCTATGTCACTATGGAACAGGTTTATAATAAGGAGTGGGGCTATGTCACTATGGAACAGGTTTATTATAAGGAGTGGAGCTATGTCACTATGGAACAGGTTTATAATAAGGAGTGGAGCTATGTCACTATGGAACAGGTTTATAATAAGGAGTGGAGCTATGTCACTATGGAACAGGTTTACAATAAGGAGTGGGGCTATGTCACTATGGAACAGGGTTAGAATAAGGAGTGGAGCTATGTCACTATGGAACACGGTTATAATAAGGTGTGGGGCTATGTCACTATGGAACAGGTTTATTATAAGGAGTGGAGCTATGTCACTATGGACCAGGTTTATTATAAGGAGTGGGGCTATGTCACTATGGAACAGGTTATAATGAGTGGAGCTATGTCACTATGGAACAGGGTTATAATAAGGAGTGGGGCTATGTCACTATGGAACAGGTTTATTATAAGGAGTGGAGCTATGTCACTATGGAACAGGTTTATTATAAGGAGTGGAGCTATGTCACTATGGAACAGGTTTATTATAAGGAGTGGAGCTATGTCACTATGGAACAGGGTTATTATAAGGAGTGGGGCTATGTCACTATGGAACAGGGTTAGAATAAGGTAGTGGGGCTATGTCACTATGGAACAGGTTTATAATAAGGAGTGGGGCTATGCCACTTTGGAACAGGTTTATAATAAGGAGTGGGGCTATGTCACTATGGAACAGGTTTATAATAAGGAGTGGGGCTATGTCACTATGGAACAGGGTTATAATAAGGAGTGGGGCTATGTCACTATGGAACAGGTTTATAATAAGGTGTGGGGCTATGTCACTATGGAACAGGTTTATAATAATGAGTGGAGCTATGTCACTATGGAACAGGTTTATTATAAGGAGTGGAGCTATGTCACTATGGAACAGGTTTATTATGAGTGGAGCTATGTCACAATGGAACAGGTTTATTATAAGGAGTGGGGCTATGTCACTATGGAACAGGGTTAGAATAAGAGTGGGGCTATGTCACTATGGAACAGGTTTATTATAAGGAGTGGAGCTATGTCACTATGGAACAGGGTTAGAATAAGGAGTGGGGCTATGTCACTATGGAACATGTTTATAATAAGGAGTGGGGCTATGTCACTATGGAACAGGTTTATAATGAGTGGAGCTATGTCACTATGGAACAGGTTTATAATAAGGAGTGGAGCTATGTCACTATGGAACAGGGTTATAATGAGTGGAGCTATGTCACTATGGAAAAGGGTTATTATAAGGAGTGGGGCTATGTCACTATGGAACAGGTTTATTATAAGGAGTGGAGCTATGTCACTATGGAACAGGTTTATTATCAGGAGTGGAGCTATGTCACTATGGAACAGGTTTATAATAAGGAGTGGGGCTATGTCACTATGGAACAGGTTTATAATAAGGAGTGGAGCTATGTCACTATGGAACAGGTTTATAATAAGGAGTGGGGCTATGTCACTATGGAACAGGTTTAGAATAAGGTGTGGGGCTATGTCACTATGGAACAGGTTTATTATAAGGAGTGGGGCTATGTCACTATGGAACAGGTTTATTATAAGGAGTGGAGCTATGTCACTATGGAACAGGGTTATTATAAGGAGTGGGGCTATGTCACTATGGAACAGGGTTAGAATAAGGAGTGGGGCTATGTCACTATGGAACAGGTTTATAATAAGGAGTGGGGCTATGCCACTTTGGAACAGGTTTATAATAAGGAGTGGGGCTATGTCACTATGGAACAGGTTTATAATAAGGAGTGGGGCTATGTCACTATGGAACAGGGTTATAATAAGGAGTGGGGCTATGTCACTATGGAACAGGTTTATAATAAGGTGTGGGGCTATGTCACTATGGAACAGGTTTATAATAATGAGTGGAGCTATGTCACTATGGAACAGGTTTATTATAAGGAGTGGAGCTATGTCACTATGGAACAGGTTTATTATGAGTGGAGCTATGTCACAATGGAACAGGTTTATTATAAGGAGTGGGGCTATGTCACTATGGAACAGGGTTAGAATAAGGAGTGGGGCTATGTCACTATGGAACAGGTTTATAATAAGGAGTGGGGCTATGTCACTATGGAACAGGGTTATAATAAGGAGTGGGGCTATGTCACTATGGAACAGGTTTATTATAAGGAGTGGAGCTATGTCACTATGGAACAGGGTTAGAATAAGGAGTGGGGCTATGTCACTATGGAACAGGTTTATAATAAGGAGTGGGGCTATGTCACTATGGAACAGGTTTATAATAAGGAGTGGGACTATGTCACTATGGAACAGGTTTAGAATAAGGAGTGGGGCTATGTCACTATGGAACAGGTTTATAATGAGTGGAGCTATGTCACTATGGAACAGGTTTATAATAAGGAGTGGAGCTATGTCACTATGGAACAGGGTTATAATGAGTGGAGCTATGTCACTATGGAAAAGGGTTATTATAAGGAGTGGGGCTATGTCACTATGGAACAGGGTTAGAATAAGGAGTGGGGCTATGTCACTATGGAACAGGTTTATAATAAGGAGTGGAGCTATGTCACTATGGAACAGGTTTATAATCAGGAGTGGAGCTATGTCACTATGGAACAGGTTTATAATAAGGAGTGGGGCTATGTCACTATGGCACAGGTTTATAATAAGGAGTGGAGCTATGTCACTATGGAACAGGTTTATAATAAGGAGTGGGGCTATGTCACTATGGAACAGGTTTATTATAAGGAGTGGAGCTATGTCACTATGGAACAGGGTTATTATAAGGAGTTGAGCTATGTCACTATGGAACAGGTTTATTATAAGGAGTGGAGCTATGTCACTATGGAACAGGGTTATTATAAGGAGTTGAGCTATGTCACTACGGAACAGGTTTAGAATAAGGAGTGGGGCTATGTCACTATGGAACAGGTTTATTATAAGGAGTGGAGCTATGTCACTATGGAACAGGTTTATTATAAGGAGTGGGGCTATGTCACTATGGAACAGGTTTATTATAAGGAGTGGAGCTATGTCACTATGGAACAGGTTTAGAATAAGGAGTGGGGCTATGTCACTATGGAACAGGTTTATAATAAGGAGTGGGGCTATGTCACTATGGAACAGGTTTATAATAAGGAGTGGGACTATGTCACTATGGAACAGGTTTAGAATAAGGAGTGGGGGCTATGTCACTATGGAACAGGTTTATAAGGAGTGGAGCTATGTCACTATGGAACAGGTTTATGAATAAGGAGTGGAGGCTATGTCACTATGGAACAGGGTTATTATAAGGAGTGGGGCTATGTCACTATGGAACAGGTTTATTATAAGGAGTGGGGCTATGTCACTATGGAACAGGTTTATAATAAGGAGTGGGGCTATGTCACTATGGAACAGGTTTATAATAAGGAGTGGGGCTATGTCACTATGGAACAGGTTTATAATAAGGAGTAGAGCTATGTCACTATGGAACAGGTTTATTATCAGGAGTGGAGCTATGTCACTATGGAACAGGTTTATTATAAGGAGTGGAGCTATGTCACTATGGAACAGGGTTATAATAAGGTGTGGGGCTATGTCACTACAGGTAGTGAAGTGTTGTAATTGTGTCACTGAGTTGAAAAGGGATCCCAATAGTGAGATGAAGAAGCGAGTCGTTGAGGGTACAGAACAGAAACTAACACTAACAGTAGATCCCATTCCACCATTAATAAAACCAGGACAGGAACTAACAGTAGATCCCATTCCACCATTAATAAAACCAGGACAGGAACTAACAGTAGATCCCATTCCACCATTAATAAAACCAGGACAGGAACTAACAGTAGATCCCATTCCACCATTAATAAAACCAGGACAGGAACTAACAGTAGATCCCATTCCACCATTAATAAAACCAGGACAGGAACTAACAGTAGATCCCATTCCACCATTAATAAAACCAGGACAGGAACCCAACACGCGAGGACGTAGAACCCAACACGTGAGGACGTAGAACCCAACACGCGAGGACGTAGAACCCAACCTGTCTGGCCTTGATCTCTATGAGCTGCCATATCAATAGTAAAAATGTATATTCAATGCTGCTTTTTGTTTGACCTCTAGGTTTTATCAATCAATCAATCAAATTTATTTTTATATAGCCCTTCGTACATCAGCTGATATCTCAAAGTGCTGTACAGAAACCTAGCCTAAAACCCCAAACAGCAAGCAAAGCATGTGAAAGAAGCACGGTGGCTAGGAAAAACTCCCTAGGAAAAACTCCCTAGAAAGGTCAAAAACCTAGGAAGAAACCTAGAGAGGAACCAGGCTATGAGGGGTGGCCAGTCCTCTTCTGGCTGTGCAGGGTGGATATTATAACAGAACATGGTCAAGATGTTAAAATGTTAAAATGTTCATAAATGACCAGCATGGTCAAATAATAATAATCATAGTAGTTGTCGAGGGTGCAACAAGCACGTCCGGTGAACAGGTCAGGGTTCCATAGCCGCAGGCAGAACAGTTGAAACTGGAGCAGCAGCACGGCCAGGTGGACTGGGGACAGCAAGGAGTCATCATACCAGGTAATCCTGAGGCATGGTCCTAGGGCTCAGGTCCTCCGAGAGAAAGACAGAAAGAGAGAAAGAGAGAATTAGAGAGAGCATATTTAAATTCACACAGGACACCGGATAAGACAAGAGAAATACTCCAGATGTAACAGACTGACCCTAGCCCCCCGACACATAAACTACTGCAGCATAAATACTGGAGGCTGAGACAGGAGGGATCAGAAGACACTGTGGCCCCATCCGATGATACCCCCGGACAGGGCCAAACAGGCAGGATATAACCCCACCCACTTTGCCAAAGCACAGCCCCCACACCACTAGAGGGATAACTTCAACCACCAACTTACCGTCCTAAGACAAGGCCGAGTATAGCCCACAACGATCTCCGCCATGGCACAACCCAAGGGGGGGGCGCCAACCCAGACAGGAAGACCACGTCAGTGACTCAACCCACTCAAGTGACGCACCCCTCCCATGGACGGCATGGAAGAACACCAGTAAGCCAGTGACTCAGCCCCTGTAAAAGGGTTAGAGGCAGAGAATCCCAGTGGAAAGAGGGGAACCGGCAAGGCAGAGACAGCAAGGGCGGTTCGTTGCTCCAGCGTTTCCGTTCACCTTCACACTCCTGGGCCAGACTATACTTAATCATAGGACCTACTGAAAGGTAAGTCTTCAGTAAAGACTTAAAGGTTGAGACTGAGTCTGCGTCTCTCACATTGGTAGGCAGACCATTCCATAAAAATGGAGCTCTATAGGAGAAAGCCCTACCTCCAGCCGTTTGCTTAGAAATTCTAGGGACAATTAGGAGGCCTGCGTCTTGTGACCGTAGCGTACGTGTAGGTATGTACGGCAGGACCAAATCGGAAAGATAGGAGCAAGCCCATGTAATGCTTTGTAGGTTAGCAGTAAAACCTTGAAATCAGCCCTTGCCTTAACAGGAAGCCAGTGTAGGGAGGCTAGCACTGGAGTAATACGATCAAATTTGTTGGTTCTAGTCAGGATTCTAGCAGCCGTATTTAGCACTAACTGAAGTTTATTTAGTGCTTTATCCGGGTAGCCGGAAAGTAGAGCATTGCAGTAGTCCAGCCTAGAAGTAACAAAAGCATGGATAAATTTTTCTGTGTCATTTGTGGACAGAAAATGTCTGATTTTTGCAATGTTACGTAGATGGAAAAAAGCTGTCCTTGAAACAGTCTTGATATGTTCTTCAAAAGAGAGATCAGGGTCCAGAGTAACGCCGAGGTCTTTCACAGTTTAATTTGAGACGACTGTACAACCATCCAGATTAATTGTCAGATTCAACAGAAGATCTCTTTGTTTCTTGGGACCTAGAACAAGCATCTCTGTTTTGTCCGAGTTTAAAAGTAGAAAGTTTGCAGCCATCCACTTCTTTATGTCTGAAACACAGGCTTCTAGCGAGGGCAATTTTGGGGCTTCACCATGTTTCATTGAAATGTACAGCTGTGTGTCGTCCGCATAGCAGTGAAATTTAACATTATGTTTTCGAATGACATCCCCAAGAGGTAAAATATATAGTGAAAACAATAGTGGTCCTAAAACGGAACCTTGAGGAACACCGAAATTTACAATTGATTTGTCAGAGGACAAACCATTCACAGAGACAAACTGATATCTTTCTGACAGATAAGATCTAAACCAGGCCAGAACTTGTCCATGTAGACCAATTTGGGTTTCCAATCTCTCCAAAAGAATGTGGTGATCGATGGTATCAAAAGCGGCACTAAGATCTAGGAGCACGAGGATAGATGCAGAGCCTCGGTCTGACGTCATTAAAAGGTCATTTACCACCTTCACAAGTGCAGTCTCAGTGCTATGATGAGGTCTAAAACCAGACTGAAGCGTTTCGTATACATTGTTTGTCTTCAGGAAGGCAGTGAGTTGCTGTGCAACAGCTTTTTCTAAAATTTTTGAGAGGAATGGAAAATTCGATATAGGCCGATAGTTTTTTATAATTTCTGGATCAAGATTCGGCTTTTTCAAGAGAGGCTTTATTACTGCCACTTTTAGTGAGCTTGGTACACATCCGGTGGATAGAGAGCCGTTTATTATGTTCAACATAGGAGGGCCAAGCACAGGAAGCAGCTCTTTCAGTAGTTTAGTTGGAATAGGGTCCAGTATGCAGCTTGAGGGTTTGGAGGCCATGATTATTTTCATCATTGTGTCAAGAAATATAGTACTAAAACACTTTAGTATCTCCCTTGATCCTAGGTCCTGGCAGAGTTGTGCAGACTCAGGACAATGGAGCTTCGGAGGAATACCCAGATTTAAAGAGGAGTCTGTAATTTGCTTTCTAATGATCATGATCTTTTCCTCAAAGAAGTTCATACATTTATTACTGCTGAAGTGAAAGCCATCCTCCATTTGCGAAGGCTGCTTTTTAGTTAGCTTTGCGACAGTATCAAAAAGAAATTTCGGATTGTTCTTATTTTCCTCAATTAAGTTGGAAAAATAGGATGATCGAGCAGCAGTGAGGGCTCTTCGATACTGCACGGTACTGTCTTTCCAAGCTAGTCGGAAGACTTCCAGTTTGGTGTGGCGCCATTTCCGTTCCAATTTTCTGGAAGCTTGCTTCAGAGCTTGTGTATTTTCTGTATACCAGGGAGCTAGTTTCTTATGACAGATGTTTTTAGTTTTTAGGGGTGCAACTGCATCTAGGGTATTGCGCAAGGTTAAATTGAGTTCCTCGGTTAGGTGGTTAACTGATTTTTGTCCTCTGACGTCCTTGGGTAGGCAGAGGCAGTCTGGAAGGGCATCAAGGAATCTTTGGGTTGTCTGAGAATTTATAGCACGACTTTTAATGCTCCTCGGTTGGGGTCTGAGCAGATTATTTGTTGCAATTGCAAACGTATGCCTCACAATGTGGTACTCTATAGAATCTCTGTGGGCCTCGGTGTTAAGATTTATCATTTCACTTTTATTGTGGCATAAACATAACCAGTCATGATGTTTTCACCCCACTGTCAAATAATTACTTCCAAAGGGCGCCTTTACTAGGCTACCCGCACACGTTCATCCACTTGCGACACATACCACCCGTTTCCAAGTAGTCTATACCACCCGTTTCCAAGTAGACTATACCACCCGTTTCCAAGTAGACTATACCACCCGTTTCCAAGTAGACTATACCACCCGTTTCCAAGTAGCCTATACCACCCGTTTCCAAGTAGACTATACCACCCGTTTCCAAGTAGACTATACCACCCGTTTCCAAGTAGACTAAACCACCCGTTTCCAAGTAGACTATAGCACCCGTTTCCAAGTAGACTATACCACCCGTTTCCAAGTAGACTATACCACCCGTTTCCAAGTAGCCTATATCACCCGTTTCCAAGTAGACTATATCACCCGTTTCCAAGTAGGCTATACCACCCGTTTCCAAGTAGACTATACCACCCGTTTCCAAGTAGACTATACCACCCGTTTCCAAGTAGACTATACCACCCGTTTCCAAGTAGCCTATATCACCCGTTTCCAAGTAGACTATATCACCCGTTTCCAAGTAGGCTATACCACCCGTTTCCAAGTAGACTATACCACCCGTTTCCAAGTAGCCTATATCACCCGTTTCCAAGTAGACTATATCACCCGTTCCAAGTAGACTATACACCCGTTTCCAAGTAGGCTATACCACCCGTTTCCAAGTAGACTATACCACCCGTTTCCAAGTAGCCTATATCACCCGTTTCCAAGTAGACTATATCACCCGTTTCCAAGTAGGCTATACCACCCGTTTCCAAGTAGACTATACCACCCGTTTCCAAGTAGACTATATCACCCGTTTCCAAGTAGGCTATACCACCCGTTTCCAGATCTGGTACCATGTTTTTTTTTTTTTACATGCCTCTGACATGTGGTAATGACAAATAATGCTGTTATAGCCTACATTTTTTTCATTATTTAAAAAAATTATTGCGATGGATTACTGGTATTTCTTTTGCCGGGACGCCGTATAAAAATATACCCTTTTACCAACCCCACCTTACAGATCTGGGACCAGGCTGTGAAAATATACCTTTTACCAAACCCTCCTTACAGATCTGGGACCAGGCTGTGAAAATATACCTTTTACCAACCCCCTCTTTTTACCAAACCCTCCTTACAGATCTGGGACCAGGCTGTGAAAATATACCTTTTTACCAAACCCTCCTTACAGATCTGGGACCAGGCCCTGAAAATATATATTTTACCAACTCCACCTTACAGATCTGGGACCAGGCTGTGAAAATATACCCTTTTACCAAGCCCCTCTTTTTACCAAACCCTCCTTACAGATCTGGGACCAGGCTCTGAAAATATACCCTTTACCAAACCCTCCTTACAGATCTGGGACCAGGCTCTGAAAATATACCCTTTACCAAACCCTCCTTACAGATCTGGGACCAGGCTGTGAAAATATACCTTTTACCAACCAGATCTGGGATCAGCTCTGAAAGTCTACCTTTCTACCAACCCTGCTAACAGTTGAATTGTTCCCAAGTTAGTTTTTCATGTTGTCATCAAGTCGCCTGATCCTTTAGATATTTTAGCAGTGAATGACACTGCACTGCAGGCAGAGCCAGTGTCTCTCAGGCAGGGCCAGTGTCTCTCAGGCAGGGCCAGTCTCTCTCTCAGGCAGGGCCAGTCTCTCTCTCAGGCAGGGCCAGTCTCTCTCTCAGGCAGGGCCAGTCTCTCTCTCAGGCAGGGCCAGTGTCTCTCAGGCAGGGCCAGTCTCTCTCTCAGGCAGGGCCAGTGTCTCTCAGGCAGAGCCAGTCTCTCTCTCAGGCAGGGCCAGTGTCTCTCAGGCAGGGCCAGTGTCTCTCAGGCAGGGCCAGTGTCTCTCTCTCTCAGGCAGGGCCAGTGTCTCTCTCTCTCAGGCAGGGCCAGTGTCTCTCTCTCTCAGGCAGGGCCAGTGTCTCTCTCTCTCAGGCAGGGCCAGTGTCTCTCTCTCTCAGGCAGGGCCAGTGTCTCTCTCTCTCAGGCAGGGCCAGTGTCTCTCAGGCAGAGCCAGTGTCTCTCAGGCAGGGCCAGTGTCTCTCAGGCAGGGCCAGTGTCTCTCAGGCAGGGCCAGTGTCTCTCAGGCAGGGCCAGTGTCTCTCAGGCAGGGCCAGTCTCTCTCAGGCAGGGCCAGTGTCTCTCAGGCAGGGCCAGTGTCTCTCAGGCAGGGCCAGTGTCACTCTCAGGCAGGGCCAGTGTCACTCTCAGGCAGGGCCAGTGTCACTCTCAGGCAGGGCCAGTGTCACTCTCAGGCAGGGCCAGTGTCACTCTCAGGCAGGGCCAGTGTCACTCTCAGGCAGAGCCAGTGTCACTCTCAGGCAGAGCCAGTGTCTCTCTCTCAGGCAGGGCCAGTGTCTCTCTCTCAGGCAGGGCCAGTGTCTCTCTCTCAGGCAGGGCCAGTGTCTCTCTCTCAGGCAGGGCCAGTGTCTCTCTCTCAGGCAGGGCCAGTGTCTCTCTCAGGCAGGGCCAGTGTCTCTCTCAGGCAGGGCCAGTGTCTCTCTCTCAGGCAGGGCCAGTGTCTCTCTCTCAGGCAGGGCCAGTGTCTCTCTCTCAGGCAGGGCCCGTGTCTCTCTCTCAGGCAGGGCCAGTGTCTCTCTCTCAGGCAGGGCCAGTGTCTCTCTCTCAGGCAGGGCCAGTGTCTCTCTCTCAGGCAGGGCCAGTGTCTCTCTCTCAGGCAGGGCCAGTGTCTCTCTCTCAGGCAGGGCCAGTGTCTCTCTCTCAGGCAGGGCCAGTGTCTCTCTCTCAGGCAGGGCCAGTGTCTCTCTCAGGCAGGGCCAGTGTCTCTCTCAGGCAGGGCCAGTGTCTCTCTCTCAGGCAGGGCCAGTGTCTCTCTCTCAGGCAGGGCCAGTGTCTCTCTCTCAGGCAGGGCCAGTGTGTCTCTCTCAGGCAGGGCCAGTGTCTCTCTCAGGCAGGGCCAGTGTCTCTCTCAGGCAGGGCCAGTGTCTCTCTCAGGCAGGGCCAGTGTCTCTCTCAGGCAGGGCCAGTGTCTCTCTCAGGCAGGGCCAGTGTCTCTCTCAGGCAGGGCCAGTGTCTCTCTCAGGCAGGGCCAGTGTCCCTCTCAGGCAGGGCCAGTCTCTCTCTCAGGCAGGGCCAGTCTCTCTCTCAGGCAGGGCCAGTCTCTCTCTCAGGCAGGGCCAGTCTCTCTCTCAGGCAGGGCCAGTCTCTCTCTCAGGCAGGGCCAGTCTCTCTCTCAGGCAGGGCCAGTCTCTCTCTCAGGCAGGGCCAGTCTCTCTCTCAGGCAGGGCCAGTCTCTCTCTCAGGCAGGGCCAGTCTCTCTCTCAGGCAGGGCCAGTCTCTCTCTCAGGCAGGGCCAGTCTCTCTCTCAGGCAGGGCCAGTCTCTCTCTCAGGCAGGGCCAGTCTCTCTCTCAGGCAGGGCCAGTCTCTCAGGCAGGGCCAGTGTCTCTCTCAGGCAGGGCCAGTGTCTCTCTCAGGCAGGGCCAGTGTCTCTCTCAGGCAGGGCCAGTGTCTCTCTCAGGCAGGGCCAGTCTCTCTCTCAGGCAGGGCCAGTCTCTCTCTCAGGCAGGGCCAGTCTCTCTCTCAGGCAGGGCCAGTCTCTCTCTCAGGCAGGGCCAGTCTCTCTCTCAGGCAGGGCCAGTCTCTCTCTCAGGCAGGGCCAGTGTCCCTCAGGCAGGGCCAGTCTCTCTCTCAGGCAGGGCCAGTCTCTCAGGCAGGGCCAGTGTCTCTCTCAGGCAGGGCCAGTGTCTCTCTCAGGCAGGGCCAGTGTCTCTCTCAGGCAGGGCCAGTGTCTCTCTCAGGCAGGGCCAGTGTCTCTCTCAGGCAGGGCCAGTGTCTCTCTCTCAGGCAGGGCCAGTGTCTCTCTCTCAGGCAGGGCCAGTGTCTCTCTCTCAGGCAGGGCCAGTGTCTCTCTCTCAGGCAGGGCCAGTGTCTCTCTCTCAGGCAGGGCCAGTGTCTCTCTCTCAGGCAGGGCCAGTGTCTCTCTCTCAGGCAGGGCCAGTGTCTCTCTCTCAGGCAGGGCCAGTGTCTCTCTCAGGCAGGGCCAGTGTCTCTCTCTCAGGCAGGGCCAGTGTCTCTCTCTCAGGCAGGGCCAGTCTCTCTCTCAGGCAGGGCCAGTCTCTCTCTCAGGCAGGGCCAGTGTCCCTCAGGCAGGGCCAGTCTCTCTCTCAGGCAGGGCCAGTGTCTCTCTCAGGCAGGGCCAGTGTCTCTCTCAGGCAGGGCCAGTGTCTCTCTCAGGCAGGGCCAGTGTCTCTCAGGCAGGGCCAGTGTCTCTCAGGCAGGGCCAGTCTCTCTCTCAGGCAGGGCCAGTGTCTCTCTCAGGCAGGGCCAGTCTCTCTCTCAGGCAGGGCCAGTCTCTCTCTCAGGCAGGGCCAGTCTCTCTCTCAGGCAGGGCCAGTCTCTCTCTCAGGCAGGGCCAGTCTCTCTCTCAGGCAGGGCCAGTCTCTCTCTCAGGCAGGGCCAGTGTCCCTCAGGCAGGGCCAGTCTCTCTCTCAGGCAGGGCCAGTCTCTCTCTCAGGCAGGGCCAGTCTCTCTCTCAGGCAGGGCCAGTCTCTCTCTCAGGCAGGGCCAGTCTCTCTCTCAGGCAGGGCCAGTCTCTCTCTCAGACAGGGCCAGTGTCCCTCAGCCAGGGCCAGTCTCTCTCTCAGGCAGGGCCAGTCTCTCTCTCAGGCAGGGCCAGTCTCTCTCTCAGGCAGGGCCAGTCTCTCTCTCAGGCAGGGCCAGTCTCTCTCTCAGGCAGGGCCAGTCTCTCTCTCAGGCAGGGCCAGTCTCTCTCTCAGGCAGGGCCAGTCTCTCTCTCAGGCAGGGCCAGTCTCTCTCTCAGGCAGGGCCAGTCTCTCAGGCAGGGCCAGTGTCTCTCAGGCCTGGTCAGTTTAACCCTTCAGTTTGAGGAAGATCCTAGACAGTATAACAGACATCCTGGACAGTGTAACCCTTCAGTTTGAGGGCTGATCTCAAGACGACGACTCCTGGAAAGGAGAAGGCAACATCTAATAGTTCGTAAACAGCAATAACGGCAGATCCTATGTAGATGTATAGATCCTATGTAGATGTATAACACTGAGTATAGATCCTATGTAGATGTATAACACTGAGTATAGTTCCTATGTAGATGTATAACACTGAGTATAGATCCTATGTAGATGTATAGATCCTATGTAAATCCTATGTAGATGTATAGATCCTATGTAGATGTATAGATCCTATGTAGATGTATAGATCCTATGTAGATCCTATGTAGATGTATAGATCCTATGTAGATCCTATGTAGATGTATAGATCCTATGTAGATGTATAACACTGAGTATAGATCCTATGTAGATGTATAACACTGAGTATAGTTCCTATGTAGATGTATAACACTGAGTATAGATCCTATGTAGATGTATAGATCCTATGTAAATCCTATGTAGATGTATAGATCCTATGTAGATGTATAGATCCTATGTAGATGTATAGATCTGAGTATATACTGGAACAAAAGTATGAATCAGTTTAAAATAATCTGCTCATCCTCATTCTGTGACATTGACCTTCGAGACGAGAGAGAGAGAGGTATGTTAAACTGTTAATGAGCAAGGCAATGAGACTGATTAAACTGTTAATGAGCAAGGCTATGAGACTTTTATACTGTTAATGAGCAAGGCTATGAGACTTTTACACTGTTAATGAGCAAGGCTATGAGACTTTTACACTGATTAAACTGTTAATGAGCAAGGCTATGAGACTTTTACACTGTTAATGAGCAAGGCTATGAGACTTTTATACTTTTAATGAGCAAGGCTATGAGACTTTTATACTGATTAAACTGTTAATGAGCAAGGCTATGAGACTTTTATACTTTTAATGAGCAAGGCTATGAGACTTTTACACTGTTAATGAGCAAGGCTATGAGACTTTTATACTGATTAAACTGTTAATGAGCAAGGCTATGAGACTTTTACACTGATTAAACTGTTAATGAGCAAGGCTATGAGACTTTTACACTGATTAAACTGTTAATGAGCAAGGCTATGAGACTTTTACACTGTTAATGAGCAAGGCTATGAGACTTTTACACTGATTAAACTGTTAATGAGCAAGGCTATGAGACTTTTACACTGATTAAACTGTTAATGAGCAAGGCTATGAGACTTTTATACTGATTAAACTGTTAATGAGCAAGGCTATGAGACTTTTATACTGATTAAACTGTTAATGAGCAAGGCTATGAGACTTTTACACTGATTAAACTGTTAATGAGCAAGGCTATGAGACTTTTATACTGATTAAACTGTTAATGAGCAAGGCTATGAGACTTTTACACTGTTAATGAGCAAGGCTATGAGACTTTTATACTGTTAATGAGCAAGGCTATGAGACTTTTATACTGATTAAACTGTTAATGAGCAAGGCTATGAGACTTTTACACTGTTAATGAGCAAGGCTATGAGACTTTTAAACTTTTAATGAGCAAGGCTATGAGACTTTTACACTGATTAAACTGTTAATGAGCAAGGCTATGAGACTGATTAAACTGTTAATGAGCAAGGCTATGAGACTTTTACACTGTTAATGAGCAAGGCTATGAGACTTTTAAACTTTTAATGAGCAAGGCTATGAGACTTTTATACTGATTAAACTGTTAATGAGCAAGGCTATGAGACTTTTACACTGATTAAACTGTTAATGAGCAAGGCAATACATTGTACAAGTTACACCTAACTAAAGCTTTACCTACATGTTCGACCCTGGTACATCGTTGATGATTCTCCTTCTTCACTGCCTCCAGTTCCTATAACAAACATCATCATTATCAGATGAGCTTGAAAACATGAATGTTCAAGATTTAAATTCCCTGTGAAGGAGCTGGGAGCAGGGTGCTGTATCTTCCGGATGTCGCCCAGGTGTTTCAGGTCTCTCCGGGGGGCTGAGGCCATCTTCTCCCCAGACACAGGGTCTGTGTACTGGCTACCTCCACCCTTCCCTCTCCTCAGCTCCAAACATGACCTGACAGCACACACGATAAGATAGTTGCTATAGCGATAGCCTGGAGGATGCAGAGCAGCACACACGATTAGATAGTTGCTATAGCGATAGCCTGGAGGATGCAGAGCAGCACACACGATAAGAGAGTTGCTATAGCGATAGCCTGGAGGATTCAGAACAGCACACACGATTAGATAGTTGCTATAGCGATAGCCTGGAGGATGCAGAGCAGCACACACGATAAGAGAGTTGCTATAGCGATAGCCTGGAGGATACAGAACAGCACACACGATTAGATAGTTGCTATAGCGATAGCCTGGAGGATGCAGAGCAGCACACACGATTAGAGAGTTGCTATAGCGATAGCCTGGAGGATACAGAACAGCACACACGATTAGAGAGTTGCTATAGCGATAGCCTGGAGGATGCAGAACAGCAGAGTGGGACAGCCTTAGTTACCTGTGTTCCCTGAGCTGTTCCACCTCCAGCTGTAGAGCATTCTGTTATCCTGCCCTGCCTGGTCCGTCTCCGCCTGACGGGATCTGAACCGGGAAGGGGGGAGGGGGTGGGGGGATGAAAACTACACAAGACTTCATGAACTAAAGATAAAATGAAAAGTAAAGGACAGGGAGAGACCTTTTTTTTTCAACAGAAGATAAACATGGAAACGAAGCTAGGATGAACATAAAGAGAACGACAGACCCTCCCCTCCAATCATCCAGTAGAAGCAGACCCTCCCCTCCAATCATCCAGGAGAACAGACCCTCCCCTCCAATCATCCAGGAGAACAGACCCTCCCCTCCAATCATCCAGGAGAACAGACCCTCCCCTCCAATCATCCAGGAGAACAGACCCTCCCCTCCAATCATCCAGGAGAACAGACCCTCCCCCTCCAATCATCCAGGAGATGACAGACCCTCCCCTCCAATCATCCAGGAGAACAGACCCTCCCCTCCAATCATCCAGGAGAACAGACCCTCCCCTCCAATCATCCAGGAGAACAGACCCTCCCCTCCAATCATCCAGGAGAACAGACCCTCCCCTCCAATCATCCAGGAGATGACAGACCCTCCCCTCCAATCATCCAGGAGATGACAGACCCTCCCCTCCAATCATCCAGGAGAACAGACCCTCCCCTCCAATCATCCAGGAGAACAGACCCTCCCCTCCAATCATCCAGGAGATGACAGACCCTCCCCTCCAATCATCCAGGAGATGACAGACCCTCCCCTCCAATCATCCAGGAGAACAGACCCTCCCCTCCAATCATCCAGGAGAACAGACCCTCCCCTCCAATCATCCAGGAGAACAGACCCTCCCCTCCAATCATCCAGGAGAACAGACCCTCCCCTCCAATCATCCAGGAGAACAGACCCTCCCCCTCCAATCATCCAGGAGAACAGACCCTCCCCTCCAATCATCCAGGAGAACAGACCCTCCCCTCCAATCATCCAGGAGAACAGACCCTCCCCTCCAATCATCCAGGAGAACAGACCCTCCCCCTCCAATCATCCAGGAGAACAGACCCTCCCCTCCAATCATCCAGGAGAACAGACCCTCCCCCTCCAATCATCCAGGAGAACAGACCCTCCCCTCCAATCATCCAGGAGAACAGACCCTCCCCTCCAATCATCCAGGAGAACAGACCCTCCCCTCCAATCATCCAGGAGATGACAGACCCTCCCCTCCAATCATCCAGGAGAACAGACCCTCCCCTCCAATCATCCAGGAGAACAGACCCTCCCCTCCAATCATCCAGGAGAACAGACCCTCCCCTCCAATCATCCAGGAGATGACAGACCCTCCCCTCCAATCATCCAGGAGAACAGACCCTCCCCCTCCAATCATCCAGGAGAACAGACCCTCCCCTCCAATCATCCAGGAGAAGCAGACCCTCCCCCTCCAATCATCCAGGAGAAGCAGACCAGTAGAAGCAGTTTGATTGAATGGTTTTTATTATGCTAGTATTGACTACAGGTGACGTCCACAGACACATCATGTCATTTAGCCTTGCTGTGCTCGGAGACTGCTTTATTGTCATGCTGACCTGGACTGACCCTTCACATTTTCAGTAAGAAGCTTCTAAACATCATCTCACATTTCTTTTAAACTACTTATTGGTTTTCAACAGCGGAGATTTATATAAACCTTGCTGTCCGTCTCTCTGACATTTGCAACATTGCTTCAATATTGAAATTCCATCTCCAGCTGTCCCATTGTAATGAATGTGTAGGGGTCGGGACTCAGCCAGTCCAAGTCATGAATCAGCATACTTTTTATGGATATATACAAACAAAATGTTAATATAAAAAAGGGTCAAACGAAGTGCAGCTAGGTCGCAGGTCGCAGTCTTTCTAGCTTCAGTTTGAAGTGATTATGTTAGCTGTGTTTTTGGCTAACTCCTCTGAACAACAGTGTCCTGACGAGTGAGCACATTTTCCTTGCCAGGCAAAAATCACGCTTCTTTTGCTCATTCTTATGAATGTATCCAAATAAATGTCACTAGAAAACAGCTTAAACAAATGCAAATACAGCTACTTTGCTGTTATCTGGCTGCACTTTTTATGACGTGACTAAGTTAGCCGTAGTTGGCTAGCTAGCAAGCATGGGATAAGAACGTTACCTGCCAGTATGGCACCGAACCAATAGAACGAACGACTGGGTCGCGTCTCTGGTAACCGAACCAATAGAACGAACGACTGGGTCGCGTCTCTGGTAACCGAACCAATAGAACGAACGACTGGGTCGCGTCTCTGGTAACCGAACCAATAGAACGAACGACTGGGTCGCGTCTCTGGTAACCGAACCAATAGAACGAACGACTGGGTCGCGTCTCTAGTAACCGAACCAATAGAACGAACGACTGGGTCGCGTCTCTGGTAACCGAACCAATAGAACGAACGACTGGGTCGCGTCTCTGGTAACCGAACCAATAGAACGAACGACTGGGTCGCGTCTCTGGTAACCGAACCAATAGAACGAACGACTGGGTCGCGTCTGAGGTAACCGAACCAATAGAACGAACGACTGGGTCGCGTCTCTGGTAACCGAACCAATAGAACGAACGACTGGGTCGCGTCTCTGGTAACCGAACCAATAGAACGAACGACTGGGTCGCGTCTCTGGTAACCGAACCAATAGAACGAACGACTGGGTCGCGTCTCTGGTAACCGAACCAATAGAACGAACGACTGGGTCGCGTCTCTGGTAACCGAACCATTGGGCTGGTCTAAGGACAGGCTGTACGTAGCATTGGGCTGGTCTAAGGACAGGCTGTACGTAGCATTGGGCTGGTCTAAGGACAGGCTGTACGTAGCATTGGGCTGGTCTAAGGACAGGCTGTTCGTAGCATTGGGCTGTTCTAAGGACCTACGGTATGCCACTGTAGGGGGCGTCTGGGTGTGTCGATGTACAAGAAATAACAGCATCCATTTAGATTTTTCAGAACAGTAACCTCTCTCTTACTAAAATGGCAGACATCCCAAACCTCTTATCAGGGAACATTCATTACAACTGTGGGTCTGATATCTTTATTAACACAGAAAGATGTAGTACTGTGAGTGGAGTCACCCTGCACTGCTAGTCCAACGGAAAGACAGGCTCGAGGGCGCCAGAGAGAGACTGTCTCAGTACAACAGAAAGACAGGCTAGAGGGCGCCAGAGAGACTGTCTCAGTCCAACGGAAAGACAGGCTCGAGGGCGCCAGAGAGAGACTGTCTCAGTACAACAGAAAGACAGGCTAGAGGGCGCCAGAGAGACTGTCTCAGTCCAACGGAAAGACAGGCTCGAGGGCGCCAGAGAGAGACTGTCTCAGTACAACAGAAAGACAGTCTAGAGGGCGCCAGAGAGAGACTGTCTCAGTACAACGGAAAGACAGGCTAGAGGGCGCCAGAGAGAGACTGTCTCAGTACAACAGAAAGACAGTCTCTCTCTGGCACCCTCTAGCCTGTCTCAGTCCAACAGAAAGACAGTCTCTCTGGAGCCCTCTAGCCTGTCTCAGTCCAACAGAAAGACAGTCTCTCTGGCTCCCTCTAGCCTGTCTCAGTACAACAGAAAGACAGTCTCAGTCCAACAGAAAGACAGTCTCTCTCTGGCTCCCTCTAGCCTGTCTCAGTACAACAGAAAGACAGTCTCTCTCTGGCACCCTCTAGCCTGTCTCAGTCCAACAGAAAGACAGTCTGGTCTCAGTACAACAGAAAGACAGTCTCAGTCCAACAGAAAGACAGTCTCTCTCTGGCACCCTCTAGCCCGTCTCAGTCCACCAGAAAGACAGTCTCTCTCTGGCACCCTCTAGCCGTCTCAGTCCATGCTGCTAATCAAAGTAATGCTGTCTGGAAAGCAAGCTGTTTAGTTTTAGGAAACAAAAGATTGTTTAACAGTTAGAAATGAAAGGTTTAACCACAACAGATATAATAGCAAAATAAATACCCAGGTTTAGTCATTTCTATGTTATGCAAAGGTTGGTTTTATGTTTCGATTGGGAATCAGATTTCTGAAACTATGATGTGGGTGTCATTGTGGGGAGCGAACGGGAAGAGAGGACAGTCCTATAGTTGCTTCCGAAGCAGCTTCCCTGCGTTGGAACTCAAGCTTCTGGCCTGCTTCACACAGTCTTCCTCACTGACAGGAAGAGAACCAAGAAATGAAAGAAATGGAGAGATAAAAGGACAGAAAGAAGAGGAAGAAGACAGTAGTTATTGCAGGGTTGGTAGCTGGCTGTAACTCCCTGTGAAGAGAACCTTATTAAACAGTGAAACACACTGGTCTGAGGTTAGACCTGATAAACACACTGGTCTGAGGTTAGACCTGATAAACACACTGGTCTGAGGTTAGACCTGATAAACACACTGGTCTGAGGTTTATTAGACAGACTAGACCTAATAAACACACTGGTCTGAGGTTAGACCTGATAAACACACTGGTCTGAGGTTAGACCTGATAAACACACTGGTCTGAGGTTTATTAGACAGACTAGACCTGATAAACACACTGGTCTGAGGTTAGACCTGATAAACACACTGGTCTGAGGTTTATTAGACAGACTAGACCTGATAAACACACTGGTCTGAGGTTAGACCTGATAAACACAGGTGGGTGCTGAGGTTGAGGAGCGCTGATGAAACACACTGGTCTGAGGTTAGACCTGATAAACACACTGGTCTGAGGTTTATTAGACAGACTAGACCTGATAAACACACTGGTCTGAGGCTGTCAAGAGCTTTGTTTCAGTGGGATCTAAAACAGAACACAGCCAGAAAGCCTAATTCACTCAGGGCCGGGTTTCTGGGACTCAGATAAAAAATTAAGACTGACAAAAAAAGCATTAAAAAGTAGATGAAGAATCCCAATGACAGAGCTGCTTTTAAGTCCTGGAAAGTAGTTCTGAAAAGGTAAACTCATGTGTCCTGTTCTAATCTACCGAGGAAGAGGCGGTTTCTTGATGTGTATAGACAGGTTAGCTTTACAACGTCCGGAAAACGATGCGCACACTTCAATGGGGCAGAAGTGTGTGTGTGTGTGTTGTGATTCTGGGTAGTCAGATAGCTAGCAACAACGACAGGAAGCTGCCATGTGAGGAATCGTAGGTGGTTCGTTTCATCTTGGTCTTGTTTTGACAGGATGTCACGTCTATGCTAATGTGGGCAAAATTTGCTAGCTAGCAAACCAACAATTGTAACGATGTATTTGAGGGACAAGTGCTCATTGTGCAAATGTATTTATGTTTTTAACAAACATTGGCGGCGAAATAGTTTTACATGTTGTCAACAATCTAAGCCTATCCTGTCTGTTTGGCGCACGCGTCTGTTTTGTTGCTAAACAACGAACCCATCTATAGGCTCCGCCCCGGTCAAATCCCTAGTCAGACACATAGTCACTTCCTGGTTTGCGTGGATATAGGAAGAAAAAATGGCTCCGACGAACAGGGCTGCTGTGCTTCTAGCTCTCAGGAAACATTGCAGTATTTTTTATGTGTTATTTCTTACATTATTAGCCCAGATTTCTTTGGGGTGTTATTACATACAGCCGGGAATAACTTTTGGATATCAGAGCGGCGGTAAATCACCAGCATTACGACCAGGAATACGACTTTCCCGAATTGGATCCTTTGCCCCTCCAGGGAGCAAACTCAGGAGGCTGAAGAAATTCGACTTGGCACCTCAAACCCTCACAAACTTTTACAGATGCACAATTGAGAGCATCCTGTCGGGCTGTATCACAGCCTGGTACGGCAACTGCTCCGCCCACAACCATAAGGCTCTCCAGAGGGGGGGTGCGGTCTGCACAACGCATCACCGGGTGCAAACTACCTGCCCTCCAGGACACCTACACCACCCGATGTCACAGGATGACCAAAAAGATCATCAAGGACAACAACCACCCGAGCCACTACCTGTTCACCCCGCTATCATCCAGAAGGTGAGGTCAGTACAGGTGCATCAAAGCTGGGACCGAGAGACTGAAAAACAACTTCTATCTCAAGGCCATCAGACTGTTAAATAGCCATCATTAGCACATTAGAGGCTGCTGCCTATATACATAGACTTGTAATCACTGGCCACTTTATTAAATGGAACACTAGTCACTTTAATAATGTTTACATATCTGGCATTACTCATCTCATTTGTAAAACTATATTCTATCCTATTCTCAGTCTATGCCGCTCTGACATTGTTTGTCCAAATATTCATATATTCTAATTCTTGCTAAAACACGTGTATGTGACAAATAAAAATGGATTTGTTAAGTAAAAGGGGGGCATTTTGACTGCATAGAGCAGGGGTATTTTAACTGTTAAAGGCGCTGCACGGTCAATCCGACGTCTCCACTGACCGTTCCGCATTTACGGTGATATGGCCTCTGCAGAAGTCAGGGCATTCAGACTTATTGTGCTTCGCCGAGCAGTGCTGTTGTCAAGGAAGTGAGTTTGTGTTTATACAGGACCTGCTGCTCTCACCTACCGTCAACCAATCATGTCAATAAGGAGGGTATATGGGAGTCCTCCGCATTGTTACAAAATTTGCGGCACACGGCGATGCGGTACTGGGCTTAATTTGGCCTCTGTGTTCCTCCGGATGCTCAGCAATTGAGTCACACCGTCCATACGGCGCCTCACAACCACATTATCGTCTCTTACTGTACGAGGACTGGAGCCTGCTGGTACTCTGTTCCACATGATAATGAATTACAAACACCTGGTGTCCCAGGTCTAAATCAGTCCTTAAACAAAACACAGTGGAACTGGCTTTGTGGTCCAGAGTTTAGTTTGAGGGGCATAGAGGTTGGAGAAAATGTTTGGTGACTTGGAAACTATTGTTAGTTTGAAGGCATACTTTTCTTTCGTGCTGTACAGGTGAGACTTGTGTAGGAGCATTCAGAAGAGGTTTCTATTTGTGGATTGTCTGACTCCGGTAAAGTAACAGGAAGGCTATTTATATGGAATATTTCTACTTAGTTTATTTGCTTTGTGAGTTACATTACTGAACTGGTCAGATCTCCTCATTTGGATTAATTGGTCTTTGTTTATTTTTGGGATATCTTACTTGGATTCAGTACTGAATTGAGCATTGGCTCTCCTTGAAGAAGAGAGACTTGGCTGTTCAAAGCATTTTGCTATTTTTAACTTCTGTTTTAGAGCCTTACATTTGAGTTGAGTTGGGGGTTTGAATTGTATGCCATCTGACTTGACTTGTGAAATGACATGCGTTCCCTTCCTTGTGAAATGACATGAGTCCCTCATCCCTACCTGTTCTCCAGGTGTTTTATAATCCCTCCCTCCTACCTGTTCTCCAGGTGTTTTATAGTCCCTCCCTCCTACCTGTTCTCCAGGTGTTTTATAGGCCCTCCCTCCTACCTGTTCTCCAGGTGTTTTATAGTCCCTCCAGGTGTTTTATAGTCCCTCCCTCCTACCTGTTCTCCAGGTGTTTTATAGTCCCTCATCCCTACCTGCTCTCCAGGTGTTTTATAGTCCCTCCCTCCTACCTGTTCTCCAGGTGTTTTATAGTCCCTCCCTCCTACCTGTTCTCCAGGTGTTTTATAGTCCCTACCGCCTACCTGTTCTCCAGGCAGGTGTTTTATAGTCCCTCCCTCCTACCTGTTCTCCAGGTGTTTTATAGTCCCTACCTCCTACCTGTTATCCAGGTGTTATATAGTCCCCCCCTCCTACCTGTTCTCCAGGTGTTTTATAGTCCCTCATCCCTACCTGTTCTCCAGGTGTTTTATAGTCCCTCCCTCCTACCTGTTCTCCAGGTGTTTTATATTCCCTCCATCCTACCTGTTCTCCAGGTGTTTTATAGTCCCTCCCTCCTACCTGTTCTCCAGGTGTTTTATAGTCCCTCATCCCTACCTGTTCTCCAGGTGTTTTATAGTCCCTCCCTCCTACCTGTTCTCCAGGTGTTTTATAGGCCCTCCCTCCTACCTGTTCTCCAGGTGTTTTATAGTCCCTCCCTCCTACCTGTTCTCCAGGTGTTTTATAGTCCCTCTCTCCTACCTGCTCTCCAGGTGTATTATAGTCCCTCCCTCCTACCTGTTCTCCAGGTGTTTTATAGTCCCTCCCTCCTACCTGTTCTCCAGGTGTTTTATAGTCCCTCCCTCCTACCTGCTCTCCAGGTGTTTTATAGTCCCTCCCTCCTACCTGTTCTCCAGGTGTTTTATAGTCCCTCCCTCCTACCTCTTCTCCAGGTGTTTTATAGTCCCTCCCTCCTACCTGCTCTCCAGGTGTTTTATAGGCCCTCCCTCCTACCTGCTCTCCAGGTGTTTTATAGTCCCTCTCTCCTACCTGTTCTCCAGGTGTTTTATAGTCCCTCATCCCTACCTGCTCTCCAGGTGTTTTATAGTCCCTCCCTCCTACCTCTTCTCCAGGTGTTTTATAGTCCCTCCCTCCTACCTGTTCTCCAGGTGTTTTATAGTCCCTCCCCCCTACCTGTTCTCCAGGTGTTTTATAGTCCCTCATCCCTACCTGCTCTCCAGGTGTTTTATAGTCCCTACCTCCTACCTGTTCTCCAGGTGTTTTATAGTCCCTCCCTCCTACCTGTTCTCCAGGTGTTTTATAGTCCCTCACTCCTACCTGTTCTCCAGGTGTTTTATAGTCCCTCCCTCCTACCTGCTCTCCAGGTGTATTATAGTCCCTCCCTCCTACCTGTTCTCCAGGTGTTTTATAGTCCCTCCCTCCTACCTGTTCTCCAGGTGTTTTATAGTCCCTCCCTCCTACCTGCTCTCCAGGTGTTTTATAGTCCCTCCCTCCTACCTGTTCTCCAGGTGTTTTATAGTCCCTCCCTCCTACCTCTTCTCCAGGTGTTTTATAGTCCCTCCCTCCTACCTGCTCTCCAGGTGTTTTATAGGCCCTCCCTCCTACCTGCTCTCCAGGTGTTTTATAGTCCCTCTCTCCTACCTGTTCTCCAGGTGTTTTATAGTCCCTCATCCCTACCTGCTCTCCAGGTGTTTTATAGTCCCTCCCTCCTACCTCTTCTCCAGGTGTTTTATAGTCCCTCCCTCCTACCTGTTCTCCAGGTGTTTTATAGTCCCTCCCCCCTACCTGTTCTCCAGGTGTTTTATAGTCCCTCATCCCTACCTGCTCTCCAGGTGTTTTATAGTCCCTACCTCCTACCTGTTCTCCAGGTGTTTTATAGTCCCTCCCTCCTACCTGTTCTCCAGGTGTTTTATAGTCCCTCACTCCTACCTGTTCTCCAGGTGTTTTATAGTCCCTCCCTCCTACCTGTTCTCCAGGTGTTTTATAGTCCCTCCCCCCTACCTGTTCTCCAGGTGTTTTATAGTCCCTCATCCCTACCTGCTCTCCAGGTGTTTTATAGTCCCTACCTCCTACCTGTTCTCCAGGAGTCTTATAGTCCCTCCCTCCTACCTGTTCTCCAGGTGTTTTATAGTCCCTCCCTCCTACCTGCTCTCCAGGTGTTTTATATTCCCTCCCTCCTACCTGTTCTCCAGGTGTTTTATAGTCCCTCAGTCCCTACCCCTCCTACCTGTTCTCCAGGTGTTTTATAGTCCCTCACCTGCCTACCTGTCTCTCCAGGTGTTTTATAGTCCCTCCCTCCTACCTGTTCTCCAGGTGTTTTATAGGCCCTCCCTCCTACCTGTTCTCCAGGTGTTTTATAGTCCCTCATCCCTACCTGCTCTCCAGGTGTTTTATATTCCCTCCCTCCTACCTGTTCTCCAGGTGTTTTATAGTCCCTCCCTGCTACCTGCTCTCCAGGTGTTTTATAGTCCCTCCCTCCTACCTGCTCTCCAGGTGTTTTATAGTCCCTCCCTCCTACCTGTTCTCCAGGTGTTTTATAGTCCCTCATCCCTACCTGTTCTCCAGGTGTTTTATAGTCCCTCCCTCCTACCTGTTCTCCAGGTGTTTTATAGTCCCTCCCTCCTACCTGTTCTCCAGGTGTTTTATAGTCCCTCTCTCCTACCTGCTCTCCAGGTGTTTTATAGTCCCTCCCTCCTACCTGTTCTCCAGGTGTTTTATAGTCCCTCCCTCCTACCTGTTCTCCAGGTGTTTTATAGTCCCTACCTCCTACATGTTATCCAGGTGTTATATAGTCCCCCCCTCCTACCTGTTCTCCAGGTGTTTTATAGTCCCTCCCTCCTACCTGTTCTCCAGGTGTATTATAGTCCCTCCCTCCTACCTGTTCTCCAGGTGTTTTATAATCCCTCCCTCCTACCTGTTCTCCAGGTGTTTTATAGTCCCTCCCTCCTATCTGTTCTCCAGGTGTATTATAGTCCCTCCCTCCTACCTGTTCTCCAGGTGTTTTATAGTCCCTCCCTCCTACCTGTTCTCCAGGTGTTTTATAGTCCCTCCCTCCTACCTGCTCTCCAGGTGTTTTATAGTCCCTCATCCCTACCTGCTCTCCAGGTGTTTTATAGTCCCTCACTCCTACCTGTTCTCCAGGTGTTTTATAGTCCCTCCCTCCTACCTGTTCTCCAGGTGTTTTATAGTCCCTCCCTCCTACCTGCTCTCCAGGTGTTTTATAGTCCCTCCTTCCTACCTGCTCTCCAGGTGTTTTATAGTCCCTCACTCCTACCTGTTCTCCAGGTGTTTTATAGTCCCTCATCCCTACCTGCTCTCCAGGTGTTTTATAGTCCCTCCCTCCTACCTCTTCTCCAGGTGTTTTATAGTCCCTCCCTCCTACCTGCTCTCCAGGTGTTTTATAGTCCCTCCCTCCTACCTGCTCTCCAGGTGTTTTATAGTCCCTCACTCCTACCTGTTCTCCAGGTGTTTTATAGTCCCTCCCTCCTACCTGTTCTCCAGGTGTTTTATAGTCCCTCATCCCTACCTGCTCTCCAGGTGTTTTATAGTCCCTCCCTCCTACCTGTTCTCCAGGTGTTTTATATTCCCTCCCTCCTACCTGTTCTCCAGGTGTTATATAGTCCCTCTCTCCTACCTGTTCTCCAGGTGTTTTATAGTCCCTCCCCCCTACCTGTTCTCCAGGTGTTTTATAGTCCCTCATCCCTACCTGCTCTCCAGGTGTTTTATAGTCCCTCCCTCCTACCTGTTCTCCAGGTGTTTTATAGTCCCTCCCTCCTACCCGTTCTCCAGGTGTTTTATAGTCCCTCCCTCCTACCTGCTCTCCAGGTGTTTTATAATCCCTCCCTCCTACCTGTTCGCCAGGTGTTTTATAGGCCCTCCCTCCTACCTGCTCTCCAGGTGTTTTATAGTCCCTCCTTCCTACCTGTTCTCCAGGTGTTTTATAGTCCCTCACTCCTACCTGTTCTCCAGGTGTTTTATAGTCCCTCATCCCTACCTGCTCTCCAGGTGTTTTATAGTCCCTCCCTCCTACCTCTTCTCCAGGTGTTTTATAGTCCCTCCCTCCTACCTGCTCTCCAGGTGTTTTATAGTCCCTCCCTCCTACCTGCTCTCCAGGTGTTTTATAGTCCCTCACTCCTACCTGTTCTCCAGGTGTTTTATAGTCCCTCCCTCCTACCTGTTCTCCAGGTGTTTTATAGTCCCTCATCCCTACCTGCTCTCCAGGTGTTTTATAGTCCCTCCCTCCTACCTGTTCTCCAGGTGTTTTATATTCCCTCCCTCCTACCTGTTCTCCAGGTGTTATATAGTCCCTCTCTCCTACCTGTTCTCCAGGTGTTTTATAGTCCCTCCCCCCTACCTGTTCTCCAGGTGTTTTATAGTCCCTCATCCCTACCTGCTCTCCAGGTGTTTTATAGTCCCTCCCTCCTACCTGTTCTCCAGGTGTTTTATAGTCCCTCCCTCCTACCCGTTCTCCAGGTGTTTTATAGTCCCTCCCTCCTACCTGCTCTCCAGGTGTTTTATAATCCCTCCCTCCTACCTGTTCGCCAGGTGTTTTATAGGCCCTCCCTCCTACCTGCTCTCCAGGTGTTTTATAGTCCCTCCTTCCTACCTGTTCTCCAGGTGTTTTATAGTCCCTCATCCCTACCTGTTCTCCAGGTGTTTTATAGTCCCTCCCTCCTACCTGCTCTCCAGGTGTTTTATAGTCCCTCCCTCCTACCTGCTCTCCAGGTGTTTTATAGTCCCTCCCTCCTACCTGTTCTCCAGGTGTTTTATAGTCCCTCCCTCCTACCTGCTCTCCAGGTGTTTTATAGTCCCTCCCTCCTACCTGTTCTCCAGGTGTTTTATAGGCCCTCCCTCCTACCTGTTCTCCAGGTGTTTTATAGTCCCTCCCTCCTACCTGTTCTCCAGGTGTTATATAGTCCCTCTCTCCTACCTGCTCTCCAGGTGTTTTATAGTCCCTCCCTGCTACCTGTTCTCCAGGTGTTTTATAGTCCCTCCCTCCTACCTGCTCTCCAGGTGTTTTATAGTCCCTCCCTCCTACCTGTTCTCCAGGTGTTTTATAGTCCCTCATCCCTACCTGCTCTCCAGGTGTTTTATAGTCCCTCCCTCCTACCTGTTCTCCAGGTGTTTTATAGTCCCTCCCTCCTACCTGTTCTCCAGGTGTTTTATAGTCCCTCACCCCTACCTGCTCTCCAGGTGTTTTATAGTCCCTCCCTCCTACCTGTTCTCCAGGTGTTTTATAGTCCCTCCCTCCTACCTGTTCTCCAGGTGTTTTATAGTCCCTACCTCCTACCTGTTCTCCAGGTGTTATATAGTCCCCCCCTCCTACCTGTTCTCCAGGTGTTTTATAGTCCCTCCCTCCTACCTGTTCTCCAGGTGTTTTATAGGCCCTCCCTCCTACCTGTTCTCCAGGTGTTTTATAGTCCCTCATCCCTACCTGCTCTCCAGGTGTTTTATAATCCCTCCCTCCTACCTGTTCTCCAGGTGTTTTATAGGCCCTCCCTCCTACCTGCTCTCCAGGTGTTTTATAGTCCCTCATCCCTACCTGCTCTCCAGGTGTTTTATAGTCCCTCCCTCCTACCTGTTCTCCAGGTGTTTTATAGGCCCTCCCTCCTACCTGTTCTCCAGGTGTTTTATAGTCCCTCCCTCCTACCTGTTCTCCAGGTGTTTTATAGGCCCTCCCTCCTACCTGTTCTCCAGGTGTTTTATAGTCCCTCATCCCTACCTGCTCTCCAGGTGTTTTATAGGCCCTCCCTCCTACCTGCTCTCCAGGTGTTTTATAGTCCCTCCTTCCTACCTGTTCTCCAGGTGTTTTATAGTCCCTCCCCCCTACCTGCTCTCCAGGTGTTTTATAGTCCCTCCCTCCTACCTGTTCTCCAGGTGTTTTATAGTCCCTCATCCCTACCTGTTCTCCAGGTGTTTTATAGTCCCTCCCTCCTACCTGCTCTCCAGGTGTTTTACAGTCCCTCCCTCCTACCTGCTCTCCAGGTGTTTTATAGTCCCTCCCCCCTACCTGTTCTCCAGGTGTTTTATAGTCCCTCCCTCCTACCTGTTCTCCAGGTGTTTTATAGTCCCTCCCTCCTACCTGTTCTCCAGGTGTTTTATAGTCCCCCCCTCCTACCTGTTCTCCAGGTGTTTTATAGTCCCTCCCTCCTACCTGTTCTCCAGGTGTTTTATAGTCCCTCCCTCCTACCTGTTCTCCAGGTGTTTTATAGTCCCTCCCTGCTACCTGCTCTCCAGGTGTTTTATAGTCCCTCCCTCCTACCTGCTCTCCAGGTGTTTTATAGTCCCTCCCTTCTACCTGTTCTCCAGGTGTTTTATAGTCCCTCCCTCCTACCTGTTCTCCAGGTGTTTTATAGTCCCTCCCTCCTACCTGTTCTCCAGGTGTTTTATAGTCCCTCTCTCCTACCTGCTCTCCAGGTGTTTTATAGTCCCTCCCTCCTACCTGTTCTCCAGGTGTTTTATAGTCCCTCCCTCCTACCTGTTCTCCAGGTGTTTTATAGTCCCTACCTCCTACCTGTTATCCAGGTGTTATATAGTCCCTCCCTCCTACCTGTTCTCCAGGTGTTTTATAGTCCCTCCCTCCTACCTGTTCTCCAGGTGTTTTATATTCCCTCCCTCCTACCTGTTCTCCAGGTGTTTTATAGTCCCTCCCTCCTACCTGCTCTCCAGGTGTTTTATAGTCCCTCATCCCTACCTGCTCTCCAGGTGTTTTATAGTCCCTCACTCCTACCTGTTCTCCAGGTGTTTTATAGTCCCTCCCTCCTACCTGTTCTCCAGGTGTTTTATAGTCCCTCCCTCCTACCTGCTCTCCAGGTGTTTTATAGTCCCTCCCTCCTACCTGCTCTCCAGGTGTTTTATAGTCCCTCACTCCTACCTGTTCTCCAGGTGTTTTATAGTCCCTCATCCCTACCTGCTCTCCAGGTGTTTTATAGTCCCTCCCTCCTACCTCTTCTCCAGGTGTTTTATAGTCCCTCCCTCCTACCTGCTCTCCAGGTGTTTTATAGTCCCTCCCTCCTACCTGCTCTCCAGGTGTTTTATAGTCCCTCACTCCTACCTGTTCTCCAGGTGTTTTATAGTCCCTCCCTCCTACCTGTTCTCCAGGTGTTTTATAGTCCCTCATCCCTACCTGCTCTCCAGGTGTTTTATAGTCCCTCCCTCCTACCTGTTCTCCAGGTGTTTTATATTCCCTCCCTCCTACCTGTTCTCCAGGTGTTATATAGTCCCTCTCTCCTACCTGTTCTCCAGGTGTTTTATAGTCCCTCCCCCCTACCTGTTCTCCAGGTGTTTTATAGTCCCTCATCCCTACCTGCTCTCCAGGTGTTTTATAGTCCCTCCCTCCTACCTGTTCTCCAGGTGTTTTATAGTCCCTCCCTCCTACCCGTTCTCCAGGTGTTTTATAGTCCCTCCCTCCTACCTGCTCTCCAGGTGTTTTATAATCCCTCCCTCCTACCTGTTCGCCAGGTGTTTTATAGGCCCTCCCTCCTACCTGCTCTCCAGGTGTTTTATAGTCCCTCCTTCCTACCTGTTCTCCAGGTGTTTTATAGTCCCTCACTCCTACCTGTTCTCCAGGTGTTTTATAGTCCCTCATCCCTACCTGCTCTCCAGGTGTTTTATAGTCCCTCCCTCCTACCTCTTCTCCAGGTGTTTTATAGTCCCTCCCTCCTACCTGCTCTCCAGGTGTTTTATAGTCCCTCCCTCCTAACTGCTCTCCAGGTGTTTTATAGTCCCTCACTCCTACCTGTTCTCCAGGTGTTTTATAGTCCCTCCCTCCTACCTGTTCTCCAGGTGTTTTATAGTCCCTCATCCCTACCTGCTCTCCAGGTGTTTTATAGTCCCTCCCTCCTACCTGTTCTCCAGGTGTTTTATATTCCCTCCCTCCTACCTGTTCTCCAGGTGTTATATAGTCCCTCTCTCCTACCTGTTCTCCAGGTGTTTTATAGTCCCTCCCCCCTACCTGTTCTCCAGGTGTTTTATAGTCCCTCATCCCTACCTGCTCTCCAGGTGTTTTATAGTCCCTCCCTCCTACCTGTTCTCCAGGTGTTTTATAGTCCCTCCCTCCTACCCGTTCTCCAGGTGTTTTATAGTCCCTCCCTCCTACCTGCTCTCCAGGTGTTTTATAATCCCTCCCTCCTACCTGTTCGCCAGGTGTTTTATAGGCCCTCCCTCCTACCTGCTCTCCAGGTGTTTTATAGTCCCTCCTTCCTACCTGTTCTCCAGGTGTTTTATAGTCCCTCATCCCTACCTGTTCTCCAGGTGTTTTATAGTCCCTCCCTCCTACCTGCTCTCCAGGTGTTTTATAGTCCCTCCCTCCTACCTGCTCTCCAGGTGTTTTATAGTCCCTCCCTCCTACCTGTTCTCCAGGTGTTTTATAGTCCCTCCCTCCTACCTGCTCTCCAGGTGTTTTATAGTCCCTCCCTCCTACCTGCTCTCCAGGTGTTTTATAGTCCCTCCCTCCTACCTGTTCTCCAGGTGTTTTATAGGCCCTCCCTCCTACCTGTTCTCCAGGTGTTTTATAGTCCCTCCCTCCTACCTGTTCTCCAGGTGTTATATAGTCCCTCTCTCCTACCTGCTCTCCAGGTGTTTTATAGTCCCTCCCTGCTACCTGTCCCTCCCTCCTACCTGTTCTCCAGGTGTTTTATAGGCCCTCCCTCCTACCTGTTCTCCAGGTGTTTTATAGTCCCTCATCCCTACCTGTTCTCCAGGTGTTTTATAGTCCCTCCCTCCTACCTGTTCTCCAGGTGTTTTATAGTCCCTCCCTCCTACCTGTTCTCCAGGTGTTTTATAGTCCCTCTCTCCTACCTGTTCTCCAGGTGTTTTATAGGCCCTCCCTCCTACCTGCTCTCCAGGTGTTTTATAGTCCCTCATCCCTACCTGCTCTCCAGGTGTTTTATAGTCCCTCCCTCCTACCTGTTCTCCAGGTGTTTTATAGTCCCTCTCTCCTACCTGCTCTCCAGGTGTTTTATAGTCCCTCCCTCCTACCTGTTCTCCAGGTGTTTCATAGTCCCTCCCTCCTACCTGTTCTCCAGGTGTTTTATAGTCCCTCCCTCCTACCTGTTCTCCAATTGTTTTATAGGCCCTCCCTCCTACCTGCTCTCCAGGTGTTTTATAGTCCCTCCCTTCTACCTGCTCTCCAGGTGTTTTATAGTCCCTCATCCCTACCTGCTCTCCAGGTGTTTTATAGTCCCTCCCTCCTACCTGTTCTCCAGGTGTTTTATAGTCCCTTCCTCCTACCTGTTCTCCAGGTGTTTTATAGTCCCTACCTCCTACCTGTTATCCAGGTGTTATATAGTCCCCCCCTCCTACCTGTTCTCCAGGTGTTTTATAGTCCCTCCCTCCTACCTGTTCTCCAGGTGTTTTATAGTCCCTCCCTCCTACCTGTTCTCCAGGTGTTTTATAGTCCCTCCCTCCTACCTGTTCTCCAGGTGTTTTATAGTCCCTCCCTCCTACCTGTTCTCCAGGTGTTTTATAGTCCCTCCCTCCTACCTGCTCTCCAGGTGTTTTATAGTCCCTCCCTCCTACCTGTTCTACAGGTGTTTTATAGTCCCTACCTCCTACCTGTTCTCCAGGTGTTTTATAGTCCCTCCCTCCTACCTGTTCTCCAGGTGTTTTATAGTCCCTCCCTCCTACCTGCTCTCCAGGTGTTTTATAGTCCCTCCCTCCTACCTGTTCTCCATGTGTTTTATAGTCCCTCCCTCCTACCTGTTCTCCAGGTGTTTTATAGTCCCTCTCTCCTACCTGTTCTCCAGGTGTTATATAGTCCCTCCCTCCTACCTGTTCTCCAGGTGTTTTATAGTCCCTCCCTCCTACCCCTTCTCCAGGTGTTTTATAGTCCCTCCCTCCTACCCGTTCTCCAGGTGTTTTATAGTCCCTCCCTCCTACCTGTTCTCCAGGTGTTTTATAGTCCCTCCCTCCTACCTGTTCTCCAGGTGTTTTATAGTCCCTCCCTCCTACCTGCTCTCCAGGTGTTTTATAGTCCCTCCCTCCTACCTGTTCTACAGGTGTTTTATAGTCCCTACCTCCTACCTGTTCTCCAGGTGTTTTATAGTCCCTCCCTCCTACCTGTTATCCAGGTGTTTTATAGTCCCTCCCTCCTACCTGTTCTCCAGGTGTTTCATAGTCCCTCATCCCTACCCGCTCTCCAGGTGTTTTATAGTCCCTCACTCCTACCTGTTCTCCAGGTGTTTTATAGTCCCTCCCTCCTACCTGTTCTCCAGGTGTTTTATAGTCCCTCCCTCCCTACCTGTTATCCAGGTG